>NC_133661.1:98941065-99264353 GCF_037893015.1 Macrotis lagotis
GAATAATCTATATATGTATCAAAGGGCATCCATGATATAAATATGAGAAAGAAATGGCAGAATTTCACAAATAATATTCTATAATAAACCACATATTTATAAACTGAAAATAATAAAAAAATCAAGATCCAACTATACTGATCCTTTGTTAACTATAAAAAATATTTCACCCAGTAGAAAAAAAGAACATTGTCAAAAATGTCTGTCCTCCAAGAAATTGTCAATTATGTATATATATATATATATATATACATATATATATACACACACACACACACACACACACACACAAATCATACAAGAGTCCTTTGCAAGACATGATAACAGAGAAAATTATGTTCAACTGCCCTCTTTTGAATTTTTAAGAAGAAATGATAAGACAGTGCTAACCAGTTTGCCATTATTGTGGGAGATATCATACAGTTAATAAAGTCAAAAGAGATTCCCTATAGATGGTGGGGTTCATCATATGCACTTGTTTGGGAATGGCATTATGCTGATTGGACAGTCTTGAAATATTCTAGAACTATTCAATGTGGATTATAATCCTCAAAAGAATTTGTCCTATTGATTATATTGCAGATAAGTATCATATATCATTTAATTAGAAACATTTAAAATTACTATTTTCTAATCAACGTGCTATTCACTGAGAATACAAAGAAATACAAATAGTCCCTTCTCTGAAGAAGCTCACATTCTAATGGGAGAGTCAACATGTTGATAACTAGGTATATAAAAGACATGTACAGAGTTCATGGTAGTGATTTCACAGGGGAATGCATTAACAGCTAGGGGAGCTGGGAAAGGTCTCCTGTAAAGATGAAATGTGAGCAGAGGCTTGAAGGAAGCCAAGGAAACTAAGAGGTAAAGGTGAGAAGGGAGAGTATTCTGGGCATGGGGGACAATTGATATAAAGGCAAAAAGAAAAGACATAAAATGTCTTTTATGTAGAATTAGGATAGTGTTGGATCATTGTATGTGTGAAGGGAAGTAAAGTAGAAGACTGTACAAGTAGAAAAGGATCAGGTTATAAAGATATTTAAATGTCAAACAAAGGAATTTATCTTTGATGATGGAGGAAAAGGAGAGCAATTGGAGTTTATTAAGAAAGGAAATGGCATGATATGATCAATACTTTAGGAAAATCATCTTGGAAATGGTGTGCATGATTGGAGTGGAAAGATAATTGAGGCAGTGATACCAATTAGAAAACCACTGAAATAATCCAAGGGAGACATAATGAAGTCCTGAACTAGGATAGTAACTTGTGTGAGTGGAAAGAAGATACATACTCAAGTGATGTTAAGATAGAAATTATTAGATTTGTTAACAGATTGGATATATATATATGTATATAGTGCACATGTGAGTAAAGAGTTGAGGATAACACTAAAATTGTCGTCTTGGGTGAATAGAAGCATGGTAGGTCCCCAGGATGTTCTAGTAAATTTTTAACAATCAGCTGTAAGGAAAGAGGTGGGGAATGCAATGTTCTTGAAGCACATTTTTGAATATAATCTGCACTATTATAATTTTCCCCAGCACTTTCTTTAATATGAATGAGCAACAAAACAACAATTAAGCCTTGATTTATAGCATTTGTTCATTTCTCAGGTGTAAATGCTCACACTGAAAATTTAATAATCAACTCTTTAGAGCTTCCCATGAGCCAGCTCTACCACTCCACCAATTCCCTTACCTACTCCTGTGGTACTCTTGACAATAATAGTGAAGTTTGGAAGGGGGAAAGTTTGGAAGAAAAATAATTTGTTTTGTTTTAGATACGTTCAGTTTGAGATATTTACAGGACATACAGATATCCAGATGACTAAAAAGCAATTGGGGATGATCAGAAGAGAGACTAGGGCTGGATATATAGATCTGAGAATTATCTGCACAGAATTTACACACTCGAATCAACACCTGAGAGCTGATGGGATCATGTAGTGTGAGAGAAATGATTTTTTCTCTTGCTTTTAATAATATTATTGAATTAGGATCAAGATTTTATCCCTTTTCTACTTTCTAACCTATAAATCAACCAATGTGAGAAATCTTGGGAGAAAAACTTAATGAACCAGATTGAGAGAACTACTGAATTCCTATTCATTGTTTTTGGTCAATTATAGCTGGGGTAGAAATGAATTCCCTCTTTGATATATGTATTGATAAGTCTCTTTAACTAAGACTTTAGTGATTCAAATCTCACTCCTCTAAGACTTTCATTAGAGTGAGCCCACAAGTCATTATAATATCTGGTTTCTCTTTAATTGTTAACAGATCAAAGTTCATTGCTACTTTCAGAGAAACATCCACATTTCCAAGGGCATATAAATTGTGAACCTGCCACCATGTCTTTGACATTCAAGAATGCCATTGACCTCTTTTATTAGTAACATGTAAATGTAGCCAATGGCTACTTGAGTTTGGTTCTGCCATTGAGGAATCATTATTCAGACTTGGGAAAGCAAGGGTGGAAATAAAACAAAAATTTATTTAAAAGGTTACAAGACAGAGGTGGAGCCAAGACCATGACAAGAGAGGATCATCTCTTAGGCGCTCTCTCATAAAACTTATAAACTAAGGACTCTAACTAAATTTTTGAGAGACAGAACCTACAGAGGGAGCCAGTGAGGCAGTTCTCCTACTCAAGGTAACCTGGAAAAGAGCAGAAAGGCTCTGCTCTCCAGTGTTGGAGGGGCTGCCCACCAGAGGGGTGGCCAGCCAGAGCGAAAGAACTTCAGCCTCCTGGAGGCAGTCCCAGGGAGCTGGGAGCCAAGGTTCACCCCGGGGAGCACCAGACACAACTTGGGGGAAGAGGGGGACCTCTGCCAGAGTGAGCACGTGAAGCCCAGCCCTCAGGGAATACAGCGAGCAGCAGAAGGAAGCAGAAGCCAGTAAGCAGGAGCTCACAGGTCATGAGCATGCTGAGCCTAGGGAGGGAGCTGAGAGAGACTGCCCAGCTCTGTCCTCGATCCTTGGAACAGGATGATGGGGTTCTGACCACATTCAGATCCTGATTGCAGTCTAGGCCCCCCCCATATAACAGCAGGCCCCCCCCACCTCAGCCCTATGGCAGAGGGGGGGTATTTATGGTCATTCACAGACCAGGAGGGAGGACAGAGCCTCACACACTGAGATCCTTGTGGGGGTGTCCCAAAAGCTCAGGAAGCACCCCAAAACCAGGCTTAGTCTGGCAAAATGAACAAGCAGAGAAAAAAAGAGGAATGCCATTAAGAAATATTTTGCCTGTGAGTCCAAGAAGGATCAAAACACTCAGTCTGAAGATGAGGAAGCACAAGCTCCTGCAACTAAAGACTCCAAGAAAAACAGAAATTGGTCTCAGGCTATGACAGAACTCAAGAAAGACTTGGAAAATCAAATGAGGGAGTTAGATGCAAAACTGGGAAAAGAAATGAGAGAGATGCAGGAAAAACATGAAAATGAAGTCAGCAGCTTAGTCAAGGAAATCCAAAAAAATGCTGAAGAAAATAGCATGCTAAAAACCAAGCTTAGGTCAAATGGATAAAACAGTTCAAAAAGTTATTGGGGAGAAGAGTGCTTTAAAAAGCAGAATTGGCCAGATGGAAAAAGAGATAAGAAAGCTCTCTGAGGAAAACAAATCCTTCAGATAAAGAATAGAACTCAGGGAGATTGCTGAATTTACAAGAAATCAGGACTCAATACTTCAAAACCAAAAGAATGAAAAATTAGAAGAAAATGTGAAACATCTCATTGAAAAAACAACTGATATGGAAAATAGACTTAGGAAAGATAATTTAAAAATTATTGGAATAGCTGAAAGTCATGATCAGGAAAAGAGCCTTGACATCATTTTCAAAGAATTACTACAGGAAAATTGCCCTGATATCCTAGAAGCAGAGGGCAAAATAGAAATGGAGAGAATCCACCAATCTCCCTGAGAAAGAGATCAAAAAAAAAAAAAAAAAACAACCCCCAGGAATACTATAGCCAAGTTCCAGAACTCCCAAGTCAAAGAGAAAATATTACAAGCAGCCAGAAGGACACAATTCAAATACCGTGGAGCTGCAATCAGGATCTCACAGGACTTAGAAGCAGCTACATTAAAAACTTGTAGGGCTTGGAATATAATATACCAGAAGGCAAAAGAGCTTAGAATGCAACCAAGAATCAACTACCCAGCAAAACTGAATGTCCTCTTCCAGGGAAAAAGATGGACTTTCAATGAACCAGGGGAATTTCAAATGTTCCTGTTGGAATGGCCAGAGCTGAACAGAAGGTTTGATCTTCAAATACAGGACTCAGGTGAAGCATAGAGATTGGAAGAGAAGGAGAAAATATGATGAACTGCATGTATTCCTGTATAGAAAAATGACACTGATAATACTCATATGAACCTTCTCAATTAGCAGAGGAAGTAGAAGGAGCTTTTATAGTTGAAGCACAGGAGAAAGCTGAATTTGAAGATAAAATATGGTGCAAAAATGGAGTCAATAGAAAAAAGGGAAATGTAATGGAAGAAAGAAAAAGGAGAGGGGGGAATAGGCCAAGATATTTTATATAGTAAGTTTTTTTCTTTATTACAATGAGCTATTGCAATGATATGGAAGGGGTGAAGGCAAGGGGGAATGAGGGAATCTTTGCTCTCATCAGAGGTGGCTAGGAGAGGAAACAGCATATATACTCAATGGGGTGTAGACAGCTGGAGTAAGAAGTGGGGGGAAACGGGGGAAGGGGTAGGGATGTGAATAAAGGAGGAGAGCATGGACCATGGGGGGAGAGTGGTCAGATAGAACACATTTTCTTTTTAACTTCTTGCAAGGGACTGGGATTGGATGGCCTATCCAGGACCATAGGGCCAGGTGGATGCTGGGCCTAAGGGGTGGTATGGGGTCTCGAGGCCTCTTGGCCCCAGGGCCAGGGATCTGTCTGCTGTGCCACTCAGCTACCCTACAGCAGAGTCAGAGTGAAAGGAGAGAGAAAATATAGTACATGGTAGTAGAGTAATAAGAAAGGAGGGAGTTGCGATCAGCAATGACAATGGTGGAAAAATATGGAACTAACTTTTGTGATGGACTTATCATAAAGAATGTGATCCACCCACAACAGAGTTGGTGGTGTTGGAAGACAGACTGAAGCACATTTTTTATTATTATTATTTTGGGGATGGGGCACAGGGCAAATGGGGCAGGGTGGCCTGCCTGGAGCCTCATAGCGGGATGATCATTGGGTGTCTGAGGCTGGATTTGGACCTGGGTGCTACTGAGTCAAGGGCCAGTGCTCTGTCTACCACCCAGCTGTCCCTACTATTATAAATATTTTATTTTATTTTGAGTCTTTTTTTTCTTTTTTTGGTTTTTGCAGGGCAGTGGGGTTGGGGTGGCTTGTATGTCACACAGCTGGGTGATGGGTGTATGGGGCTGGATTTGGGCCCCAGTGCTCCTGGCTCCAGGGCTGGTGCTCTGTCCACTGCACCACCTGGCCATACCTACAATTAATAATATTATTTTTTATTTTAATTTTAATTTTTTTCTCTCCCCTTTACTTTATCACTCAAGCAAGTCTATATTTTTTGGGGGGGAGAGGTTATTATGTTTGCTCTTAAGCAAGAATATTTTATTAATGTATAAAAAACATTATTTGTTCAAAATGAGAATAAATAAATATCAAATAGAAAAACAAACAAACAAACAAACAAAAGGTTATAAGACATAGGAAGGGTTAGGGAGATAGAGATAGGTAAAAGAACAGCCAAGCAGCCTTGGCTGGGGCATGGTTAGGAAAGATTGCAGTCCCGAGCTGGACTCAAGCTCAGGTTTTTATGTCTTGCCTCTAATCCAGAGGGTGAAAGGTGAACTCCCTTCCCCTATACTGGACCCAGAATTAGGTAGATGGTAAAGCCCAAGGAGATCAGGATGCAAATTTTACATTAATCAATGAATCAATGGTACATTAAGAATGGGAAGGGTATCCACCCAAGCAGCTTTTTTACAATCATAATTCTCTACTTCAAGTCAATTTACATCTCAAGAGTCAATTTACATCTCTACCCAAATTCTTTCTGTTGCATTCACAATTCTTTTCATCTTTCCCCTGCATCATAAATATTATTAATAAACTGACAAATTACCCAGAAATTATGTTTCTTGATCTTTTTGAATGTTGCCAGTGGCATAAAGAGGAAATTTTTCTTCTTTTGTTTTCAAAGTTCAATTCAGTGAGTCTGACTATTTAAAAAGAAAAATGCTCTATTTATGTAGTTCTTGTGAATGAGGCATTGGGTTTCCTGGACAGATTTACATCTTACATTTTATGGAAAGATTTACATTGATTTACATCTTACATTTTCTGGAAAGATTTATATTGGTCCTGAGTAAAGTGAACAGAACCAGGAGAATATTGTACACAATAACAGTAATATTGTGTGATGATCAATTATGATGAACTTAGCTATTCTCAACAACACAATGATCCAAGACAATTTCAAAAGTCTCATGACAGAAAATGCTCCACATCTCGAGAAAGAACTATGGAGTCTAAAAGGAGATCAAAGCATACTATTTTCACTTTTTTGTTTTGTTTCCTTGCTCATGGTTTTTGTCTTTTGTTCTGATCCTTCTTTCACAACATGACTAATGTGAAAGTATGTTCAACATGATTGCACATGTATAATCTATATCAGATTGCTTGCCATTCTTGGAAGTGAGAGAGGAAGGGAGGGAGAAAAATTTAAAACTCAAAATCTTATAAAAACGAAGGCTGAGACCTATCTTTACGTGAAATTGGAAACAATAAAATACTATTGATGAAAAAATACTTTGTTTTGTGGAAACTTGCTTACAGGGATTTCCAGTTTCTCCAGGATGATATTCAAAGTCAGATCGACTGAAAGAAGAATCATCAATCTGTCAACGAATTTTTCTGTTGCACTTGATGCTGCTTAAACCAGATTAAAATGTAACTGGAAAATGTTTAACAAAAATAGATAAAAATATAATCCAATATGTTTGTTTGTGGTCTTCTAAATCAATATGCTGCCTGCTGGGATCCATTTCTTCTTGAGTTTGATACCACAGCTTTACAGAATATTATCTCATTTAAGTTTTACAGTAACCCTATAAGTAGGCATTACAACTATTCTCTCTGTCTCTGTCTTTGTCTCTTTCTCTGTCTTCCTGTCTCTCTGTCTGTCTGTGTCTGTGTCTTTCTGTGTCTCTCTGTCTCTCTTCCTCCCTCTCCTAACCTCCCTCCCTCTCTCTCTCTGGTCTGTCTTTTTCTCCAATGAAGAAATTGAGGCTTAAAAAGCATTTGTCAGGAGCCATAATGCTAATGGAGGAAGGCTTTGAATTCAGGTCTATCACCTTGATTACAAGTCCACCAATGACTATACTATTCTGTTTTGAATCATATAAGGACATTTAAGGGATTCTATAAGACCCCAACTCTTCAAAAAACAAATGTGTCATAATACCTAATTCCCAACATCAAGTATCTTATTTAATCATTCAAATAGATTTTTTATTGAATTTCTATTATACCCCATGTATTATTTCCACAAGAAGCACATTTATACCCAGTAGCTCATCACCATACATTATTATTATTAATTATAAAATTATAACTATTATTAATTATTAGAAATTATTAAGACCAGAGTTCCAAGGGAAGAGAGCCCAGGGCAGCTATGTTTTGATGAGGGGAGAAGGGAAGAAACTGTCTAAAGTTTCCGTTGCTGGTTGGTGAAAGCAGGCTCAGGTGAACCCCTGGCAGGTAGCTATGAGATCCTAGGCGCTTGGGTACAAAGGCATGGATAAACCTGGGGGAAAGAGATAAAGATGATATAATGAGTGAAGACAGACTGCTACTTCAAAAGGACCAGCTCTAATATTACCATCATTTTGTTTATAGGAAGCAGTCATAAATCTTAGAATCATAGTTGGTAGTAAGAATGTATGGGAACCCACTGGAGCCAGACAGAACCAGTTTATGAGAGCCAGTTGTCAAATCTCAGTGTGATTGTTTAAACTTCAGAAACGAACAAAGGCTACAAATAAGGGCTAGATTTATTATTTTGTTGATTGTTTAGACTTACAAAAATGCTGGAGAAAATGTTCATCACAAGGATTAAACTTAAAAGCATATTATATGTACAATTTCTTTTTTTTAAAGAGAGTCATTTACAGACATTAATAAGTATATCCCTGACTGGAAGGTACTTCAGAGGCCATTTACTCCAGATCTGTCATTTTACAGAAGAGGCAATTGAGACCTGGGGAGATGAAATGACTCACAGTGTTTGCCAATTAGAAACTATCAGGTAGGATAGAGGAAAACTGAAATGACAACACTGTTTAATCCCCACAAATCTGGACTGGATTTGAACCAGCATATTAATGGAAAAATGCCCAATATTTCATTACCAACCTCCTGGGTCCTTTAGTCACCATCATGTATAAATATTTAAGTAGATGACAATACCATTTTATAGTTTGCAGACAGCAATCCACTTGCATTATTAGTGAGCTGTTGATGCTGTTGTTCTTGTGTTAGACAAGGGTAGTGTGAGATTTTTATTTGTGATACTCATATTAAAAATATATTGTGCTTAGGATATGTAGACTATCAGACACACAGACCTTTTAAAAAGTGAGACTTCCTGATTGATTTCCCCAGGACATATTATATATACATATTTATGTATATTGTCTAGATTCTTTCCCTTTTCTTATCAGTACATTTATTAACAATAGGTTGAGGCTTACCCAGTATCCCTCATAATTTTTCAAAATCTTGCTGGAATTTGAGATAAAGGTGATCTCGAAGTTCCAAAGATATTGTGCATACTCTTAAAGAGCATTAAAATTTTATTTTTGTCCTGTTACAGTGTTCTTCCAGATTTGGCTTTGTGCCTATGGAGGATCTCCAGCAATTTTCTTGTTTTTAAAACATGATTTTTTTCAAAGCAAAGGAGTTCAATTGGAAGAAAACAGATATGTGAAATGTCTAGAGGCGCTGAGTTCACAACAACAAAAAACAACAAAAGGACCTTTTCCGTTTCATCTCTTTCTCTGAATCATTTCCAGAGATTAATATTACTTTCTTTAAAGTATTCCCTGAAACTATGTCTCCTAAAGACTTTATGGATGCACACACACACACACACACACACACACACCCTATTCCCTGAAGAGCAATTGGGTGATTTATGCTGATGCATACACTTTCACTTTTACAGGTTTGGTTTAAATGTTAACTCTTACAAAATGAGTCATTCTTACACAGGCTTTATGGACAACATATTACATGTTTTTCAAAAGTCATGCAATTAAATGCTTTTCTATTAGGTAATGATTTTTTTGTTCAAATATGAAGATACTTTCTGTTATCTTGTATTTTTGAAGTGATAGCAACAATAAAGAAATATATCAAACTGGCATATTGCAAAAAGTACCGTGTTGTTTGCTCAGCAGTGGGGAATGAGGCAAGCAAAAATGGCCAGTTGAACTTCTCCCAGTTTTAGCATCCTCTGAGTTGATCTTCATGATAATTAGAGGCATAATAGCAGTTCAAAAGTCTCCTCACCTTAGCTCCACCTAATCTTTGTAGTTTTGATAAGGATAGTCCACAGGAAGGAGTATGATAGTAGTCTAAACAGAACTTTGAACCATAACTCAAATGAAGTTTGCTCTGTCAGCTTAAAATGGCCAAAGGTTTCTTTAGTTAAGGAATTGAATGGAGTTTACTTCAAAAAGAATAAAGATATGCCTTGGGGATATAAGCTAAAGAGCTGATAAGCATCTGGTGGAAAGAAGCCACAAGTCCAAGAAAACCAGCTGGTGGCAGCAAAGAACAATAGCCACACAGTAAAAAAAAAAAAAAAAAAAGTCACTTTGCATCTGTTTGCTGACTCCACTCAACAGTCAAATTGATATTTCTGAAACCGAAGTCTAATCATGTCATCCTGATCTGTTCAGTCAAATTTAGTGGTTCCTAACACCTCCAGGATCAGATATAAAATCCTTGTTTAATCCTTTAAATGTCTTCATAATCTGACCCCTTCCCATTTTATTCTACCTCCATTTTACTCTTTGATTCAATGATATTGAATGGCTAAATATATTTCTAGCACAAAATGGTCCATCTCCTGTCTTAGTGCTTTTTCGCCGACTGTCCCACAAGCCTGGAAATCTCTCCCTTATCTTAGCTGGCTTCCCTGGCTTCCCTATAGTCCTACTTTCTGGAGGAAGACTTCTTAAAGACCTATGATAAATAATACTATCCAAAGACAGAATCGATGATGTCTGAATAGAGATTGAAACATGCCTTTTTTTTAAATTTTATTTTTCTTGAGGTTTTTTTTTGGGGGGGGGGAAGTTATGTTTACTTTTACAACATGACTATTATGGTATTATTTTTCATGACTACACATGTTTAACCCATATCACATAACTTGCTTTCTCAATGAGGGGGATTGGAGTGGGAGGAAGGGAGGGAAATCGGAACTCAAGGTTTTAAAAATGAATGTTTAAAGTTGCTTTCTCATGTAACCAGGGGAAAATAAAATAAAATAGAAAAAATGTAATAAAAAAAGACTTGTTAGTTCTTGATCTTAGTGACTTCCCTCAGTTCACTATCTTAAATTTTCCTATATAAATTGTGTTTGTACATGATTGTAAGTTAATCATTTAACATTGATTGGTTAGACTTCTGTAAAAGATAAGTTAATCAGAGTCAGTCATTATCTTTATCCATTTCTCACTTTTCAATGTAAAAACTTTGTTTAAATAGTCCATTTTGGATCTGATATAATTTCATCTAATACCATTGTATCTTGATACTTTCTGCTGATTTAGTGCTGATTTAGACATTTGTTTCAACTAGTCAGTGGTCTGGTTATTACAGACTACTTGTTCAGAAATGATTTCCACATCAATAATTAGGATTTGTGGGGGCTTTGTGTTTTTTTTTTTTTTGTAGTTTTCTTTGTGGTTTATATTATGTCTAGTACCATTTTTGAAGAATGTATTTATAACATACAGGTTTGGGATTTCTAAGTAGCCTATAAAACTTTTGACTTCTTTGACTTCTTAAGCATTTTTTCATTACATTAGATTATGAGCTTCTTGAGGTCAGGAACAGTCTTTTGCCCCTTTCTGAATCCCCCAGAGTTTATGACTGATACATAAAAGGGGCTTAATATTTATTGACTGATTGACTAACTGACTTAAAAAATTTTTTTTTTGTCATGCTAAGCTGTGCCCACTTCAAAATGATGTCACTGACAATCAGTTTTGACATCATTTGAAATACCTTGTCAAGTTTGGTTTAAACTTTCCCTTTTTATTTCCTATAAGAGATACTGACACATATGCTGAAATTATGTTCATGTGATATTTTTGCTTATGTTCATTATGATGACTGTATAACAAAATGACCATGGGTCCTATAGAATGTTATTCCTAGGTGGTATAGTGGATAAAGCACCAGCCCTGGAGTCAGGAGTACCTGGGTTCAAATCCGGTCTCAGACACTTATTACCTAGCTGTGTGGCCTTGGGCAAGCCACTTTAACCTGGTTTGCCTTACAAAAAACCTTAAAAAAAAAAGAATGTTATTCCTTTTTTGCCCCTAATCTCACTTCCATCCCCCCCCCCCCAGAAGGCAGTCTGTCAGTCTTTACATTGTTTCCATGGTATACACTGATCTAAGTTGAATGGGATGAGAGAGAAATCATATCCTTAAGGAAGAAAAATAAAGTATAAGAGATAGCAAAATTACATAATAAGATAACATTTTTTTTTAAATTAAAGGTAATAGTCTTTGGTCTTTGTTAAAACTCTACAATTCTTTCTCTGGATACAGATGGTATTCTCCATCACAGATACCCCAAAATTGTGCCTGATTGTTGCACTGATGGAATGAGCAAGTCTATTAAGGTTGATCATCACCCCCATGTTGCTGTTAGGGTATACAATGTTCTTCTGGTTTTGCGCATCTCTCTCAGCATCAGTTCATGCCCTTTTTGCTTTTAAATACACTATAAAACTAATTCTACCATTTCCTTCATTTGATTCATGACAGAATGTGTGAATTATCCTTCCATGTAGTTGCAATTTCTTCATGTCTTTTGGCTTCTTTAATAGGAAAAAATATTATTTGTGAGGTTCAGTAGGACATCAAATCAACTTATACCCATATAGATTTTACATTTAAATTGTGTACAATTAAATGAACATTTACAGATGGTCTAAAAACTGTGTTATTCTTAGCACTATCTTTTGCTAATCTGTCAGTATACTTTTGGAAGTTGCAAAGACCTGCATGTATAGAACTGAAACTCATTTTATACTTTGAATTGTGTACATGTTGTTCTAGCCCAAGAATTCATCATCTAGTAACCATCATACTAGTGATGAGTCTCACTGTATTTAGCAAAACTCATTGGTAGGGGCAGCTAGGTGGCACAGTGGATAGAGCACTGGCCTTAGAGTCAGGAGTAGCTGAGTTCAAATTGGCCTTCAGACACTTAATAATTACCTAGCTGTGTGAACTTGGGCAAGTCACTTAACCCCATTGTCTTGTTAAAAAAAACAACAAAATTCACTGGTCTTAGGAGAGCTGTCACTAGAATAAAACTAGAAGCCTTTCCACTGTGATAAAACCTAATCAATAAAATGATTGTTTATGTCATTGCTAGTTACAGTCCACTTAATTATGATACCCTTGAAATAATTTAAAATAGCTCTCCTTTTTATGTACATCCTTATAAATGTTAGACATATGTAAACAGACTGTATTTTGTTCAAGAGAAAAATCAAAGTATTATGGAGAATAAGCTGTTGACATTTCATTTTTGTCCTTGTAACCTGTAGCCTAAATGTCTGGGGCAAAAATTAATAAATTCTTCTTGAAGTGAAAAGCTTTGGTGAGATAGTTGTAACCAAACAACTAGTCAGCATCTCAATACTCTTTGTACCTTGCATCTGGATCTGGTGAATTATGGGTCAGTATTCATTCAACATCAGTGCTTAGGAGGTCTACAAATAGAAACACATTTTTATTATATATAACATAATTTATTATATAATATGTTATACATAATTTTATCTACTAATATAATCAATTTAATATAATTTAATATCTTTGTATTTGTAGACCTCATATGTATATTTGCAAATACATATATTTTACATGTTTGTAGTATATACATGTATGTATATGTACATTCTCAGCTTAAATTTCCTTTTCTATAACAGATTTCCTTATTTTCTCAACTATCCAGATCTTTTTATTTTGGAGAGATCCTAGTTCTAACTTGGTTCACTCTTTGAGTTTATGCTTGATTGCATCCCAAGACAGAACTTGTCTCTCTTCCTCAGAAAGAAATTGTTTCTTCTTGGTTCAGTGTTTGACTTACTTTCCATATGTACAGATGTAACACTTTGTCCTTCTTTGTATTTAGAAAATGTATTTTGCTCATTTCTTTTTTTTTTGTATTACAGCTATTTGCATTTATTAATGGAATATAAACTCCTTGAGAGCAATGAATGTCTTATTTGTCTTACTATCCTATCTATTGCCTATCACTGCACATATCAGATGGTCTCTATTAACAACAAACACTGGGAAGGACATCATACCACTCCTTTATTAGATAATATTTTATTGATATCTTTCTGCCTATTTTCTCTATAAAGTTCCCGACAAACCATTGGATGAGTATCTAAAGCAATTATGAATATGGAATCTATTTTTAGAGAAATTTAAAATTATGACTTTGACATTTACTCTAGCTGACACTCATTTGCTTTTTACCTTAAGAGTCTAGCTTTGAAGTGTGTTTAAAAGATAACATGAAGTCAATTACTAATGGTTTCCCTTGCTCATCAATTGGGGAATGGCTAAACAACTTATGGTACATGAATAGTAAGGAATCTTATTGTTTTATAAGAAATTATAAATGGTTGGACTCTAGAGAAGCATGATATGAGTTACAGGATCTGATGTTGAGAGAAGGGAGCAGAACCAAGAAAACAATGTACACATTAATAACAACATTATGAGATGATCAACCTTGATGAGAGCAACTCCTCTCAGCAGTTCAAAGAACTAGGACAATTGTATTAGGCTGGCTGTGGACAATGTTATCCCTATCTGGAGGAAGAAAAACAAAATGAAAATAAACAAAAACAAAAACCAACCCTTCAGAATCTGATGAACATTTTATAAAAATTATCTCTTATGTATCTCTTTCCCTTAATCCTAATTCCTCATGCCAAAATGACTAATTTGTAAACATGTTTATCAAAAATATGTATATACAATGCTAACCTGACTGTTCACCACTTAGGGGAAGGGGGTAGGAAGGGAGGGTGGAAGGAAATTTTGTAACTTAAAAAATATACATGTGTATATGAATGAAAAAAATTAAAGAATATTAATGCTAAAAAAAGAAAAAAGCTGCATTCTCAACTTAAATATATAAAGTCAGTGTTGACAGGAAAAAAAATAGTGGTTTCCTTTCCTAGTCTCTGATTTTCCTTCCTCTCCCCTCCCCTCTCCCACCCAGGCAAAGGCTGAATTCATTCCTTACTCATGTTCTTTTGAAAGATGATGATGATGTCATAATGATGATGATGATGATGAGAGAGGCAAAAAGAAGAAGAAAAGGGGGGGGGACAGGTAGATAGTTCAGTGGATAGAGCATCAGCCCTGGAATCAGGAGGACCTAAGTTCAAATTTGACCTAATTTACTAGCTGAGACCTTTGGCAAGTCATTTAACCCTACTACCTCCAAAAAAGCCTGATAAAAATTTTAAAAAATAGATGATAAACATGCAGATTACAATGGAAAAGGGATGAATCATAAAATATACTCTGAATTGAAGTTAGGACCTATGGAAAAACTATAAAAGTACCTTTATTGATTTTTATGAGTTTCTGGAAGTTGTGTACCAAATATCTGGAGAAGAAAATAGGGCCAAGTACACCATTTTTATTATTTTCTTAGTTTCAGATACAAGTTCTTTCTCTGCTATTTCCTATCAAATAACTGTTCTATGTTTAATGTCCATGGTAAACTGATGCTTGCAAAGGAATTGAGGGCCTTTTATGAGAGGATCCCAGTTCTGTTATTCAGGGAGAAATCATAGGTGGGAGTATAAGCCATAAAGATTTCTACTACCACCCTGTCCAGTTTGAACTTGATCCCCTTTTCAAGGTTTAATATTTAGGTTATATTAATAATCTTGATAGTTCCTTATTTGTGTAAAACACTTTTCCTACAATCAGACTTCACAACATATTTTGTTTTGCAATGTTGTAACAACTGCAATACACCATAGTATTTATGTATTTGTTTACATCTCATCCACTACTAACTTGTAAACTACTAGCATGATCCATATCTGATCCAAATTTTATATTTCTGGGAACACTGACAAGAACACAGAGTTAAATAAGCAGAACCAGAATGATATTTACAATGACCTCAGAATAGTATAAATGAAAAGGACAATAGAGTGAAATGGAATGTTTTCTTATTATAATGACCCTGGAGAAGAGTTCAGAGAGTAAACTCTGTCTTCTTATTGGAGAAATAGGATATTATGGGAATGGACACTGTATATGCTCCCAAACAGGGTCCAAATTACAGTTCATTTTCTGCATATAAGGAACTGACTTCATCAACATCGCAGTCTCATAGAATCCTTGTTTCTTACATTTATTCCTTTCAAAAAAGCGCTGATTTTGGTAGTATGATCACTATATTGGAGGTGAATAACCCAATTTTAACTTTATGTTAAATCCATTATCAAGGAGGCATTGTCATGAAGCTGAAAACAGTTGTGGGAGTAAGAGAATGGAATATCCTCATTCAGTGTTTGATCATGAAAAGCAATTGTAACAGGCTCAAGACAAACACATTAAATTCCTTCTGTCTGTTCACACAATATTAACTATGGTGACTCTTATACTATATTTAATCATCTTTTCTTAGACTCTACATGAATTTGGAAACAGGAAAATGGAAACCAATAGCACCTTTTCCCCACATCTACTTCACTAAAAATATGGCCTATGAAAATGTAATTAGACTATTGGAGTAATTCACTTTTATAAAAGGTGAAACTGTTCATTTAGATATTAGGAAAAATTAAAATTATTTTTGTGCTTTCCAATTTCCAATATACAAAATTGCTGCTTTTCCAATTCAAATAATAAAAGAAATAATGGGCTTATGTAAGTAAAATCGGAGAAATAGGACTTATATAAATGCAAGAGAAGTAGGAAGTGCTTCCAGTATAATCCTTTCCAGGGCTTTAGCCTCTCTCCCTATACTCTAAGTGCTTGAAAAGCTAGAACCTATGGGTTATTGTTTTGTTGTAAAATTGTAGAAATGTTTGTTTAGAAAACAGGAGAAAATACAGGGACGGGGGGGAAGAGGACAAGAAAAGGAAAAAAGATGAGAGGAGAAAGAAGGGGAGAGGAAGAGCAAGGAAAAACCAAGATTCCTTGTTCCATATTCTTAAGTGGTTTTCCCTGCATTTCTAGTTAGTGTTTATATTTTCTCAAGAGAAGCATTAAATTCTCTACTGTACTGTGCCAAATATCTACAAAGAGTTACATAATGTTTCTGAGTCAAAAGGTCAGTAACAACTACTTCCTTAACACAATTTGAACCTTTCCTTTTCCCTCTTAGTTGTATCTTTGTCATCAGTTACTAAATCCTGGCAATCAGAAGTCAAGAATCAATGACAACTAGGTATCCTGGGGTCTAGGTGTGTGTCTGAGTTGATACTTATCTACCACATTACTGTGTAGCAGTTATTTAACCTCTATAAGTCTCACATTTCTTATCTGGAAAATTAAGACACTAATATTTGCCCTCTGTATATCACAAGGTTAAAAATGTTTTTTAAATTATAAGACAAAATGAATATTAATTTTTATTATCATGCCAGACCATGCCCTGGTCATTCAAAGTCTAACAAATAGTTATGTTTCATTCCTTTTTTTCCTGGTAACAAATTATAGAATGGGTAACACATAAAGCATTCATTGGTTTGAATAGATTAAATTGGAGTTGTAGTTGCTTTCTTATCCACATCTGTAAGCTTTCTTTCCTCTAATTTGGTTTTGATTTTTATCTTTGCTCTAATAAGTCAATGACCTTACTTCTCACAGAATATCAGTGCAGAAATGGCTCCCACATTGGTAGCCAGTTGCTGCTAGGTGATATACAGTTAATTTCATTTTTGTGATGTTATTCAGTGTTTGCCATGTCCAGTCCTGCCATCTTTATTTTTGAGCTACATAGTTAAGAGATGGGTTAGTGGTTTTTAGGTAGCTTACAGGCTTTGGTATCTCTGTCTTTTTTTTTAAATATTGACCATATTTTTCACAAATCTTCCCTACTCTGACTTTTGCATTGAAATCACTGAGTTTTAAAATAAATTTTGATTTAATTTATATCAGAAGACTATTGAAATTCCCTTCATCATCTACAACAGTTATTGGCAAATAAATAATCTTCATGGTTGTTACAGTGTTCTTTGGAGTATAAGGGTATTCAGATGAATTAGGACCTGTGGTACAATGGAACCATTGAGATTCTCTCTTAAAGTTGGAAGCCTGAAAAAAAAAAGGATCATTCCTGTCCTAAGCTCCCAATCCAACTTTGCCCCTTATATAGGTATGGAATGTTAAATAATCATTTTCTCCTCAAAGAAGAGTTTTATGCAAATGTCCAGGTTTGAATTTCAGATTATAGTTTTGTTGAGTCTCTACCATATTCAAGGCATTGCACTGAGAGATATAACTAGACCCAGTACCTGTCCTCAAGAATCCCACAACCTGATTGAGGAAATAAGAGAAATTTACATATAGAAACTTAAAATATATATTCATATAGGAGAAATCATCTGACATGATAATAATATGTTAGAGCCCAAGATTTTTTATTCTGACTTCCTCACCTACTAGTTGTATCATCCTGGATAAGCCATGTTTATTTAACCTCTCAGCCTCAGTTTTCTTATATGATGAAAATGGGGGTAAGGACACATAGAGTTATCTAATCTCATAAGGTTGTTTTGAGGTTCTAAGAGATAACATGATGAAGTGCTTTATAAATTTTAAAGTGCTGTACAATATCAATTATTATTGTGTTCAGTGGCAAACCGGAGGTTTGGTTTGGTACTAAATTTAGAAATGACAACTATTACTTGGAAAAAATTATTAATCATTGGTGTGTAAAATATCAAATCCAAATAAGGATATGATTCATTTGACATGTCCCCCCCTTTTTTTTAACAGCACTAGCCTTCTCTCCAACTCACAAGCAGTCTATTTGCTTTCTTAGTAATTTCAAAAACCTATTTTAGCAAAAGGTGGTATATATTTGACTTCCAAAAGATTTATTGTCCACCACCATACTTCTCCATATCTTCATTTTTTCCTGGTTTCATAAGTTACCAATACAACTCACATAACCATAATGGGACAAGCTGGTTAATTAAGGTGGATAACATATACTTTCATTTGATAAACAGTTAAGATCTCTCAGGTGCAGCTATCGCCAAGTTAGTTATTTTGAGTAAGCTTTATAACCCTAATAATGCTGACACAGAGGAAATAGTCATCAAAGCAACGATCAGCTCTGATGCTATATGTCATCCGAGAGATAACTAAATTGAATAAGATACAGCTTGGTCATACAGCAAGAATAGAGACTATTCATTGTCAGCTGCATACTACATTGATATCCATATAATATCAAGATACTCTAGTATACACACATACATGTGTACATATTCATATAACATAGCAAATATTGCCCTAACTTGGAACAGTAATACTTGTTTTCAAATCTTGCCTCAGAAGCTTATTAACTATGTGATCCTAGGCAAATTACTCAATCTCTGTTGTTCTTCATCTATAAAATGAAGAGATTGCTGGATTTTTTTTTTTTTTTTAGGTTTTGCTAGGCAAATGGGGTTAAGTGGCTTGCCTAAGGCCACACAGCTAGGTAATTATTAAGTGTCTGAGACCGGATTTGAACCCAGGTACTCCTTACTCCAGAGCCGGTGCTTTATCCACTGAGCCACCTAGCCACCCTGCTTGCTGGACTTTTAAGGTCCTTTCTAGTTCTAAACCTATGATCCTAGAGGAAAATCCTCCAGCTGGATGGTTAGACCTCATTCTGAAGACTTATTTGAGGAAGTAGACAAGAAACACAAATTGTAAAAATGAATGGACAGGTTGCAATCTGTACTGTTGAAAGGTATACATTGCCAGCAATCAGAATCTCACAGATCTGCCAAAGCAACATTTATAGTATCAATGAGCAAAAGAACCACTATCCTCATTTTTACTGAATACTGACTCTATTCCCAAAGTCTTCTGGAAACTACAGTATAATAACAATCTCTAATATACAGAAAGAAGCGTGACAGGGTCCACAAAAATGTAATGACTACAATGTTTTCCAGGTCTCTGTAGTTTTACATAATATGTAAATAAGGATATGTTTATGAGTGATGTCAATGATCCTTTAAAAGCAAGAAAAAGAAAAACTCCAAAAGTTACATTAATACTGTTATGTCACACAAATGGAAAAAGAAGAGGAATTTTAAAACATTGTTGGTGAAGTTTTGAAATGCAATTTGGATTATGCAAAAAAAAAGTAATTTAAAGCAACACTTTTTATGATAGCAAACAATTGGAAACAAAGTGATGCCCAATGATTGAGGAATGGATAAATAAATCATGACACATGAATGTAATAGAATATTACTGTGCTATTATTATGTGTGTGATAAATGCATAGCAGCATAGAAAGACCTACATTAACTGATGCAGAATGAAATAAGTTGGACAAATAATATACAGAACAACTAAAACTAAATAAATGGAAAGAATGGCACACCAAAAATCAAAAGTAAATTACAAAATTATAAATGGAAAAATATGAGAGGACACCCCCAATCTACATGTTTGTGGAGGTGGATGTTATACATTGTATATATGTTATATATTGCATATATTTTTTTCACTTTTTTCTGGGTAAGGATGCTGATTCTTTTCCTCTATAATAAATGCTTTATTTGTAAGATAAGACAGTTCTATGGGAAAGGAAGAAGGGAAGACTAAGATGATGTAAGAAACAGAAGCATCAATTAAAACTTTAAAAAAAAAAAAAGAAGAGGAAAAAGTACCTCTCAGATCTAGTCAGCAAAATCTATCTCTCTGCAAGATGATTCTGGAGGCCATTAAGTCACGGACCATAAGGATCTTTATACAGTTTTATTGTCATTAGGTTGTTTTCTGATCATTGGATTATACATAAACATAAAGGAGCTAGCTAGTGTTCCCTAACATTAATAACTACATTATTGTTGTATGCATATGTTCACCCATGTATAGAAGAGATACTTATTTCCATTTTATGAGGCTCTCCAGCTGCTCTAAAACTGTACAACAGTGCTCCATGAAGCAGTAAGTCACCAGTGCCAGCCAGCAATGTAATTCAAGGCATCTTATCTCAGGAAACAAAGTTCTACCACCATTTCCATTTATTTAAAAAACTGAGAAGGGTTCTAAAAACAAGCTCATTTTAAAATCAATTCAGGTCAATACTCTGGAATAATGGAGCAAATAAGCTTAATTGAACTATTTCCAATTTGGTGTGCCTTTTAGCTTTAAAATTATATATCTAGCATGGCACCATTTGATCTTCATTGCTTTGCTTTGCTCCTTTGCTTTGCTACTTATGAATAGGCAGACATTGCCTATATGTTTTCCCAATGCTCTATGCAGACAGATGGACAGTTAAGTGGAACAGTAGATAGAGTGCCAGGTCTGGAGTCAGGGAGAGCTGAGTTTAAATTCAGTCTCTGACTTTTACTAGTTAGCTCTGTGACCCTTGGTAAGTCACATAACTCAGTTTCCTCATCTGTAAAATGAACTGCAGAAGGAATTGGGAAACTATTCTATTATCTTTGCCAAAAAAAGAAAAAAATCCAAATGGGGTCACGAAGAGTCTTACATGACTGAAACAATTGAACTTCAACAGTATATAGATAAATGACCACTTCTTGTTTCTCTTCCCATTTTGCTAGGTCTCAGTTGCTGTCTCAGATGCTGGAAATGCTATTGGTTGCTGCTCTTGGGAACCAATAGCAAGGAGAATCTTCCTCCGCCCCTCACCTTTACTCAGTCACACTATTAACTAAAAAGTATACAAAATTCTGGGGCAGCTAGGTAGTGCAGTGGATAGAGCACTGGCCCTAGAGGCAGGAGTACCCCAGTTCAAATCCTACTTCAGACACTTAATATTTACCTAGCTATGTGACATTGGGCAAGTCACTTAACCCCATTGCCTTGCAAAAACCAAGAAATAAATAAACCAAAAAGTATACAAAATTCAAACTTGAATTCTTTCCCTTCCCATCCCTTATCTCACATGTTTATTTAGTGCTTACTCTTTAAAGTATTCAACTTGGTAGGGAAAAATTGAAGCCTTAAATCTCTCTTTCAAGGTGTCCACCATGCATACAGTATTTTATTAAATTCCTATTTATTTTAGTTTTGTCCAGGAGTCAGTAGGGAATGGTAGAAGGAGCTGGCTCTAGTATCAAGAAAGCTCGATTAAAATTCCATTGATACCTAGAAAGGGCAATGGCTCTATAGGTAAGAGAACATGAGTTCAAATCTTGTCTCTGACACACCACGTGTATGATTTTAGGCAAATTATTTCAACTCCCTGGGCCTTGGGCTTTTCATTTTTATGTAAGGGTAGGATGAAAACATACCTATAAAGGAAGCAGTATGACATTGTGGATAGTGAAGCCAGGAAGATCTGGGATCAGGTACTATCTCACATTCCAATTATATCACCTCGGACAAATATCAAACTCTCAGGACTCAAGGAAATTCTCTAAGATTCTAAGTTGCCAAAAGATGCAACTGGGTAGAAGTTTCCTATATAATAAAACCACACATTTAATCTTTATTCCTATTTCCCATATTTAAGTTCCTTCCAGATCAAAAGAAAAGACTCTCTCTCTATATATATACATACATATGGACATATGATATACATATATGTGTCCATATGTCCATATGCTTATATATTTTTTCATCTCCATCTTTGTTTAAGGGTGGGGTCAAAATTTGCTTATGGGAAGCAGTGTGATCTAATGGATAGTGAACAGACCTTGAAGTCAGAAAGGCTGCTTTGGATACTGACTTTGTGATCTTGGGCAAGTCCTTAATCTCTGGGTGCTCCAGGCAACTTTCTGTAAGTTACAGAAAAGGTGCCAATCTGCTTTGGTAGAGAGGTTTTCCTCACCAGGGAGTCCCCTGTCAGTGAAATCATAGATTCAGGCTTTATCCCTATATTTCATACTTAAATCCCTTCCCATCCTGAAATACCATGAGCTCTTTGAGAATACAGACCATACATTTTTAAAAATCTCTATAGCTTTATAATATTTAGCATTTGAACTAAAAAATATTCACTGACTAAATTAATGGACTATAATTCAAATACTTATTTATCCTTGCCTAAATACAGACTTACTTTTATTTTTCTGTTTTTGTAGGCAGCAAAATATGATGAAGACATTTTAGAATCATAGATGTTCAGAGCTGGAAGACACTTCAAAAAATCATCCAATTCAATTTCCTGATTTGTCAATGGAAAAAAATGAAAGGTCAGAAATGGGTCACTCTGAGGCCAAGCTGGACCTAGATCCTTGGTTTTCAGAATCCCATTCCTGTTCTGTTTCTCTATGTCACATCAACTCCATAGACACTCCTTAAAGCCAATCTTCATATCTAAATTCTGGCACATTTTTCTAAAATATTTGTGGTTGACTTTTTTTCCTAGCTTCATTTACCTTGGAAGGTCTTAGATTATTCCCAGGGTGCTTTCCTCATTAGGTACCTTCTAAAGGCACAAAAACTGAGGGGAGCATTACTGTAGGTCACTGGGAAAAGATTTGTTGTCTTGGACTATACAGGGAGTTAGGAGAGTTGAGACCTTCAGGTAGGCAAATAACAAATGCATTCTTGATGTTTTCTGCCAGGAAACTGCTTTCTGCTGTGCTTTATTATTGTTTATTTTCCACAGGTAAGCCTTAAAAGACTATGAGTAATGTCAAGTACTTTGGTTAATTGTTTCCCAAGATCTATGTTAATCTGATACTTGAAAATTCTTCCTGCTCCCAGTAAGGAAGGCATCATTTCCATATGCTGCTTGAGATAGCCTGGCAACAGAGGAAAAAAGCAAACAGCATTCTGGTGTTTGAGAAGTGAATGGTTTATCGATGAGAGCTGTAAACAAAGCACCATTTTGTCTAGTCTCTGAAATCGAGTCAGGTGGCACTCTGTGGTGGCCATCAGTTGAATTTGGCAAGGACTGGTTTGAGGCACTGGGGGGATGCTGGGGACATAAAAGTTCAAAACATAGTCTTTACTCTAAGAGTTTGCATTCCATTACATCTCTGATCTTAATTCTACCCATAGTTTCTCAGAAATTGAAGAGTCCTTAGAGATCTAAACTTGATATTTTATTGAGGAGGAAGCTGGGGCCCAGAAAAATGAAGTGACTGACACAAAATGAAACAACTAAGAAAAAGGAGAGCCAGGTTTGGTTTTTCCTTTATTAACACCACACCACCTTCTCAGTTTTGAGAGGATTCTGTGATTTTGGCAAACATATTTTGTTTTGCATTTTCTAACAAGGTTATTGGTCTCTCAAATTTCTCATTCCTTGGTCTATTATCTGTAATAATGATCTATTATCTGTAATACTTTACCAATTATATAGCATTTTGAGGTTTGCAAAGTGCTTTGCTTAAGTTTCATTTGATCCTTACATCTCTGTGAGGTAGGTACTATAATTAAAAATCCCACCCCTTTTACAGGTTGAGGAAACTGAGGTTGATAGAAGTTGACTAACGTGTATAGAATCCAACAGTTAATCAGAGTTAAGGCATATTTTGATTCAGTTCTTCATAATTTCGAGTCCGTACGCTTTCCAGTAAGCTCCCTAGTTGCTCTTCCAAGGAACT
Source organism: Macrotis lagotis (assembly GCF_037893015.1). NCBI lineage: Eukaryota > Metazoa > Chordata > Mammalia > Peramelemorphia > Peramelidae > Macrotis > Macrotis lagotis. The sequence goes on from NC_133661.1 coordinate 98,965,130, forward strand.
AGAAAAGCAATGGAGTCAGAGTCATTTGACAGAAGTCACCTGCTTTGGGTTTAAACTAGGTCTGTAATACAAAGAGACTTTTTTTAAAAAGGGGAAAAGTCCTATTTGTATAAAAAATATTTATAATAGTTCTTTTTGTGATGGTCAAGTATTAGAAATTGAGAATCATTTAGGCAGTGGTTGAACAAGTTGTGATATATGATTGAAATGGAATATTATTATGCTATAAGAAATGATGAACAAGATGATTTCAGAAAAACCTTTAAAGACTTATGTGAAATGATGCAGAATGAAGTGAGCAGAACCAGAACATTGTACACAGTAACAACAATATGAAAAGGATGATAAACCATAATAAGACTTAGCTATTCTTAGCAATTCAATGATCCAGGCAAAAACAAAAGACTCAAGATGAAAAATGCAATCTGCTTCCAGAGAAAGAAATGATAAATTCTGAATGGAGACTGAAGCATACTATTTTTCACTTTTTCTTTCTTTCATTTCTTGTGAGGGAGGAGAATTTTGAGTTTTTCTTTCACAAAATGACGAATATGGAAATACGTATTACAAGATTGCACATGCAAATGCACATGCACATGCAACCTATATCGGATTACATCTTAGGAAGAGGGGAGGGAAGACAGGAAAGATCAGAATTTAGAATTCAAGACTTAAAAAAAAATCCCTGAACAGTAAAAAAATATTTTTATATTAATTGGGGTAAAAAATAAAATTATATTTAAAAAACCCAATAAACAAGTAAATAAAATAAATAATTCACTAGCAGACTTAATTTTAATATGAGGCTTCTTCTTTGACATATTTGTATAAAAAAAGGTAAATCACTTAACTATGTGTGCCTCAGTTTACTCATTGTAAAATGAGTTGGACTAGCTTGCCTCAAAGTTTTCCTCCTAGTTATAAATCTAAGATTCAGTGCTGTAAAATCTTACATTCTATGGACATATATGTGACTAATGGAAGATTTATAAAATTTCATTAACACAGATTAGTCCTGATAACATGTAGAAATCCTATTCATAGATGAAGATTTCCCCATCTGGGTAGACAGACCAATTATACCTTAAGTGCCTAAAGTAATAAAGAGGAAGGGATTTGCCTGAAGTCACACAGCCAGTGTTTTTTGAACCCTTGATGCAGAGGGGAAAAAATGCTGTATTTGAAGCTCAAAGATGTGAGTTTGAAATTTCATTCTGCCCCCTACTACCTGTGTGACTTTGAACAAATAATTTAATTTTTCCGGGCTTAAGTTTCTTTATTTGTAAAATGAATCTCTTCTAACTTTTAATCTATGATCTACTGACTCTAAGACAAGTTCTCTTTCTATAATGCTGGACTGAGTAATATAAATAGATGTAGATGATTTGGTGATTATTCTTAATTATGCAATTTCATGTTTTTTGAATTATTTTAGTGTCATGTAACTTTTTATTTTTAGTCATCTTATCTTTCTAATTAGAGATATTTTTAAAGTCCATTGTGCATAGGATAGTAATTCAGATAAAAAAAAACACATCTCTTATCCCTGCTCTCAAAGAACTTGTAGAAGAGAAAAGACACACACCTGAAAATTACTATAATAAATTACTTTAATAAAAGTCAGATTTATATTATGTACATGAGAGATCAAAGTGTCCTCAGAGATTTAATAAGGAAAGAATTATTTCTATCTGAAGTGATCAGATCAATGTTTGTGAAGGAAATAGTACTTTACCTGGACTTCAGGGGAAAAAAAAATTTCAGCAGGAGGTGAGGTAGGAGGAATCCATTTCAGGATGTGCCAAAGCATGAAGGTAGGACTAGTAATCATGGAACAGCAAGTACTCCAGTATGGCTGGAGTATAAAATGTATGACAGGGCAAAATGTGAGGAAGTCTGGAAAGTTAAGTTGGGACCAGATCACAAACCTCAAACAGTTAAGCTTAAGAAATTTACAATATGTTTATTCTTTATAAACTGTGTATTAGAAAAATTATTTATGACAGCATGGAGAATGGATTGAAAAGGGGAGAGACTTAAGATCTATTAGAAGGCTTTTAAAATAATCCAGTACGGCAAGGTCTGAAATGAAGTGATAGCAATATTAGTGAAAAAAAATTAAGGAAGCTGAGGGAAATACATAGAAGGGAGAATAAGATTTGGCGTGTGATTGGACACCAGAAATGAAGTAATGGATGAGACCAAAATGACAAAGAGATTTTTGGATTTGGCTGACTGATAAACACTGTGGCCATCAACAGAAATGGGAAGATAATAGAAAGGATAGGTTTTGGGAGGGAGAGAATAATAATAACTGACACTTATGTAGGACATTAAGATCTCTATCTACTCCAGTCCTTTCAATTTACAGAGGTAGCAACCAATGACCATAGACATAAAATAAAGTCTCTTGCCAGCAACATAAGGAAAATTACATAGAAAGTTGTCTGAATACATTAATTAAGTTTTAATCCAGAAGACTTAGGTGAGGCATTCTTTTCTATGGCAGATATATAGTAGACTATATCTGTGAAATGAGAGATAAATGATCAAGGCAAAACCAATGAAATAAGTTTCTTCCCTAATTATATTTTTGTTGTTCAAAGTAGGGTTCTATTGGGGGGTAAGAAGGCAAATCATTTGAAGAGTTTTTTTTTATAAAGTTCATATTGGTCATAAGTTACAGACACATGGGAGTCAAAAATTAATGTCTTTTTGCTACAAATTTGGTTCTCGCTCTACTACACCATGTCTCTCTGAATCTACTTTATTATTTGAAATAAAGGGAGAAATAACACTTGCATGACCTATCTCACAGAGTTATTTGTTAAAAACAATTCACTTGGTAAACTGTAAGGATATATGTGTATAAATGTGAATCCCTATTTTCTTCACCTAGACTAATTTTCTTCTTTGATCTGTCATCATTTAACCTATTTTCTTTCTTTAAGTTAATTCTCTTTTCTTCATCTTCTTTTCATTATTCTCTTTGATCCTTTTTAACCTGTTTTCTCTATTCTAGTTTATGAAGTTCCATTTTTTTTTTTTTTTTTAGTTTTTGCAAGGCAATGGGGTTAAGCGGCTTGCCCAAGGCCACACAGCTAGGTAATTATTAAGTGTCTGAGGTCAGATTTGAACCCAGGTACTCCTGACTCCAGGGCCGGTGCTCTATCCACTGTGCCACCTAGCCGACCCCAAAATCCATTTTTTTGAAGATTACTTTGAATCACTTGGGAATTACTTTGAATCACTTCCCACTTGGGAAATCCTCGGAAGATCTCCTGTAAGAGATCGACAAAGACTTAAATAAGATGGAAAAAAGTAAAAACCAACCTCTTCAGGAAATCAAGTGCCACAAAGCTTCTCACAATACAATATTGCCTCTCTTTGGTCAAAAACTATTCCTGAGTCATATTTCTTTTTCAGCAGAGCTAGGACAATACTGTCCTCACTGCAATTTCACAAGAAAACATCTCAAATCAGTTTCTGGCATTCTATACAAGTGAGTGACCTCCTCACACAGGAAAGTTATTTGGAAACTTTGAGGCAAGTAAACCATGACTTTTCTTTGGCAAAAAAAAGCTTCCATTTTACAGAAAATTTACATTTTACAAAAATTTAAGATTTAGATAAACTAATAATAGTGCTAACAGAAGAAAGGAAAAACTTCCTTGCATCTGATAAATTTTACAGTGTGGTCACCTGTAAAAATATTAAATACCCATTTGGGTCAATCATTTGGTATTCACAGGTACTTAAGTGTTGATTGACTTCATTACTTCAGGAGTTTAATTCAATAATGCAGATGGTGACCCACCCATGCCTATTCACACCTGTTCTAAGCCACTCTTATCCAGGACCTCCCATCAGTTCATTATAGAGGTCTGTCCAATATGCTAGAAGTCTTCCTCATTGTTTTTTTGACAAGGTGATGGTATCAGTCAGGCACTCAGGCTGTTTATCTGTCATCCCTCATCCTCATCATCTGACTAGCTCCTATTTTTTTCCTTGATAATATCATTTCACTCCTGTTTGGAATTCCTGATTGATTTGTTGCAGCCAACCCACATTCTCCTTGCAATCCTTCTTTAAATCAGGTTGTCCTCTGTATGTCCTCCATCACTCTGATGAACATGTATTTTGATGAGCATGTTTTCCCTTTATAATGTTTTGTCTAAAATTTATTATCAGAGTTGTTATCAGATTTATTTCTGATACAATTTCCATGGAAGTTTGAGTATTGATGTATTGATTGAAGACACCTTGTAAAATCTGCTAAGGTGTCCGTAAGGGTCTGTTTTATTAATTGCACCAAATGTTTATTGGCAACCAACCACAGTAAACAGAATGGAATCTTATATCCTCTACATTCTTCCACAGGCCATTGGGAAATATTAAATATATAGTTTATTGCTGAATATCACTTGTAAAAGACTGCTTGTTCCCCTTCTAATACCCTTATTTGATTATTGACCATATCACCAAGATAAGGGTTAATGGCACTTCCTCCTCTCATTTGTTGCAAGAATCAAATGAAAGGACATGTAAAGCATTTTGTAAGCCTTAAAACATTATAAAAGTGACAATGATTATTATTTCAACATCCATTTTACCCATTTATTGCCTTGGAATATATATTTTGGTTGACTGACATCCCCCCCCCCCCCAAAAATAATCAATCATATTGTTAGAATAACTGAACAAGCTGGTTGGAAAAAGAAAAAAAATATCCTCTGCCCTTTCAGAGAATCACAGATAGACAGATTAGCAATATTTCTTAAACTTTGCTCTAGGGAGCTTGATGTTATGAGCTAGAAGACAGAGAGTTCTACCACTCAGAACTGAAGTCAAGAAGATGAGTTCAAATGCAGACTCAGATACTTTCTGTGTGACCCTGGCTAAGTTATTTTCTCTTGTTTGCCTCAGGTTTCTCAATTGTAAAATGGGGATAATAACACCTACCTCCAAGATTGAGAGGGTCAAATGAAATCTCTGTAAAGATCTTAGTATACTATCTGGCAAATATAGTAGGTGCTTAATAAATGCTTATCCCCTTTTCCTTACCTACTAGTGATATCTTCCCTTCTGAAATGCTAAATATGAAAATCTGTAATAAAAATGCATGCATAAAGTTCTTTTTTTCCTAGGAAAACAATCACAATAGAAAAATTAACTCCCAAGTTTCCTTGATGTTCCATTTATCACAGAGGTAAAGCCCTTTCTAGCTTTAAATTGTATAATCTCGCTATACTTCAATGAATAGTAATTGGTCTTATCAATATATCCAACTCCAAATGTTCATATTCAAACTAATTTGTCCCCAACCAATCTAGTCCGTCTCCTTGCTCTTTTTATATTGTTTTGATGCAATATACTTCCTAAAAAACACTCAAAAAGCCCAGACTTTACAAAATTCATTCTATGCCCTAAAACGTAATCTCATGATTGCAACTGATAGTACTTTTGAAATTTGTGAATTATTAATAGGAAAATAACACTCTTGACATTCTGTGCTAAAATAGGATTGGCCTGTCCCTTGACTTCTGCTAGTAAAGCCCACCTTCCCAAGGAGTAAACTTAATGGTTGTTGCATATTAAAGGTTTATAGCAGCATTTAGAGTTAACAATGTTTCCAGCCCTTTTATTTGTTATTCACAACTGTCATCTCTACAGATTAGCCAACTGCCATTGAGTATCAGTTCAATGGCTTTGGCTATTCCATGGTTTGCAAGCCTGATATCATCTTGGGCTTTGTAAGGCTGTTTTGTTGGATGACTTCAAATGCTCCTTTCCACATTTCACTCCATTTTGGGCTCAGGACTGAAATTAGCACTAGAATTTTCTCTATTAAAGAGCTCAACCAGTATTTAGATATTTTTGTAAGTTGAAGCAGCATCTTTTTTAAATAGTCAATTTAGGAAACTAGTGACAGCCTATTGCAGAGGAAAAGCAATACTGGCAGATGCTTCACATTTCAAGAAGAGATAAATCCTTTGGACTAAGCTTTACTAAAAATCGAATCAGCTATTTACATGATATTGTAGAATCTGAGTTAAAAGATGCTCCATAAACCAACTAATCCAGTCCCTTAATTTTACAAGGGTTACACAAAAAATTAATTACAGTCAGGTGAAGTATCTGAGAACAAGTTCTGATGGGAGGCTTGGGAAACAGCATGAAGACACAGAATTAGAGGAATCAGTAGGATCAGGGGCCAGTCATACAACCTAGTACAGGCCTCCTCTTGGAGGATTGTTCTAAAAACCTCCTCATTGGTTTCCTTGTTTCCATTTGCTCCCTTTTTCAATCCATTCTCTATACAATAACTAAAAGGATCTTCCAAAAAGCATAGGTCTAACCTGTGCTATTATTCTCTCTTAATATCTTTAGTCAATCCCTATTGCTTCTTGGACACGTCACATTATTTGCCTTCATGCACTCACTGTTCTAGTCAAATTAGTTTACTTAATATTTCAGAAGTCAGTATTCTAGCTACTAACTCTTTCTTTGTATAGGCTTTCCCCTTATACTTGCTTCCTATAAGTAACTTTTCCTCATTCCCTTAGTGTTTCCTCATTCTTCAAATTAATTTGTTCTTACTTATTCATGTACATTAAAGTTTACCACAGAATACAAATTCTTTGAGGGTAAGAACTATTTGTCATTTTTTTATTAATCTTTTTCCTCAATACCTAGAATAATGCCTTCCCCAAGATAGGTCTTAAGATTTGTTTTGTTACTTAATACATGTATGTTGAGTTAATAAGAAGGGGATACTTACCAACATAGCATGACATGACTAGAAGAATGGGGAAGATGAAAATATTTGGAAGTTGCCAAAGAAAGGACATGATCTTCAGAGAACTATTTCCCAACATTCTTAGGTCATCAATATTTGATGGACAGAATTCTGATGTAGATCTGAATTTCTAAATTGAATCTAAAGAGTTCTTCAAGCAATAGATATAATGAATAGTCTGAAACTTCACCCTAGTGAGACTAAAATCAGATTACCATTGGAGAGCCAGATTTGGAGATAGAGGAGCTGGATTTGATTCCTGTTTTTTTTTTCCACTTACTACCTTGGTGATCTTGGGGAAATGCCTTAAAAATCTTTGGGCCTGTTTCTTCATCCCTAAAATGAGATTGGAATGATCCTATATACTTGAAAAATATGCCTTTAAGCTATTCATATCTTATCTCAAATTAGACTAGAAGCAAGAATTTCAATTTTAAAGAGTTAATTCTACTCTTAATATGAGTGATTACACAGAACTAACTGGAAGAACCAAAAAGCATAATCGTCTTCCATCAGATAACATAGAGATCATATGCTGCATAATGAGGACAAAGTACATTTAATGATGTACTGTAACACTGCATAGCTCATGAAATACTCAGCCTAGAATTATCAGTATCAAATTAATTACACTTCTCAAGTAGTCTTTTTTCTATTGTAATGAAAATGATAACAATTGAACAACAAGATTTCATAAGATTCATATCAATTTGCTTCCTGTGGAGAACTCAATGAATATCAATTCTATGGTACCACATAACTCTACCTTGAACAGGCTCCTTCCTATCAGTGGACAATTTTGTGAAAACACTTTCATTTCCATGACTCATCCTAATAGGTGACAACCACAGAGCACTATTACCAATCTATAGTTATAGTTTTATTTATCATAGTTTTTAATCTAACTTTCTAATGAGCTCTATGGTCACATCTGTTCTTGGCAACATCACTGCCAGGGAGATACATGGTTAAAATTATCTTGGATTGGGTTCTTGTAAGGAAAATATCTTCCTGCAAAACCTCATGGAGCTTTTTAAAAATTTCACTTCTTTTATGCATGTGTTCTATTTGCATTAGTTATTTGCAATCTTGATTCACTATGCTTGATGCTGAGAGCCAGTGTATTTGCAGTTAGTAGATAAAGAGCTGGTCTTAGAATCAGGTAGTCTTGAATTAGATAAATATTGGCTGTGATCCTGGGCAAACGTTTTAATGTCTCAGGGTCCTAGGCAACTCTCTCAGAATATAAATTGCATTTGGTTTTTCATATACTTGGGTAAAGGGTATTTCTTTATTAAGAGTTTCTTAAATGAATGTAACTAGATGGAGGTTTGTACACAGGAACAATATTGTTTGATGAAGAATTGTGAATGACTTATCTATTATCAGCAATACAATGATCCAAGAAAATCTCAAAGGACTAATGATGAAGAATACTATCTGTGTCTAGAGAAAGAACTAATATTAATTGAATGTAGACTGAAACATGCCATTTTTCACTTTCATTTTTTATTTATTTTTCTTGTACAAAATGACTAACCTGCAAATGCTTTATATAATTGCAGATGTATAACATATATCTGATTCCCTGCCATCTCAGGGAGGGGAGGGGGGGAGGGGGGAGGGTTAGAATTTGGAACTCAAAATTTTAAATAAAAATGTTTAAAAAGGTGGGAAGAGTTCCCTATACCAATGAAATCATTGTTCAGTTTCTACCTGCCACTCCTCTCACCTTGTATTTCACTCCAAATCCCTTTCAAAGGCCAAAATGCTCACCAAAAGTGTTTAATAAAAAGAAGTTAGTTCATTTATTGAACCTAAAAAGACTGACATGCCAAAGCCAGAATGCAACTGTGATACAATAGAGAATGGGATTTGGTACCAGAGGATATGGTTTCAAAATCTGGTTCTATTAATTAACCTGTGAGAAACTCACAAACTCTTTGGGCCTCAGTTTCCTCATTTATAAAATGAGATGATCTTGAAAATCTCTTCCAGTTGTAATCTGGGGAACTAGGTGGCACACTTGACCTGGAGTCAGGAGGATATGAGTTGAAATCCAAGTTCAGACACTTGTAAGCTATATGACTTTACCTTTATCTTGTTGCCTTGGTTTACTCATCTGTAAAATGGAGTTAGGGGAAACACTACCTTATCATTCAAGGGTTGTTTTGAGGGAAAATGAGATAAAATTTTAAAGGATTTTGCAAATCTAAAAGTCATCATTTCATGACCCTGGGAACACTGGAGAGATAATATACTGGAAAGAACATTGACTTGAAGTCAAGCAAGGTGGTAAGTCCTGGTTCTGTCACATTCAGTTCAAGAAATATTTATTAATAACTTTTGAGTACAAGGTCCTTGTCCTTGCCCAGGCCCTCAAGAAGCTTATGTTACACCTCATAGGGTTCAAGATCTATTTTGTTACTTACAAACCACTACAAATATGTAATCATAAACTGTACAGGGGTCCAACATATTTATGCTTCTCAACTAAGAGGATTCCTTTGAATTTTCATTTCTGTTCCAGACTAGTACCATTGCTATTTTAAGTAAAAAAATAACATGAACCAACCATTTCACAACCATTATTTTTTTTGGCAAGATAATGGGGTTAAGTGACTTGTCCAAGTTCACACAGCTAAGTAATTATTAAGTGGCTGAGGCCAAATTTGAACTCGGGTCCTCCTAACTCCAGGGCCAGTGCTTTATCTCCTGCACCACCTAGCTGCCCTCCCCCACCCTTGACCATCCCTATTTTTAAAAAGTCTTATAGAGAGGAAGTCATGGGAATAAAGACCAAAGAAAAATTTGAGATTTAAAAATACCCAGAAATACTAGAAATATGGTCGCAGGATCTGAACATGAAAAAAGGACCTCAAGGACCAGCTATACATAGCCAAGAATCTCTTCTACCCAAATAATCATACAGTCTACTTAAAAGCTTCTAACCTTTACATGCTCTGACTAGATAAACAATTGATAAGAACTAAAGGATGAAGAGAAGTACAAAACTATATTTTTTTCAACAAGGAAGAATAATGTTTATGGAGTCGGCTAATTTGTTTCCTTCAATAAATGGTTCTCTAGGGAAAATAAATCAATTAAAATGCTGCATGCTACTATACTTGTGAAATGGAATGGGGAATACATTTTTCACATAATTACATAAATGTATCTCCATTCCAAGGTTTTAAAAATATGACTTTATCAAGACTATAGTGAATTTGTGAGTCATCGCATCCTTTTACATTACAGTAAAATTGATTTTGTTATTCCTAAACCATAAATTAAAGGTCCTAGGCAATACTAGTATTGCTTTGTCCTGTCACAGGGTTTTTGTGGGTGAGAAAAATCAGTTCGGGAGAGGACACATAGTTTTCCTGCTTTTAGCAATCATACCTGCCTCTTAGGTTTACACTCTCATTTTAATTTCATTTCCATCAACATATTTTTGTTTTTATATCATCTTCAGTTCTCAATCTATCTATCCTTCCTCTATCTAAAAAGCCATCCTTTGTTACAAAGAATAAAGGGGGGGGGGGAACAGTTCAGCAAAAGTAACTCATCAACTGAGTATGAGAAAATATGCTATTTTGTATACCCATGCTCCCCACCCTTCCCCTCTCATCTTGATCTCCTCAAAGAAGAAAGAGAATCTATTTTTCTCTTCTATAATTTTAGAACTGAAATAGATATTAGGTATCTTTTCATCTACTTCATTTTCCAGGAAGCAAAACTAAAACCTGACTCATGATGTGACTTGCTCCATGAAAGAAATCAAGCTGGTAGCAAAGGCAGGGCTAGAATCTAGGTATCCTTACTTCCAGTATGGAGGTCTTGACATGACACCATTTTAAGAACTGAAAATTGGGAGTTTGTATTTTGATGATCCTAATTCAACATGAACATTCTTATTAGTGCCATTTGATCATCATTAGAAACCAATTAATTTATTAAGGAGCTGAAAGAGATAGTCATTATAAAATCTATTAACAGCAGGAGAGGCATGGTGGCATAATGGATAGAGTATAGCTTCCAGCTTTGGAAAACCTGGATCCAACTCCTGTCTTTGACAGATACTAGTTATGGAACCATGGACAAGTCAGGTGACCTCTTGGTGTCTACTTAGTTTTCTATATATCAGATTTAGATTTATAATTATTTAGCACTGTGTGTCAGATATGCTAAGGGCCAGGAATACAAATACAAGCAAAAAGGGAGTCTGCTCTCAAAGAGTTTATAGTCTAATGAAAGTTGACATACATTTTATGTGAACTGAAAAAGTACAACATTGGTGAAGAGGCAGGTGGCAAGGTTGAAAAAAGTCTGGAGTGTTAGGAATTGACCTAGATGAGAAGAAAACATAACTGCCCTGGGTAATTCTACAAATGGAGTTCCAGGAAGGAATTCTTTAGGGGCTAAGAGGGTAAAGGCATCTCTAGCATTAGGAGGCACCTGAGGCAGAGCTGAATCAGGTTAAAAGGCTATAAAATTTACGAACTTATTTCTTAGCTCAGTTGAAGTGCTTCCATCCTAGGAATTTTCTATACTGATCAAACTACTGGCTCAGACTAACATTTTTAAAAAGCAATATTTTCATGATGAAGATTTATAAGTTTTCTTCTGAGGCAGGTTCAAATTAGGCCAATCCAGTAATTCAGAGATCATGAAAATACAATGAAAACAACTTTCTTTAAAATAAAAAAAGCAGGGGGCAGAGCCAAGATGGCGGCATGAAAGCAGCATTTCCCAGAAACTTGTTCCCCAATAAACTCTAAAAGCCATCAAATGATGACTCTAGCCAAAATTTAGAGGGGCAGAACCCACAGAAAGACTGAGTCCCAGTCCAAGATAACTCAGAAGTTCCATGGGAAAGGTGTGTTTCACCAGGACTGGGGGTTGGAAAAAAAGCCATAGCCACAGCTCAGCGCAGTCCAGCCCAGCCCAGCAATCACCGGAAACAATTGAAGGGGAAGTGAGAGAACGCTGCTGCACCAGAATGAGTGTGGAGTGAGGAGCTTCAGCTTCAGAGCAGCCCTGCAGTGAGAACCTGCAGTGGGAATGTGGGGAAACCAGCCTGCACCTCCAGAGCACAGCCCACGGATGGTAAGGGGGGGTCAGGGGTGACTGCAGGGCTCTCCCTGGGGCAGGACTCTGCTGTTTGCCCACACTCAGATCCAGGTTGCAGTTTTGCCTTCCATACTAAGAAAGCAGGCCCCTCCTCACAGCTCCAGGGCAGAGGGGAGTGCCTGTGGTCATCTACATATCAAAGCACAGGCAAGAGAACATAAGACCTTGGAGGAATAAAGGTCCCAGTGGGATGTCCCAAAAAAAACCCAAAGCGGGTGTCCCAATAATACTCAAAAACTCAGGAAGCACCCCAAAACCAGGCACAGGCTGAAGAAATGAATAAACAGAGAAAAAAAAAAGGAACACCATTGAGAAATTCTTTGTATATGATCCCAAGAAGGATCAAAATACACAATCTGAAGATGAGGAAGTACAAGCTCCTGCATCTAAAGGCTCCAAGAAAAATGGAAGTTGGGCTCAGGCTATGATAGAGCTCAAAAAAAGTTTTGAAAATCAAGAGATGCAGGAAAAACATGAAAAAGAAGTCAGGAGCTTGGTCGAGGAGATCCAAAAAAATACTTATGAAAATAACATGTAATAAAAACCAGCATAGGTCAAATGGATAAAACAGTTCAAAAAGTTATTGAGGAGAAGAATGCTTTATAAAAAAGCAGGACTGGCCAGATGGAAAAGGAGATAAGAAAGCTCTCTGAAGAAAACACATCTCTCAGAGGTAGAATGGAGCTAAAGGAAGCTGATGACTTTATGAGAAGTCAAGCCATGATACTTCAACACCAAAAGAAGAAAATGTGAAACATCTCATTGAAAAAAATAACTGATCTGGAAAACAGATTCAGGAAAGATAATTTAAAAATTATTGGGATACCTGAAAGTCATGAACTGGAAAAGAGCCTTGACCTCATTTTTAAATAAATCCTACAGGAAAATTGCCCTGAAATCCTAGAAGCAGAGGGTAAAATAGAAATTTATAGAATGCACTTATCTTCCCTGGAAAGAGATCCAAAAGAAACCCAACCCCCAAGAATATTGTAACCAAGTTCCAGAACTACCAAGTCAAAGAGAAAATATTACAAGCAGCCATAAGGACACAATTCAAATATCATGGAGCCACAGTAAGTATCACATAGGACTTAGCAGAAACTACATTAAGGGCTTGTAGGGCTTGGAATATAATATTCTGGAAGGCAAAAGAGCTTGGAATGCAACCAAGAATCAACTACTCAGCAAAACTAAACATCCTCTTTCAGGGGAAAAGATGGACTTTCAATGGACCAGGGGAATTTCAAATGTTCCTGTTGAAAAGACCAGAGCTGAACAGAAAGTTTGACCTTCAAATAGAAGACTCAGGTGAAGCATAAAGAGTGGAGGAGAAGGGTATAAAATATGAGGGACTTAATGATGATGATGAACTGCATGTATTCCTGCATAGAAAAATGTTACTGACAATATTCATATGAACCTTCTCATTTCATTGAGTAGATAGGAGCTTTTATAGATGCAGCACAGGAGAGAGCTGAATTTGAAGATATAATATATTGCAAAAATGGAATCAATGGCTAAAAGGGGGAATGTACTGGGAGTAAGAGAAAGGAGAGGTGGAATAGGCTAAGATATTTCATATAAAAATAAATATATCTTTTTTTTAATATGGAAAGGGGGGAAGACGAGGGGGAATGAGGGAACCTTCGCTCCCATCAGAAATGGCTCAGAGAGGAAACAGCATACACACTCAATAGGGTATAGGTATCTAGAGTAAAAAAGAGAGAAGGGGGGAAAGGGGGAGGGGGATGTGGGTGATAGAGGAGATAGTAGAGTGTAGGAGAGAATAGTCAGATATAACACATTTTCTTTTTTACTTCTTGCAAGGGGCTGGGATTGGGTGGCCTGTCTAGGTCCATGGGGTTGGGTGGTTGCTGGGTCTCAGGGGTGGTATGTGGGCTCAGGGCCTCTTGGCCCCAGGGCCAGTGATCAGTCTGCTGCATCATTCAGCTACCCTACAGCACATTTTAGAAGAGGGACAGAGTGAAAGGAGAGAGAAAATATATGGCAGTGGGGAGGAATTGATGGAGGGAATCACAATCAGCAACAGCAACAGTGCAAAAATATGGAAATAACTTTTATGATGGACTTATCATAAAGAATGTGATCCACCTGAGACAGAGCTGATGGTATCAGAACACAGAACACAGCACTTTTTTTCCTCTTTCCTCTCCTTTATTTCTCATGAGGGTCTATATTTTTTGGGGGAGGGGGTATCATGTTTGCTCTTAGAGTATTTTAGTAATGTATAAAAAAAAATCACTTGTACAAAATATTCATAGCAGCTCTGTTCCGGGTGGCCAAGAACTGGAAATTAAGTAAATGTCCCTCAGTTGGGGAATGGCTTAACAAAATGTGGTATATGTATGTGATGGATCACTATTGTTCTATTAGAAACCACGAGGGATGGGAATTCAGGGAAGCCTGAAATGATTTGCATGGACTGATGCTGAGCAAGATGAACAGAACCACTGTAGCAGCAACATGGGGGTGCTGACCAACCTTGATGTACTTGCTCATTCCATTAGTGCAACAATCAGGCACAATACTTTATTTTTCTTTATTTTCTTGGATATGATTTCACTTTCATCACATTCAACTTAGATCAATGTATACCAAGGAAACAATGTAAAGACTAAGACTGCTTTCTGTGAGGGATGGGAGAGGGAAGCAAGATTAGGGGAAAAATTGTAAAAAATTCAAAATAAAAATCAAACTAAAAATAAGAATAGCATTTAGACAAAATTTTATCCTCCTTTGCCTCTTTTCACCAAAGGTGTACTGGCAGGGCAACTATGAATCCAACTAAACATTCATTTGTATTTTTTTTTTTTGGTAAGGCAATGGGGTTGTGGCTTGCCCAAGATCACATTGATAGGTAATTAGTATCTGAACTCAGGTACTCTTGACTCCAGGGCTGGTGCTCTATCCACTGGTGCAGCTGCCCCCCAAACATTGTTTTCAATGAACTTTATTGAACATCTGTTATGTACTAAGTACCAAGAATACAAAGAAAGGAAGAAGACATTCCCTGCTCTCTAGGAACTCAGTTTTAATGAGGGAAACAAAATGCAAACAACTTTGTAAAATCTAGTTTCCAAGAGGAATAAATTGAAAGTAATCAATAGATAAAAGGCTTCCATTAGAAGGTGCAACTATTGATGGGACTTGAAGGAAGTCAAGGATGCAGAAACAAGAGTATTCTACAAGAGTATTCTAGGTAGGAGAGAATCAAGTGAAAAAGCCTGGAGTCCAGAGATGGAGTAGTTTTTCAAAAAAAGGAAGTAATGTCAATTGAATGGGGGTGGAAGTGGAGTGCAGGCAGATTATAAAAGGCTTTAAAAGTCAGAGGATTTTGTATTTGATCCTGAAGGTGATAGAGGGCCACTGGAATTTATTGAGGAGAGATGACATAAATTTAGATTTTTAAATCTAAAAATGCTCTCCTCTTCTTAAAGGGAAACCTATCTAGCCCACATAAAAGATAAAATCCAAGCTTCCTTCCTATTTTAATTTGCCAAGATTAAGATGGAAAATATTTTCTCACTTCTGGGATGGTTCATGCAGGTATTATTCTCAAGTTTAGAAATATGTACAAGCATACCTCATTTTACTGTACTTCTCTTTATTGCACTTCACAGATATTACACATCAAGTAAAGTTATCTGTTTGTGCTCATATAGTGCCTGTCATATTTTAGTAATTCTTGCAACATTTCAAATTTTTTTCATTATCACTATATCTGACATGATGAGCCATGATCAGGGATCTCTAATGCTAGGACTCTAATTGTTTTGAGGCACCTCAAAGCAAAGTCCATGGCAAATAACTGTTAACTGGTCCACTGACCAGTCATTTCCCATCTCTCTCCCCCTCTCCTAGGGTCTCCCTATTCCCTGAGACACAAAATTAAAATTAAGCCAATTACAATGGCCTCAAGAGTCCAAGTGAAAGAAGAGTCAATAGATGAGGTAAATATCCCTCGTTTTATTTTTTGTAATGATGGGGGTAACTTTATTGTTATCTTATGAAAATGTGTTTAGTAGCCACCATCTTAGTCAGCAGCCATCAAAATGATAGACCCTCCACCAGCAATAAGACTAACCCCTGCTGAAGGTTCAGATTATCATTAGCATTTAATATCAATAAAGCACTTTGAAAAATTAATGTTATACACATTTTAAAAAGATATACAACCATACACTTCATAGATGATGGTAGAAACATAACTATTCCTATGGAGAAACCAAATTTGTGTGACTCACTTGTGATATTTACTTTACTATGTTGGTCTGAAACGAATTCTACACAGGTAGAGGTATGCCTATAATTATACCTGACAAAAATCAACTATGGAAGAAGTCATGAACTTACATGTCTTTTTGATCTATGCTCAGTAGTTTTTTAATTCAGCAGTACTGATTTCAATCCACATGACTGTTCCTGATCCTTGCTTCACTGACTTTTACAGGTAAGTGGATCTCATTTTACCAATAAAGAGACTTAACACCAGAAGCAAAATGACTTGTTCAAGGTCACATTGATGAGACAAATGGGACTTAAAATCAGGTTCCTTAACTCCTAAATCTAGTTTTCTTTTCATGAAACCATTATTGCCTCTTCCAAGTTCCCCAATGCAGCCTGGCCAATCCAAGCTCATATTTAGGAGCTAGAGTTCTGAGATGTAACTATAAGCAAAAGGGTCACTACGGAGACCTAACTAACCCAGGTCGGAGATTGCCTTTTAAACCAAAATATTACCTGATATCCAGAAAGGTCTAAGCCAAAAAAACCTACTGGAGCTGTTTGGGCTTACTTTTCATCTCAGATTCATTAGTAATTCAATTCACTATTTCTATTTGATAATGCAAATAGATGTACAGTCAATGTCCTAGGAAGAAATTCTTTTAAACTATAACTGCATGAAGGAAGAAGGTCATTAGTCCAGAAAGAGGCAGGAACCAGACTGTGAATGGCTTTTAAAAAGTCAAACTAAGGAATTTTTATTTTTTTCTATTGGCAAAAGTGAGCCATGAAAGTTCAAGGATGTATTGGAAATCAGAAAAAATCAGGAGGCTTTTGAAATAATTTGTGTGAGAGGTATTGAGGTCTGAACTACAGTGGTTATGCTCCAAGTGGACAGAAAATGATGTATGTAAGAGATACTTTGGAGATGGAATTTACAAGACATGACCATTGATTGGATAAGCAAGTCGATGAAAATAAAGATGACTTGTGAACATGCCCCTGGGCAGAAACATGGAATACAGAAGAAAAAGGAAAAAATGAGTTTAGTACTCATCATGGTGAATTTGAGATAAGCGGGTAGAAATACCTAGAAGGAAATTAGAAATGTAGGACTCAAACACAGAAGCGATGAGAGCTACACATATAATGTAAATTTGTTGGATACAGAAAAATGAATTAACTTCATTATTTTATTTAAAGTACTATGGAATAGTCAAATTAAGTATTAAAGACTAAAAAGTTAAGTGATCTCAATTCTGGAATACTTTCAATTTTGCCTCCTATAATATATTTTTAGGAGGCAGGGAAGGAGTACATCAGTTCTGGACCACCAGTGATTTCTTCATTGAGAGATCTTCATTTGGGAGTTGCCTCCATTGATGCATATATGAATTCTAATAAATGCTGTGGTCAAATAAGCAAAAAAAATAAGCAAAGGAAAATATACCTGGAATATGTTGTTCCTATAAATGGCTAGCATGGGCCAGAAACAACAATGACTCAAGCCTTTTTCTGTTTCTGGCAAAAATGAATACACACACAGGCACACGCTCACATTCATACACTCTCTCTCTCTCTCATCCTGCAATTATCTGCATAAATAGCTGGTAAAGAGAGGAGGAGCAACAGTTAAGGGTTTTTACTCACTAATACATAAATCTCTTCTGCTGGAGCATCATCATCATCCCATTCTCCTTTCTATTTTCAAAATCTAAAGCTTTAGTTTGAAAGGTAGGGGTGAAAAGATGTCAAGCAGTCTGAATAAATGGCTGGCTTTGTTTCTTTAAGACTGTTGTATACTGTATTTATTCCATTAAGTTACCAAATCAGAGAATTTTAAACTTAACTGAATAGCTAATCATTGGGCAAAATACAAATACATTTTTGGAATAAAATAGTACTTGGAATGAAGTGACATATTACCATTACAATGTTGTCATATGCAATAAAGAAAATACATAGAAATTAAAATTCCAAAAACAAATACACAGACAGTTTAAATTAAATTAATTTATTTTTTAGAATATCCCTCTTAGTCCTGCATGCACTTGTTAGCACAAAGTTGAACTTTTATCACAATTGTCTTTGTAAAAGATAAAGAACGTACTCTGATCACTGCTTGGGATAGTTTCTTTACTGGATAGCCCCATGACCGCCAAACCCTGGTAATACTGTTGAGTCAGTAATCTATACAAAGTTCAATAGAAAAAATTTACTGAATATCCTCTGTTTAATGTAAACAAAGCAGGAGGCAAACAAAGGGTCTTATTTATAGTAACACTATTTTACAGGGCCTGAAATGATTAAATGATGTGTTAAAGCACTGGATTATTACCATGGCTTAGATATATGGATTCATTATACAACCCAAAATACAAATGCCATGTAATTTTTAAGTTAACATTCCACTGTTTCTTCTATCAATACATAGAAATTTCATAATTAAATGGTAATTTTATATTTGTACAATAGCTTTTAGAAATTATCAATTCATTAAGTAATTCCATAGTTTGTGCCCTGTAAAATTAGGTGTAACAATTTTTACACTAGCAATAGTGTAAGCAAGCTAAGGATTTTGGTCCTTATATATATATATATATACACATAAACAATGTACAACCAGATTGAAAAGCTGTGTATTAACTCACAGCTCCCATATTGCACAGACAGATATATTATGAGAACTATACATAATCACAATGAGGCATTGCAATGGTACTAGGCTAAGACTGATGCTCATTATGAAAACTTCAATAGGGTTTGAAAACAGTAACTACACTGGTGGAGAAATTTATTTTTAAATGTGTACCCCTATTTACATAAATATGCAAAGCTAAAATTCAGTTTGGGATCTGCTTAGGTGATCATCTCAGTTTTTTAGTCCAACACTAGCTATTAACAATCTTTTATTCAAATGCTCACCAATAGGAAATAAAGAACCCTCTCTATATATAGAACAATAAAAACTGACTACTTAGTGCAACTTTCCATTGACAAGTCCAGATCCAACAGAGTGATTTTTTCCTAACTTTCTAAATACGAAAAGTGCATGTAAAAATTAGAAAAAATAACAAATAAAAGCAAAGTATATATCTTAATTGTTAACTTATTTGGAAGAGTCGCTGTATTAATATAACTATGGTTTCTTTTTTTTTTGAAAGGCAAATGGGGTTAAGTGGCTTGCCCAAGGCCACACAGCTAGGTAATTATTAAGTGTCTGAGACCAGATTTGAACCCAGGTACTCCTGACTCCAGGGCTGGTGCTCTATCCACTGCGCCACCTAGCTGCCCTATAACTATGGTTTCTTAAGCAGCATCCATTACAAAAAGGAGTTCTAAAGCTTTCAGCTTGATTTCATGGATTAGCTCGAACACCCATTTCTGAGAGAGAACTAAACTGCATTTGGCTTAAGAGGTAACAGCATCACAGTGACATTGTAAGCACTAAACAATTACATAGCAAACATAAAATATTAATAAGCAAAATTTATCTTTATGTACTAAATTTTATATAATCCAAATTAAATAAACAACTTCTACAATAGATCAAGAATGCAATACTTTGCATGAACTGACTGATAACAATAGCAGACTGAATGCAATTCATTTTCAAAATCTTTTAAAGAAAACTACACATGATGTTAAAATCTATAGTTTTAAAGAACTTGATTATTTTGGGTTGTTTGCAAATTTGGAACATCATTATAGATTTGGATTAAATTACTTAGAAACATATTCTCTTAAAAGGTGGCAAGTCAATTACTGTTAAAAATATTCATAATTGTTTGATATCCTGTTCTTCTCTAATAATGAAAAGAAGCTTTAAGAAACATAAAAGAACAAAAAAATGAAATCAAAGCAAAAGCCTTAAATACACAAAAATTTATAATTTGGTCCTATATAGAGGCAGTGCAGTCTTCATATGTGCTAAGTAATATAGCTTCTTGAAGAGGCAGTGACAGATTCCCTTTAAAGGATTTTAAAGTTAACTTCTTTCCCCCAAATATCTTTAAGTGGACTGGTAACAAAGAAAAAGAAAGTGCAACAGCTTAACTTTAAAAATGTTTACAACAAAAAACTCCTAAACAGACAAACTTAGAACTGATCTTAGTACTAAAAAAATCAATTACATTAAGAAAGGCAAGTGGCAGCAAATACCGCTTCATCCACACAGCACTCAAGACTAGTGCCAATTGGATAAACTGCTAAAGAATCCAAGAGATCCCTTCAGCATCCATTTTACACACACACACACACACACACACACACACACACACACACACACACAGCAATTTACCAAAATCCCTTGATATACAAAAGCAGGACATTGAAAGACTATGATTTTTTTTCCTTCTTTAGAATCCTATACAACAAAGACTTCAATAAAGAAAAATGTAAACATTGAGATGTTGGCAATCTGATTGCTGCTTACTAAAGTGTCTATCAGTCAGTTCTTTGCCTAGAAACTACCATGAAATTCAATAGGATAATAAAATCACAAAACACATTGCCAAGGCACAAAATATTCTTAACTCAATTTCTGTTAAATAAAATTCTTTAAAAAAAATACCGTTTTAGCAAACACAATGGCAAATATGATAAACTGCAACCAACATGAAATCAATCCTTAACATTGCTAAATGAGATTAAAATAACATTTCAAAAAATATGTAATTGATTAGATATATGGTACATGAATTAAGAATTCTTCACTGTACCAAATTCTTTTTCTTATAAAAGACTGAAGTTAATTTGTTCTAAAAATTAGTATCTTCAGGTACCACCTTCTGGTTTTCCCTACCATTTTTCTGTATTGAATGAATTTTTCTTTTTTATGCATGTACAACTTTTTCTGATTTCTACTTTTCTTTCATGTTTTGTTTGATAAGAATTCTGACATCAAAAAGTTACAAAAACCAGTTATTTTCTTTGCTACATATCAAACCAAAAGAACATATGCATTGAGCTTCAGAGTGTCAAAAAGCCTTGCTACCTAAAATGATATCAAAATAAGATCATCGAAGTTATGACATCAGAAATTTTTACAGCTTTTCAAACAGACATAAGAAATGTTTGTTTCCTGAAGTTCCTTTGATTGCATCCTGGGTTTAATGACGTGCAATTATATACAGAACCATCACAATAAAGACAAAACTGTACACCTGTTACCAAGAATGTCCTTTCAATTGTGTTCTCCATGGTTCTGGCCAGTGTAAGGCTTCATCCTTTCTTTTCTGGATGACATGGAGGTTTACCATAAAGCTGTTTCTCATGGTGTTGATGAAGTATGATATTTCACAAAGGCAATTGCTGCTAATTCCTTACAGAACTCTTCTAGAACAATCACACCCTCTAGTAATGTCATGTGATCAATCCTGGCAAAGAGAAAAGAACTAGTGTGGTTAAAAGGGAATCTTCACAAAATAGCAATATGCTTATAAGCTTTCATATGACAACACATATGACTTACATTGGGCCTTCAGGCTCCAAACCAAGTAGTCTTTTTCTGACCAGAAGAAGTTTGGGGGTGAAATCTGGAATCCGTTGGATTCGGACCATAAGGTCTCCAACAACCTGTAACAAAGAAACAAAGGACACCGTGTCCCTCAAATCCCAAGCAGAAGAATCTCCTGGGAAATAAGAGCAGTTCATGGCAATGTAAAGCAGGGGGAATAATGAATGCTAAGGCTAATTTCAGGAAAATTTGGTCTGAATTGGGTTCTGATCCTTAAAAGCTAAGTCTAGATGTAGAAAAGGGGATGATAATAATACATGCTCTATCTACCTGAAAGAGATAGTGAAGGTATTTGGCAAACTTTAAAACAGTGTACAATGGGAGTTGCTATTATAAAGCTTTCATATGACCTACTTAAGATATGGGAGAGGAAAATATCAGTTTTTTACTATAAAAATACCTGTCTGACCAAGTATTCACATATACTCATTTAATGTAAAAAAAGTTAAAACACAAAGGCTTTTAAAGGTCTACTTTCTAATATTCACAAGATCAGAGAATCAGAGTTGGAAGTAACCTTGGGAGGTACTGAATCCAATCCCTTCATTTTTTCAAATGAGAAAATGAAGTGCAGAAGTTAAGTGACGTGCTCAAAGTCACAGACATCATAAGGAGAAGTTGAGATTCAAATCCAGGACTTCTGACTCGCATATTTAGTGCCACAATAGTTTTTTTTAAATCTATAGGTAGAGCATAGTTTCACAAAATCAAAGTCTGAAATTAGCATGGTACAATGGAAACATGGAAAAAATATTTGACTTTAAGCAAAAGGTTCGAAGTCCAACTCATACTTGCTACTCTCAGGATGACCTTGGGGTAAGTCAACTAATCTCTTTAGCCTTTGTTTCTTCCTTGGTAAAATGATGGGAATGGACTAAGTAAGTTCCAAAGTCTCTTCTAGCTTTAAACTTAGGATCTTATGATTAATAGAGCTGGAAAGGACTTTAAGGCTTGTCTGATCCAAGCCTTCATTTTTAGAGATAAAGAAACTCAGTAAAAAGGAGGGAAGTAAATTGAATATACCCATATAGCTATTTAATAATCAAGTCTCAAATATGACTCCAAGTCCAGTGAATATATTATATAAATTAAGTATCAAATTATATATAGAATATTGGAGCTAGAAAAAATTTTGGAGTAGTGAATGTAAAATCATTTCAAGGAATATGTATAAAATTTCCTTTTGCATGTACTTTATTAAATCTTTTTTCTTTAATAATTTTAACAATAGGCTAGCACTTCTATAGATTCCATATAACATAGTATTAATCACTCACCCTGACAATAACAGAAAAGAGTGATCTACAGCCAGAAGCCAGATTCACATAGGGATCCAAAAGGTATTCATGTATATGAGGATGAGGGAAAAGAGAAAGCCTGGATAACACTGATGTTACTTGTAAATTTACATCATATGGCTGTGAAAAGGAAAAAAAAACAGAAAGAGAAACATTTTAAGTCATTTTTCTTTTATTTGATACCATTCTGCTTAATTTACTGCTCAATCTAAGTTCACCAGGAAACACAATCCACTATCTTACTTTTTCCATTATGATATTCTACAACCAAAGGCAAACAGATCTACAACCTTGGTCAAAAAATTTTAATCCAAAAAAAAAAAAATCTTAGCATAGATTTTTTTTCATATGTTACACATATACAGACACAAAGATATAACTAAGATACTTTTTTTTTTAGGCTTTTGTAAGGCAAGCGAAGTTAAGTGGCTTGCCCAAGGCCACACAGCTAGGTAATTATTAAGTGTCTGAGGCTGGATTTGAACCCAGGTACTCCTGACTCCAGGGCCAGTGCTTTATCCACTATGCCACCTAACTGCCCCTAAGATACTTCTTTAGTATTTTTCACTAATGTACAAATCCCACTTCTGACACTATTTTTTTGACTTTGAGAAAAATCACTTTAATTCTGTGAGTCATTTGCTTCTCTATAAAATGAAGGGATATTTTTTCTCATCATTTTGGCTAAGATTAAGCACAGGTTTGGACTGTATGAGTAAGGTCTCTTCTAATTCCTATAATGTTTTGTAGGATCTGTCTCAGTAAAAGCCATTTTCCCAAGAGTCAAAGAATATGATTGGTTTTCAAGAGAAGTAAATGGATAACATTGATATGAAAAATGTAATTTCTTCTCTCCCTCTATAGTGGGTAGCATGGACAGAAAGGAGCCATGTATATAATAGGGATATTAGAAGGGGAAGGAAGAATAATTTCTGATCGTGTTCAATGCAATCCTCAATAATATTAAAGATAATTCATAAGTGACCCAACTGAACAGCTTTTTTAAAAAACACCTAGTCATGCCAGATATAAATCTGGCAAACATGGTAGTTTAAATAACAATATATGTTTTATTGAGTGCTAAAAGAAACAAAACTGATACTCATTTGACTAAGGTAGAAGATTTTGGTTTTATGGTCTCAATAAAAATCTAGTTTTATCACTGAATTAATGAAGATTTTCTATGAGCCACTCCCAAAGTGTTTTTGCCAGAACAGAAGAAAAACACATATTCCTATTTTTTTCTCTGATAACATAACACAATTCCCAGTGAAGATAACAAGACCAACAACTGGCCTACAAACTTTAATTTTTCTTTAAGTTCAAATGAAATATTAAAAAAAATGAATTTTACTTAGAGATTATGCTCTTGGTATAAAAAAAATGAAAAGAAAACTATGCAGAATTAATCCTACTTTTAGTATGCAAGGGTCTTGATTTTTTTTAAGCTCACCTTAGATCTGCCATTAAGTACCAAAGAAAAATGTAATTAGAATGATAAAAAGAAAACAGTACAATCAAAGTCCAAAAATAATTTTGGACTCTTAGAACAATTTAAGTCTTAACTGTAAGATTAATGATGGCTGAAAAATAAATTAAAATTCTTATCCAAGAACTATATCCATGTTCCCTTAGGATACTCTGGCTTTAATATATATATCCTTTTTTTAAAAGGTATTACAGAAATCACACAAAAGAAATCTACAGAAAAAAAGGTAAATCAAAGGGGACTCAATTTGAATCCTGGAATTCTTGCTTCCTAAACATTTAGATTCTTAATTAGAAGAGTTTTCGGAGTATTTAATGATCAATCCATCAGTTAATAAATATTATTAAGTGCCTGCTATAAGCAAAGTACTGTGCTAAGCACTGGAATGAAGACAAATATCAGGTTGTTTACATATATACTAACTGATAACCTTAACTAGACAGCCAAGTAAAGCTGTTCAGTCATAATACAAGCAGCATTTGTGAAATGTTCAGTGCTCAGGTACTATGCCCAACAAATAATTGAAAGACCAAGTAGCACTGGTGCCTAGGAGAGATTTTTGAGCAAGATTAAGACAGTAAGGGTAATTAAAGAGTAACATAACTAATATATATATACACACACACACACACACACACACATATATACTAGACTCCAAAACATTACCCAAGTCATAACTTACTATATATATCTATATATATCTATATATATATATATATCTATATATAGTATAAATATATATATATATATTTACTAGACCCCAAAACATTACCCAAGTCATACAGAAACCTCAATCTCTAAAAGTTTATATCAATCAAATATTAGAGAATATTTTACAATAAACTTTTCAAAAGCTATTCAATATTAAGAGGCAATAAAAACCACAAAAAACTTATATCACATTTTAAAAAAGAAACACATGGTCTGACCCAATTCATAATATTATTTTCTTAATTTTATTTCCTTTACCTGATTTTCCTCAGTACTTAATAACTGTCTTTTTAAAATTGAGGGATGAAATTTTTGTAGTATTCCAGAATTTGTTTTA
Source organism: Macrotis lagotis (assembly GCF_037893015.1). Taxonomy (NCBI): domain Eukaryota; kingdom Metazoa; phylum Chordata; class Mammalia; order Peramelemorphia; family Peramelidae; genus Macrotis; species Macrotis lagotis. The sequence continues at coordinate 98,990,660 of NC_133661.1, forward strand.
AAAATATAGGTATATTTTTTCAAAGGACTGTATTTTTTCAAATATAGGTACATTTTTTCAGAAAGAAACGGTTTGAAAAAATATAAAATTTTATTTTATATTGGATAACTTAAAAGTGTTCTCTCCCACTGCCCAACCAATAAAAATGTCACGTTTGAAAACTAACTACCCTGATGATTTTATAAATGGATAAGAAAGAGAATGAGATCTAAACCCACATTACTCACTGGTAAAGTGAGTAAGGAGTTAGAAAGTATATCATGACTGAAGTCAGAGAAAGACTACCAATGGATCAATGAAGTGATTTTTTTTAATTAAAAAATTATTTTTATTTGAAGAAACAAAGTAATTTTGTCATTTTTCCTCCCCTCACATGAAAAAAACCCAGAATCGTTCACAAGTTCTTTGCATAAAGAAATTGCCTAAAAACAAGGGACCCTGCATATCAAAATTATAAAGGTTTGAATATATCTTTATTTGTAGTCTAGACCAAATGTTAGCAAATTTGGCCTAGGAGCCAAATTCAATCATAAAGAAATGTAAAAACTACTCCTGGCTCATGTGTTATATAAAAACAGGGAACAGATCAGTTTGCTACCCTCTGGATTAACCCAACAAGCTTAGTTTTCTAATATGTTAGATAAATTTAAAGATAGTCTAAGTGCTGCAACAGCAAATACAAAATATTAAAAACTTAGAGGAGACACAGAGAAAGAGTTCTAGTGCACTGAGTAGATTCTCATTAGTAGATTTATGAAAGAAATGTAAATGGGAAGTGTTAGGTGTGCATGGGTTGAAAACTGGCACATTAGAAATAGTATAAGTATCAGAGAGCAATTTGGAATTATGCTCAAAGGGCAAAAAAACTTTGATTCCAGGAATGTCACTATTAGATCTGTAACCCAAAGAGATCACGAAAAAGGGTAAAAAATCCATATGTAAAAAACATTCACAGGAATTCTTTTTATGGTAGCAAAGAACTGGAAATTGAGGGGGATGCCCATCAATTGGTGAATGGATGAATAAATTATGGTATATGAATGTGATGGAGTGCTACAGTTCTGTAAAAAAATCACAAGGGACCAGATTCCAAAATAGCCTGGAAAGATTTGCATGAACTGATGCTGAGTGAAGTGAGCAAACATTACACACACCAACAGCAACCTTGGGTAATGATCAATCCTGATGGACTTGTTCATTTCAGAAGTACAATAATCAAAGACAATTCTAAAAGACATATGATGGAAAATACCAACCACATCCACAGAAAGAACTGTGGAGTTTAAATGTAGGCCAAAATTTACTGTCTTCAATTTTTAAAAGTTGTCTTATGTGTTATGTCATTTTTCCCCCTCTTTTATTTTCTTCCATTTGGATTTGATTCTTCTTTCATAATACGATTAATATAGATCTATGTTTAATGCAGTTCTACATATAAGAGCCTTAGGTTGCTTTCTGTCAGTCTTGTGGAGAGGGGAAGGGAAAGGCAGGAGAAAAAAATATAAAATTCAAATCTTGCAAAAAAAAATTGGTGAAAACTACCATTTCATGTGGTTGGAAAAACAAATAAAGATATTTAACTTGGAAAAAAAAAATACCATGGACTCAAGAAAATAAATGCTGAACTTAAGCAATTTTACAAGAAAAATAAACTAAGGAATATTAATTTACATTAAATGTCATCTCTAACTCTCTATTCCCTAATGTTCTTTTTCAATGTCCATATGGCTGCAAATTTAACTTTCATCGAAGGAAATTACTTAGAGTACCAAAGAGGTGGCAAAGTTGGGCAAGAAAGGTTCAGAAGAGTATATCAAGTAAGACAAACAAGGAATATAGCATTGTTAAGGTTTAAGATCTAAAGAAAACAAGTACCATTTATAGAAAATAGTAATTTGAAAGAACATAAATCCTTATATATGTTTACTTCTAATTACCTGATCAAGAATCCTTCCCATTCTGTCAAACAAAACTTTTAAGAAATGACCCTCAAAGAAAGCTGCATCTAGATTGCACTTTTCCAAAGCTTTTGGAGATCCAGGCCACTCCCATCTTAGGCAGATAGAACAATAGTCCCGGAACTAGGGGAAAAGACATATTGATAGTTAACTTGGGCTAATAAATTTTAAACAAAAAAGTAATTTCAAAAATTCATTAGTGCACATTTATTCAACAAAACAGGTGCTATGCTAGATAATTAGAGACTACAGTGGGGCACAATGAAAACAATTAAGTGTTGGTGTAGAACTCAAAAGTCTTGGGTTTGAATCCTGTCAGTGACTATGTGGCCTCAAGGAATGTTCCTTAATTCCTTAGAACTAGATTTCCATTATCTGTAAAATGAGGGGTTTAAAATAGATAATCTCTAGGGGGTCTTCCAGCTCTACATCTGTTTGTATTCTGATCTTAATTGGACTTTTCTTGGTACATTTATTATATAAGCCCAAAAGAAGAACATTTAACTGAAATGGCCCTGAAGTGACAATGGGGCAGAGGGCACAGAGGACAAAGATAACTGTCACCAAAAAGTCAGCTTTCTCACTTATTTCCTTCAATATTTCCAACTAGAATTACTTTAAAAGAAAGATAAATCCTGACCAAACCATCAAATTTACTATTGAATGGCATGAAAATGAGTAGAAAGATTTTTATCAGCAAAAAAGCAATGGCACAGTATCCATAATTGGGGCCTATAACTAGTTTCAAGAAAGAGGTGTTCTCAAATTTAAGTAAAAATTTTTCTTTCTCATTTCTGGTTATACAATTTGAAAAATAAAAAATAAAAAGAACATTGCCTGCTTAAATATGCAACTTCCAAAATTTACACAAAAGAATACTCCCAAGGGCAGTTAGGTAGTGCAGTAGATAGAGCACCAGCCCTGAAGTCAGGAGAATCTGAATTCAAATTCAGTCTCCAGTCTCAGACACTTAATACTTACTTAGCTGTGTGACCTTGGGCAAGTCACAACTCCACTGCCTTGCAAAAATAAAAAAAATACTCTCTATAATGTGCCTTCTTATTTTTACCTTAGTCTAGATAAAAGGCATTCATGACAAATTGCCAAACTACTTATTGGTGTTAAATGTAATCTTTAAAAAATAAGATGTGTCATTTTAAAACAGATAATTAAAATGCTTAAAATAATTTTCTCAAGTTACTATAAATTTCAAAGCTCACAAAATATTTGCATAGATTCAATTACAAAGTGCTTTTTAAAAAACAAACAACTTAATTAGCCTAAGGAATATCATAATAATAAAAATAACAATATCAAATGGTATACTAATTACCAAAAAGATACTTTTTAGGATATCACAAAATCATAACAAAACATTTTGAAAAGACCTAGACTATCAAGAGAAATAATGTAAGGAGGTGGGGGTGAAAAGGGAGCTATATTTCTGATTATATGTAGCAGGCATCAAAACATCTTAATACTGGTTAAAATAGGCATATAGATCAATGGAACATACAAGACAAAGGAGAATCAGAAACATGGAAACTCAAATTAACTATCAATTTCAAATGATTTGGGCCCTTAAGCTTTTAACATTTTATTTATATAACATAGATAAATCATTTTTACACTAAGTTCTTTGAAATTCTGATCCAGTAGTAGTTTTTAAAATCAATTTGATATCTAGGAAATATCCAGAGATCCTTTTATAAATTATATTATTTGTTCTATTAGAGTTTATAAATTTAAAGATATTTTATTCCAATTTGAAAAATTGTTTTTTAAACCAATTTGAAAAAATTGGTTTAAATATATTGCTTTAAATCATAAATCAATCACAGGTACATTTAGTTAACTCACAATTTGAGAAACTGAAAGATTTCAAGTATTTAATTGTTTAAAAGAATGATTCTATGACAAAATAAATTTGAATTTCAAATTAGAGAGGCTAAGAACACCTCTCCTTCCACTGTTTATTTGGCAGCTGAAATGATGCTATGAGAAAATGTATTTGATGTTACAACTTCAGATACAAAAAAGACCTCTCAGCCTGCTCTCTGTTGTACCAGTACAGAGGAAATGACAGTGGATTTGGGATAAAAGGACCCAATTTTTTTGAGTCCTGGCTCTGTCACTACTGATGTGACTTTGCAAATCACTCAGACTCTCTGGGTCCTATCTCCAGCCCATCTTCCACTAAAAGCTGTGAAGCCATGTTCTCAAAGTTCTCTCCTACTCACTTAACTTTAGGGAATCCTATCACCTCCATTATCAAATATAAAATCTTCTGGCATCCATCACCCTCCACAACTTAACTCTCTCCTATTTTTCTTTTTCTGATTTTTCTATACCTTACTCCCTCCATCCATTTTGCCATCCAGTGACACTGGCCTCCTTGTGGCAATGTCATTTAATCTTTGCATTTTCATTGATGCTCCTCATACCTGTAATTCTCTTCCTCCTCTCTGCCTCCTGGCTTACTTCCAAGTCCCAACTAAAATCCTCCTTTTCTAAAAAAAATTCCATCAATTCTCTCCAGTTTATTCTTTTTAGGCTTTTTGCAAGGCAATGGGGTTAAGTGGCTTGCCCAAGGCCACACAGCTAGGTAATTATTAAGTGTCTGAGGCTGGATTTGAACTCAGGTACTCCTGACTCCAGGGCCAGTACTCTATTCACTGTGCCACCTAGCTGCCCCTCCAGTTTATTCTTTATGGTTATTTGCACACAGCTACTTGCACCCCCCCCCCCAAAAGACTGTAAACTCCTACTCCTCAAGGGTGGAATCTATTCTTTATGTTTCTTTGTTTCGCCAGAATCCAGCACAGTGGCTGCCTGGTTTCAATGAACAATGAAGATTTTCCTTTCCCAGTCCTTCTCCAGTTTGGCTACTGGAGGAATGAAGATGTCAAGAGAGTTCCTTTCATTTTGGGGGATCAAGTGGTCAGATTTTCTTTCCTCACTTCTCCCTCGCTATAATGAGAGTTATAATTACTTCCTCTTCTGAAGGAAGGGAGAATTAAGTAGGGTAGGGAAGAGGGAGATGTGGTAGTAGAAGCATGGCAGCAAGATCCTATTTTTTCCTTTACCCGCCCCCCCATAGTGATGAGTTGAAAAGATCTGGTCTGGTGGGAGCTGGGGAGGAACGATGAGGAATGGCTAATTAGGAAGGAAGAAAGGAAGGAAAATAATTGAGTGGCAGGAAAGTATAAAGGGACACATGTAAGTCAAGTCTATATACACAATGAGGTAGAAATTGAAATATATACTATTCTTATTTCTGAGTCTGTACTTCCTTAAAGAATTATTGAAAAAATGAGTCGCTTCAACTTACCTGCCTATGTGCATCTCTGAGGTAGGTGTCATAACCTGTCCCTTCTACCTGGTAGGATGATTTTGCTTCATCAGGTACTAGACAGAGAAAACTTAAAACGAAAAAGTAAGACATTTGAAGTACTACTATTTCTTTAACAGTATCTTTAAAAGTAACTGCCTCCGCCTAGTGATGGCTTTTGAGCAGAGGTCAGTTACTTAAGAGGAGACTTAATTATTAATTTGAAAATTATAGATAATATATTACTAACTTGGATTTGGTTTCTTTTAACCTTAGTGACTCATGATAATCAGGCATAATATTTGTTCATCAGTGGAAACAGATTTTCACATCCCAAGTAAATTTAAGAAATTACTGATCTTAAGTAACATGCAAACCTACAATGACATCAAACCTAACATATTATGTGATCTCTAATTATAATAACAATATTCATAATAACAATAATGTCTGTCCTTTGATTTCAAAGACCATGACTTCAAGGGAGATGATGTTGATGACAAACACATGAATTAGATTTGGGTGAGGGGGGATGTGTTCAGTCACCAGCCTCACTTTCTCCTCTGGTGATCTCTAATTAATGTTTAAGCAAAGGAAGAAAAAGGTTATTGGTCATTGGGAAGCAGAGGCAAAAAACTACTTAAATTTTGTTGGCCTCATTTAGTAAAATCTAAACAAAAAAAAGAAAATGGACTGAAACATATATTTAGCCAAAAAAATTTATTTGAATTAAAAGATAATATTTCCTACTTAGACTAATATTTTAAGTTTAAGAATTCAAAAGAACAACTAATATTGGGGTTTTTTTTGCACATTTAGATTCTGGTAAAACTTATTTTCTCTTGGGCTTGATTCCTGCCCTCAGCTTTAATCTTTAAAGATGGCAAATAAGTTTTCTTATATTGTATTAAATAAGTAAAAGCTGTAGAAGGGAATGTTTCCATTGACTTTACAATATGTTTATGGAAAAAGTTGAACAGCTATAAAAAATTAAAATTAAAAACATTTAAATATTTTAACAGAAACTTACCTATTCACAATTTTATGGACTTCAGTTTTTCCATCATTTTTAGGGTGTTCTGGAGTAGTTGGTGGTGAAGAACTAAGCCACTCTTGATTTGACAAAGTATTTTCTGGTGAAAGATCAGTAAATAATGGATCTTCTTCCAAATCCCTAAATTAAATTTTAGAAATTAGGATGGGACTGAACCTTAAGAACATAAGATGCTGCAGAGCAAAGATTTAGATTTCTTAAAAAAGACTTCATATATAAAAACTAGAGACTCTTAGGTAGATCAAATGCATTTTTAAAAAGGCAGTAAAATATATTTGTTTAATAATTTATAGATACAGAAGTTGGTTTTAAACAGGAAAATGGAGAAGAAAGAGTAAGAAAACAAAAACAAAAACCCCACCTCTCCATCCATCCACTAAGTCAATACCACAGAGAATAGGTAATATAAGAGAAAAGAAAATAATGGCTCAGCAATTAATTCACAGAAGATTACATTCAAAAAAAGGAAGCCAACAATACCTGTGATCTCAAATTAGAGCAAGGGGTAAATAAAATAGTAAATGAATTTATAGATTTTAACTCAAGAATAGGATGTGATTCATACTACAATACAGGAATAGAGAGGTACATTTTATCCAAAAGGAAGACAAAAAGGTTAATCAAGTAGCATTGTAGACCAAGATGTACTCAAGCTAGGAGAACTACAAACCAGATGTGGGAGACATAAAAGAGAATATTTGGCTTAGGACTAACAAAGGTATAAAGTAACACTGTGGTAAGAATGCACCTGCTGGAAAGAAATGGACAAAGAGTTTCAGAAATAGCTCACAAATCTGCTACATAGGCATGAAAAGGGTAATGATAATGGCAAACAGGTATTTGGACATCTGCTTCAGCATCCCCTTTGCTGAAGCAGCAGCAGGATTAAAAGTAGAAGTTGGCTCAAAAAAAAAGATAAACTGATCTGAGGAACAAAATTTCCTTGATAAATGAAAATATTTAAAATAAGAAAGAGAATGATAATGTACTGGTCCAACAATGGTAGACATGTACAGAAAGATAAAATCAAGGGCAGATAAGCCGAAGAAAACTAACTAGCACAATCCATATCTGTCAGAAATGCTAAAAGTCAGAGTGAGAAGAGATTGGAAATGAAAATTAATATCAAAAAAAGTGGGGTTTTTTAGTGGGTTTTTTTTTTACAAACTATGTTGGAGGCAAGAAAAAAAATCAAAGGGACAGTCCTGCTATCAGTATTGGAAAGAATAATAACAGAGAATGGGATGACATAAAGAAGGTGGACCTACTCAATTCTTTCTCTGTTATCATTTTCTCCTATAAAGATCTTTAGTCGAAGAGATAAGTGAATGCATGGTAAAACAAAATAAGGGCCCTTAGACCTAGGCAAGCAACACCCTGAGGAAACAGAGACTTCTTACAAATGCAACTGCCAATGGCTGTTCTGTGCTATAGCTAAGAATGCTAAAGGTAGTACCAACTTTCAAAAATGGAAGCTCGTATTTCCTAAATTACAAGATGAACCTGACTAATTTCTGGCAAAATTTCAGAATGGATTGTTAAAAGCATGATTTTTCTGCACTTAGAAAAGGGTGAGTTGATTATTAAGAGTACATCAAGAACAAGTTATGCCAAACCAATATCATTTCCTTTTTTTGTACAGGATTACTAGAATGGTGAAACCAAGAAAAGGTGATAAATATGGTTACTGATTAAGTATATGATGAAGTCTTGGAACTATGTAGAAAAGATAATGAATATGGGCTGGATGATAGTAAAGTTAGATAGATTCAGAACTAGTTTAATAACTAAAATCAAAGAACAATGACAACCTGGATTGAAATTTCTAGTGAAGCAACCTGCCTTTGATTTAGATTTGTTTTGTTCACTATTTCTTTCATTTACTTCCTGAGGTATAAACAGCATGCTTATCTAATTTACAGATGGCAAGGGATCATCAATTTTGATTCAAGATCAGAACAATTTGTTAACTGAAAGGGGGAAAAAAGAATAAATATAGTTTTCAGATAGGGTGTAGGAAGTTTGCCAAGAAATGAAGAAAATAAATTTTATACAATGATAATGCCTAAAACAACTTGGAAAAGACAGATAGCAACTATTCTTTCAAAGGTGAAGAGTTTGGTAGCTAGAAGGGAAAGAAACTTTTATTTACTAGAAACTTGTGGAAGGAAAGTTCAGATGCTTAAAAGGTTAAAACAAACCAAAATGATAAATCATTTGTTTGGAGATTATTTGAGACCTAGATTTAATAAGTAAAAGAAAATGGGAGTTTGACATACCTGAAGCCTGAGTCAGGATGAGAAAAGTCTGAAGAGAGCAAGAGAGAAAGAGAAAGCAGAGTACAGTACAATCAGCTTTGAGTTTTGTGAAGAAGCCAGCAATAAGACAGTGAGTTACTTGCTTATTCCTTATCAGCTGAAGAAAATGGATTCTATTAGGAGACCACTATTGCTCATTATAGCAATGTAAAGCTTGGCAGTTGTGAAGCCTCTCACAACTATCTGCAGCTCTCTGCTGCTGTCTCTGGTTTGCAGTGGAAAAACAGGCAGAGGAAGAAAGGCTTTGAAGCTGATTTTCTGGTTTGATGAGCTGGCTAACAGCTGATTACATTGCTCATAAAGCAAGCAGGATGGTTCAGCTGTCCATCATCAGGGAATTAGTAACCAATAAAATAGTTTGATATTTTTTCAATAATGAGTTAAGAGTTTGGAAATGCTTCATCAGTTAAGAGGAAAAGAGAATTAAATTAGGTCAAAAGGGCAGCAGTTAGAAACAGGAAATTATTGATTAGAATAATGGCTTTCCATTACATAGATATTTCTGAATGGATCAATGATATCAAGGCATGCAATTTGGAGTTCTTGTGAATGACAGCAAACACATAGTTTTGCTCATTCATATTAAGTTTCTGTGAATATGTGGGTGGAAGACCATGAACTCGGTTTATGCAATAGATTGTCTATTCTTACATTTGCTGATACTGAGTGCTTATAAATGCTACTCTTGTTGCTTTTACCATATTGCTAAATAAATTATTATATAAGCTCTAATATCATAATTTTGGGTGACTGGGTTTGTTTTTGTGGAATCAAACTGGTAGAGATTCTATAGCTGCTGTGTTAAGTAGGAGTGTGTCCTTTCACAATATGGTACCCCTCACAACTAAAAAAAGTTTAAGTATAGTCATATGGTGGTGGCACTTCTCTGGAAATTCAGACCTGCCAGTATAAGGTAGAAGTGAAGATGACCTATCCAGGGCAGGGAGAGAGAGTGGTTCACATTCCATGAAAGGAATTGCAATGTGGAAGTCCATTTCAGAGATGCCCCACACATGTATTACATAGAACTAAAAGGAATTTTATAGGGCATCTAATCTCATCCTTTGATTTTTACACTAAAGTCCAGACATTAAGTGACTTACCCATACAGTAAGTAGCAGAGCTAGGATTCAACTCCAAGTCCTTCAACTATAAACTGACTACTCTTTCTATTGTACCAAACTGCCTCCCATAAAGATAGAAGTGATCTAAACAGTGATTCAAAAATATCTCAGTGGGGGTTGAATTAAGGGACAAATATAATAAGATATGGTTTAATAGGAATAAATGTAAAGGCCTACACTTGGGGTAAAAAAAAATCATTGCTCTAAGTACAAGATGGGGGAGGCATGTCCATATAATAACTCAAATGAAAAATATATATGAGATTTTAGTGAATTTAAACAGAATGATCCAATAATGTATCATAGGAACCAAAAAACTCCTTTGCTCTTAGGTTGCTCAGAAAAATAGAATGTATAGTACAAAGGACTATACCCTGGTAGATGACATCTATAGTATTTCATTCATATCTGAGTATTTCCATTAAGAAAAGAAAATTGCTATCTTTTGTTTTCATATCACTTTTGAAAAATATGTGGTTCCCACCTCCTTCTTGCCCCTTTACTATCTAGGGAGGCAAATTATTGTTATAATTTGTTTTTATTTCACTCTTAAAAAAAAAAAACCTCTCCTCTCCCTTTCACTAGTCATCCCAAGAAAGAAAGAGAGAAAGGGAGAAAGAGAGAATGAAAGAAAGAATGGGGGGGGGAGTAAATTAGTAAAACTAGAGAACCATAACAAAGTCTGAAAATATATGTAATGTTCCACCATCCACCTCTACAAAGAAGGGAGGGAAGTTTGGTGGTTTTTTAACTTCTACTTCAAGGTCAAGCTTGATGATTATAATTTTAGGAAACCACATTTTAAGAAAGACAAGAACTGCATAAAGTTAGCTAGTCTTGAGCAAAGCTCATGCCAGTACAGTATCCCAGGACAGCTAAAGAGATGAGTAGCCTGTAAAGCTTTGTGGCCATAAGGACCAAAAGTAAAGGACTCCTCTAAGAAAATCCCATCTTGGGCCATGGAAAAGGTAGAGAGGAGAGGGAAGGGAAATCTTAGGAATCCTATGGAATAGCAATAGGAAATAAGCAGTGCTTACTAGAACAGACCAGACTCTAGCTGTTTGATCCCTAATACCTTGCTCTGAGATATCAAAAAATAATTCTGAAGATCTAGTGCTCTGAATGTGATGGTGATGGTTTATGGAGCTTCACACTGGGAAACGGAAAGCAAAAGAACTTAAGGATTCCAGGTGGAGAACAAACAGGGCTGATAATCCAAAAAAAGCAATGGGATCAAAACAATGACTATGTCTTTTGGGATATGTTACTCTACTCCCAACAAAGAATGAACTGCCATAAAATATAGTCATATATTTTTTGGATTATAGCTACTTCATGAATTTGTTTGCACAACTCTCATTTTATTTGTAATAAGTTATTTTTTCTTGAAATTAATGGTAGAGGAGAGAAAGAGGTCAGAAGAAGGTGGGTAGGAATAGTAAAGTCCCTCCCTTCAAATATGAGGGAAAATAACTTTTAAATGCACAGAAAAGAACAAAAGAAGCACAGGCAAATAGGACAATTTTGAGAGCAACATGTGGAATTAATGTTTTTAAAATCCAAACTTCCTTTTGTATGAAAATGCCTTTGAATTTAAGTTCATAATTTTAAAAAGCAAATTAAAAAATAAATCATAGTATTCAGGATGGAGGGGGGGAAAGGAATTTGAAGACATGTCATAAACATGACTGAAGAACTATTTACCTAAAAAAGAGATTTAAGGATGCCATGACAGTTACCTTTGTATGTACATGACAGACTAACCTGTGAAAGTGAGATTAAATTTGCTTTATCTAGACTCAAAAGACTTAGTAGAAGAAATAGATAAAAGTAGTAGATGGTACAGGTTAGCTAGATGGTACTCTGCATATAGTGCTGGGTCTGGAGTCCAGAATATTCATCTTCCTGAATTCAAATTTGACCTTACTAGCTATGTGATCCTGGGCAAGTCACTTAACTCTGCCTTAGTTTCTTTATCTATAAAATGAGCTGGAGAAGGAAATGGCAAACTCTCCAGTATCTCTGCCAAAAAAATCTCAACTGGAGTCACAAAGAGTTAGACATAATTGAAAAAAAATGCAAAGTGTCAAATTTCAGCTCAATATAAGCAAAATTCTTTAATGATTAAAGATGTTCATAAGTAGAGTAACCTGCTTCAGAAATGTGAAGACTTTAGTGATGACTAGAAAGGAGAAGCTAAACAATAAATCATTAACTATCTTGTAATTCATCATGAATTAAACTAGACATTTCCAACTCTACCAATTATAAGTTGTATATTAGCACTAAAATTCTATTTCTGTTCATTAAACAGCATGTCATTTAGCTGACAAAAAAAATTTGAGGAATATTGTACTACTATGTAACTGATAAGTTAGTTTTTGTTAATGCAAATCAATTTTGCTTTAAGCTTAACGTAGAACAATTTTTTTTGAGATTAAAATATCCATGTTAATGTCTAGAACCTGTGATTTCATCAGTGTAAGTATAATTGTTGAGGGAATATCCTCCAATGATAAAGTCACAAGCTGCAGAGTTGCCTTAGGTTCAGAGGGATTACATGGCTTTTTCATGATCACATAGCTAGTTAAGTGGCAGAAATGGAGTTTGAACCAATGTCTTCCTAATTTTAATTCTGGTAATCTAGTAATAAGTCCAGTATTACTATGCTATGCTGACATGGCACCTACGTTTTATTCAACTAAACTTTTAAAATGTTTTGGAACAGGGTTTTCATCTCCCAGATAAAAATGAGACAAGGAGAAAGAGAAAGGAAAAAGCGTAATAGAAAGATTATAAGGAACATGAAACTAAGCCATAAGAGAATCAGGGAAGGTAACAAGGATGTTTATGTTATAGAATACTTATGGAGAATATATGGCTTTGTCTTCATATTTTTAAGGCCTTCATTAAATGAAGAAAATATCATTTTTTTATGAATAGGGAAAGAGTACAACCAATTATTACTTTTTTGTGGAATGGGGGTGGGGAGGAGCAGTGAAAATAAGAATTCAGCTTAAAGATAGAATTTCCAAGAATTACAGCTGTCCCTAAAACACAATGGGTTCCCTTGTCAAATTATGATTTCCTGTCATTGGAGCTGTTCAAGCAGAGCATGAATTTAATGATACTTATTTATCTTGTATATAGAAAGCATTCATGCATTAGATATGAAGTTGGACTAGGTTATGGCTCAGATTGTTTCAATTCTAAGATTTCATGTTTAAGAAACTGTCTACTTAAGATGCTCAGTTGACACATTAAAAACTTACACTGCTCCTGCTATTAATCCATTCTCCACCACATCTTTATCTTCTGGGCATAAAGGTTTATATTCTGTGTAGTTTCTTTCTTCAAGATTTCTCAGAACCAAGTTATAAAGAATGTGCTCATTGGGTTTTTGTAATAGATGCTCAAACATCCTTAAAGTCATAATGCTAATCTGTAACCAAAAGTATAAGAATGAATTTTAAAATATCTTAAAATTATTATTCTTGCCTTTGTGCACAGTTTTTGTTTATAATTTTAGTAACTAAATACAAGGAAAATATATATAATATATAAACATCTATATATTGGATATACATAAGCAGATATTAGTACCTTTAAACATTCTAAAGACAAATTCAAAATTGTTCTTTTTTTTCCCTCACCTCATCAGATATATGATCACAGTGCTCAATTAATCTATGCCGAAGTGGATGTCTGTTAATTTCTGCTAGTGTCTCTGGTTCCCTCTGCTCTCCAAGAATAAAAGAAACCATTTCTTGAAGTAAAACATCAGAGGTTACTTGTCGAACAATGCGATGGAGTAAAGCAGTAGATGTCAGAATACCCATCTCTGAACTGAACAAAGTAAAAAGTTAAAAAAATACTTAGTGATAGGACAAAAGACTAACCTGACATAAGATCACTGATTTTAATATTGATTTTCAATGGAAAGAAGCTACTCACGTTTGCATTAATTGTGGTTCCATAACACCAATGAAGAATCTCTCCCGAACAGCTCTGGCCAGTGCAACAGCAGCAGACTAAAATACAGTATTAGAGCAACATTTTGTAAATTGAAAAAAATAACATATTTTAAATAATATTCAGGAAATTTCTTAAAAACTAATTCTCTAATTAGGTAGGGGAAAATAATCTTCCTCTAGTATATAAATATACAATATATTTATATGAACTCAGACTGAGAAGGATCATGTATAAAACAAATAAGAGTGCTGGATTTGGGGTCAGGAAGATATAGGTTCAAAAAATGCTTCTAACAGATGTTGGACTACAAAGAATTAGACAACTCTCAAAGACTATAAATCTTGCTCTTGAAGAAAATCATGACATCAGGGGATATCATGACTTAGAAGTGAACTGGATTTAGGGGAGGGGGGCTATGCAAAGTCACCAGCATCACTCTCTCTCTGCCAGAGTCCTCTGAGTTCAGTGACCAAGCTATGGGGGTAAGAATGACTGAAGAAGATAAGTTGACAACGGCACTGGTGGAAGGGAGCTCCTGCATCAACAATGCCACTCACACCTGGTCAGTCCTCTCCTCCAAAATTCCATCTGCCCTGGAACTCCTAACACTTCCCGAGCCTCTGCCCCTACCTAATGAGAAGATGGAGAGTGCAGAGCTTCTCCCAGAGTCTTGATTTAAGAGGAGCACCCAGGCCAGTCATCTTTTATTTCCCCCTTGGCCACAGTCCTACCCAGGCACCTATCCCTGGGCTTTAATTTCCTTTGTGGGTTACCCTCCCCCACAGACTGGAGGCTTCCTGCAGGAAAGGACAGTCTTTTTTACTTTCTTTGTATCCCCAGGGCTTAGTCTAGCCTGGCACAAAAATAGTGCTTAGCAAGTATTTATTGACTGACCAACAAGGTCCCTGGTGCCCTCAACCCAGGCACCCGGATGATACATTCTTCTGGGCCAATGTCCAGAAGTAAGAGGGAGAAGGCATAAATGGCATCTATTCACCTTTTGAGTTTATGAACTAATTTGATGGCTGTTAAGTTCATGAATCTTAAAAATATTTTCATTTAAGGAAAAAAATACTTATTTGAAATAAATTATCTTCTCCAGGAAAATGATCTGATTCAGAAAACTAGTGACTAGACTAGTATGTATAGTGGACTTGGGAGTCAGGAAGACAATCATTTGAAATCTACTTCAGATACTCCTGTGGACAAGTCACAGACCCTCCCTTGAGTTTCAGCTTCCTCCCTTGTAAACTAAGAAAAATACCAAGCCCTTCTTCCCAAGGCTGTTAAACTGATGAAACTAAAGAATGCCTGTCAAGGGTCTGGAAAGTCCTGAAAGCTCCACATGCTTGCCACTAGAATTACTCTTTAAGTCATGGAAGGCAAAGCATCCTAGGTAAATGGTAGAAGTACTTGAAGTCAATCTGCTAAGTAAAAGCTAAAATGGAGTTTCCTTTTCAAGTGTAGAAGGAACACATGGGATAATCTACTGATTATCATAGGAATAAGTACAATGGCTCCTTCCTATTAAAAAGGAAGTTTTCTAAGTTTCTCAAAGAAAAACTTTACTTTCAATATGTTGTGTAATATCCCATTTTAGACACTAAAAAATGAGGGCAAAATAATTTGTTCAGAGTAATAAGAACCTCAGTTTGTTTACATCTTCCTAGGAAAAATTATTTGTTTTTTAAATTAGACTATGCAAACCTTATTAAGATACTTAAAATCTATCTTGGATTACATTCAAGAAGTTCAAATTTCACATTTATACAAATTTATATTTTTTGAATGATCTGTGAGTCAAAGATATTTCAAACCTTTTGTGCTTCTTTAATTAGTTGATCACAGTAATCAAACCAAGAGAGAAAGGAAATTAAGGCTCGTTTTCCTGGAAAAGCCGATGCATCTTCTTTATGACTATATGAATCCAAACTGTAATATATAGAAAAGTTTAATTACAGCTTTTAAAAAGCACACACTTCATTCTGTCACCTGCATTCATTTCTTGTTCATAAATAAGAAAAGCAAGAATAACTACAAAAAACACAGATTGTTTATACAAGTAGTGAAAGGGAAACAAACAAGTGTTAGAAAAATAAATCATTCCAGTTATCTTTTTTAGTGCGCAGAAATGGAGGCATTAAAAAAATAAATGGGAGTTTAAAATGAGTAAAGAAAATACGCTTGATTACTTCCTCTCACCTTTGGCATAATCTCTGGACACTAACAATAGAAAGTTAGGTTGCCTGGTTGTTGTTATAGAAGAGAAGTGAAAGAAGGTAAGAGATTTTGCAAATAAATGATAAAGAGATAGTGAAGTGTTATTTCCCTTTTCTGCTGTGCAGAGTGATTTTTGTTGTTGGAGAGCTAAATAAGAAGTCTCTTTTTTCAAATAAGAGACTAAAACAATTCTAATTTTAAAAAAAGTAAAGGAAGGGCAGAATTTAAAAGTAGATATCCCAAGCATGCAAGTAACCAAATATATGAAGATTCTCTCCAGAGTTAGGGAACTTGATTCCTGAATATGAGATTGAGAACTGTCTATAAAGATTATCTATTTTAATCAAAGATACGGAAAAGTGGTTTAAATATATAACTGCTTGTATTCTCCAATAGCCATTACAATAAATCATTCAATATTAGATATTTCTACAAAATTGAAACAGAGTAGTGAAATGTAAATACATCTGGAAGAGAAATGACATACAATTTTCAAAAGTAAAGGTCACAGTAAAACAGCAATTACTGAAGAATTTAGAATTTAAAATTTTTTTTATGGGGAAATATAAATGAAGTTTCTTACCCCCAGTTAATTGCTTCCACTGTTTCAATATCTAAGGGATCCACAGTCTGAGGTAAGGCCTTATAGAGAGCAGCAAGTCTATCTGTCAGTAGTTCACAGAGGCAAGTGCTCTGGGTAAGGCATTTGGCAGCTGCAGGTTCTGGCAAACTTACTAACAACATCAGACCCTCACAGGCCTTCACAGCAATTCGGCCATCCTATAAAAAAGAAAAGAGCAGCTCCTCAAATCACATACTGACTACCAATAAGCAGTTTTAGAGAAAAAATTTTGAAATATTAATCTATTTTCTTCTAATCTAAGAACAGATGTTTTCATTCTAAGTGTTATTTCACCTCTTTATTATCACAATCATGTGAGAGAAAAAAGGCAGAACTTACTGGGCTTCTAGTAAGATTCAGCAGAGAATTCACTAAATTGTAATCCTGATGGGGACGAGTAGCAGACCCCTCAGGCACTGAGGTGACATTCAGCTGATCTAGACGCGTAGAGAGATCATCAGGCTGATGAGGAAGATTGTCTTCTGACTCTGCTGGTACCATTCCAATCCTACCAGGTAGGTCCTCAGACAAACAGGATGGCATTGGATCTGTTGTCAAGGAATCCTGCCCTTTCACTGCATCCTCTGAAACAACATCTGAGTCTCCTTTGGAAGCCAATGATTTTAACTTGTTCTGAAAAGAATCACAGTATTTTCAAAGTCACACCAACAGTCTAAAAATGACCAAGCCTGGGGAGGAAAGCAAACTTTTCTATAATAAATATTTTATAAATACAGGTATTGTATCAATCAACAAGCTATTAATTATCCCCAGAAAAAATACTGCAAATATAGACATTCAAATAGATTTAATATATATCTTTTTAGCAGAGATAAGTGACTACGATTTTGGTTATTATTTGCTTTAACTTTATTGATACTGTGTGTGTGTGTGTGTGTGTGTGTGTGTGTGTATAAAATAAAACAGAAAAAATTTTGAGACTAGATCTAAATTTTATAGTCATGTCATTCTGAAGACCATATAAATTAGAATTCCAATAAGATCTTGAGCTTAACATGCTTCTAAATGAAGATAGAAAAGGGAAAATTTCAAATAACTAATATTACACTCAAGATTTTTCAATAAATCTAAGTTCCTATAAGGGTAAACATCTTCACATATCTTGATATTTGTACTCTTTAACAAGACTAAATTACTAAATTACTATCCTCAAAGATAAGATTCCAAACTTTCTGCTACTATAATTTGTTTTTCCTGAAACACAAAAAGAATTTTAAAGTAAAGGAAAAGATCAAAGCAAAAGTTTTCAGTTGGGGCACATAAATAGAGAAGCAAAAAAACTGTATCACAGATATAAATTTGAATCCATCATAAACTCTTTTAAAATGATTAGCAAGTGATTTCAAGATTTTCCTTTTGGGGAAGCTAGGTGGGAATAATTTAGTTGGGAATAATTTAGCAAGTGCTAAATAAAATGATAAATCTTAGCAATTGATAAAAGTAGTTTAAGTCTTCAGTATTTTCTTATAAAATTATACACAGAAGCCAGTATTGCTTAACTTTAGTCATAAAACATACTTCTTTCTACCTACCTCAAGAAAAAAATTGACCAAGTAGGGATCTTGTTTCAATTTTGCACACACTATACAGAGAAACTGGATTTCTTCATTTTCAGTTGGCGTTGCAAGAACTTCACCACAAAGTCTGATTAATTTCTGTTTTAAAAAAATGGAATACAAGTTACAGTAAAGATTTTTTGATACTTTAAATAATTAGATGTAAACCATATGTTATGTAGATAAGAAAAAATATTCTCACTTTTTGACATATTAGTTTATCTTCAATATTTGAAAAAATTGATAATTATATATCAGTGAACTTTAACATTATCTTATACATAGCTGGTACTCAAATATTTGATTAGAACTAAACATTCACTTTTAAAGGTAAGTTTATGTATTTTTAGAACATTTAGGAAAATATTTAAAATAATATCTGTATCAAACCAAATAAAAGAATTAATCTTAGGTTAGAGAAGGGAAAAAATACCTGTACTGGTCTGTGTACATTAATGTGTGGAAGCAGTGGCTGCCGGATTCTTCCTAAAAGTTTGGTATAGAAAGTTAGTACCTGCTGCTTCATTCCTGGAGGACACTAGATACAAACACAAGAAAAAAAGAGAAATATATGGTAAAAATGTATTTAACTTCACAGTGAAGAAATTGGAAAAATAATTTTCACTATTTTATTGCCTTTTCAAAATTACAACATGCAATTATATATTTAAAATATAAGAATGAAAATATCAAGTATTATAATTGGTATTCCAGAAATAAAATTCTGTAAATAGACTATATAGTTTGTAAAGTTAAAGACTTGTTTGTTGACAAAATAATGGTGATAGCTAAGTTAAGTACTAGCAAAGTCAGGTTACATATATATTCTAAGTGCTGGTCACAACTGAAGTGTTTACTATTTCCTAATGTGCAAACATATAAACAAATGGGATTCTATGGCATAAATTACACAAAAAGACTTACTACCATATTTAATATTGTTAAATAATCTGCACTGAACTTTTTACAACTTGTAAAGATCTTAATATGATTTTTGAAATACAAACCCAAATATATATATTTCTAAACATGAAATACTGACTAAAAATTAAAGAAAACTAAGAACTGATACTGTGAGATTAAATATAATAATGAAGTTATAATAGTCAGGTCTCCTATAAGCAATACTAATTATATTGCTTTTCAATGAGCACTTTCTAAGCATCAAAACAAAACTTCAGTTACAAGTTTATTCAGTTAATTCACATGTTGCTCTCATTTCATGCTAACTATGTGTAATCATTAATAAAAAATACATTGCCACAGTCCATATTATTTTGCTAAAGAATCATTATCTTTATCCAATACTTTTAGTAAGAAGGATTAAAAAAACAGTGAAAAATGAGGGGCAAAACCTCTAGGACACTAGGAAGAAACAAAAAATTGATTGAATATTGAAGAATTCAAAAAGACAATATATTATTTAGTACTGTCTATGTATATGAATGTTCACAAATATATAAATCAAACATATACACACAATATGTATTACTCTGCATTATATATAATCACTAATAATTTTAGTCAATTTAAATTTATGATATTTAAGAAGATATGCTTAAAGGAAATTTGACTTCCATGTGTACTTCTTTGAACATCATTCATAGATAAAAATCAGATTATAAGATTTTATATTGCTGGAAGAGAACAAATACATCATCTAGTACCCAAGTCATTATTTGAAAGGTGAGGAAACTAAAAGCTAGATTATCCTAATTGGTATACGTGGGTCAGTCAGTGCAAAAGCACATGAAACAAGAGATATATAGTCAGAATCCAGACCATTTCCCCCATCCCATCATCCTGTCTACCCTGGCCATTTTTTGACTGGCTCTTTTGTTTGCTGATGATTTCTTTTAGGTCATAGAACCTCCTGAGATCATGCACTGAGAGATTTAATCACCTTGCTCTAGAAATTTCACTGAGGTTCAATTTATTCTGACTAGTATGTCACATGATTCACTATAAGTCGCTTCATATTCTGTCCATCTGTTTGTCCTTCCATCCAATCTACCTAATCTTTCATGTAATACTTTTCAATATAGCTAGTAAATTATTTGTTATTCAAAATTTTGAAATGAATGCTCTCTGCTCACTGAGAAAAAGTCTACAGAAACAAATTAATTTTATCAAGTCTGACTTCTAGTTATTTCATATTCTAATTTCAAATTATTCATAAAGTATGATAAAATGCATCAGAACAGAATGAGTTAAGAACTTACATCAGCTTTTCCTAATGTGTACAATGTTTCCAGGATCTTGTGATGAAGTAAATATTCCATACAAGGCCCAGTCTCTCCAGAGTCTAGTTCATTTTCTTCTTGTATCAAGATATCAAGCATCTGTTCCAGGTGAGATGGAATGTTTGTATCTGTCACTGGAGCTTTATCATCTAAAGAGTAAAAACAGTATCCACCAAACTTATACATTAAAATACATCTTTTTAAAACTTTTTTTAAACTTTCTTACCACTATTCAGATTCTTTAACATGTGGGTGAATCCATATCATAATTTGTTTTCTTATTAAAAATAACACTTTTTGCCATAATTCTATTCAAAGAATCTATTCAATATTCTGGATAAAATTTTGTTCATCCAAAATAACTAACAATAAACTCTTTTGCATTTATCAAATTTGTAATTTTACTTCACTGTAACTGTTTTCCTCCCCCCACCTAATTATAAGGCCATGAACATTTTTTTGTTGTTGTTTTTGCAAGGCAATGGGGTTAAGGTGACTTGGCCAAGGCCACACAGCTAGGTAATTATTAAGTGTCTGGGGCTGGATTTGAACTCAGGTACTCCTGACTCCAGGGCCAGTGCTCTATCCACTGTGCCACCTAGCCTCCCCACCATGCACATTCTATTTTTATGGTCTCTATCTCCAATAGGTACAATGCCCCATGTAGGTGCTTAATAAATTATTATGGAATTAAATAGAATTGCAATATATTTTCCACAAGAGAACATGGATATAGAAGGAAATAGCAACACATTACCACAACACTTCCTAAAGTAACAACTAAAGTGCTGAACTTAAACCATAGTTTGAAAACCTGGTTTTTAAGATGAATTGTGAAGAAAACTGTCTGGCTGAGAGTACCCTTGGGGTCAGTGTTGGGAAGAAAGCTAGAGAGGTTTGAACTTATTTTTATATTATAATAGCAGATTAGAGAATGAGCTTGACCCAGAATTTAATAAGAGGAAGAAAGTGACCTAGATGACACCTGTAAAATTGTGCAACAATTTTAAAGATCTTAAGATTTTAAAATCAATTCTCTTGCAGCAATGTTATATATGACTGGAAATTATGATATACAGTCACAATGACTTGATTCCAAAGTAGGGGTCTTTTACTTACTCCCTATATGCTCATGTGTTCAAAAATTTTAATAGCAGTTCTTTTTGCAACAGCAAAGAACCAGAACATCAGAGGGTGTCCAATAATTGGGAAATGGTTAAACAAATTCTATAACAGAATAACACTAAACTTTTAAGATATGAGAAGAGACGGCTTCAGAGAAACCTGCAAAGCTTGTAATGAAGAGATGCAAAATAAGGACAATAAGTAAAACAATTTATACAATAATAACAATATTATAAAGACAAACAACTTTGAAAGACTCAAAAACTATGATCAACACAATGGCCAACCCTAAATTCCTGAGGTCCAATGATTACCTACCTCCTGATTGAGATGTAATAAGATTCATCATGAAAAATGAAACATACACTTTGAGCCATGGAATGTTTTGTTTGACTATTAGCCACCAAGAATCTTGTTTTTCTTATTTTGTTTGGGGAAGGTAAGGGTGTGAAAGGGAAAGAGAACAAAATTTTACTGAAGTAATTATATTTAAAAAATATATATAATTGGGGCAGCCAGGTAGTACAATGGATAGAGGACCCAAGTTCAAATCTGGCCCCAGACGCTTAATAATTGCCTAATTGTGTGACCTTGGGTAAGTCACTCTTAACCTCATTGCCTTAAATAATAAATAAAAATTAACTGGAAGGAGTTCACAGGATCATTGAATTAAGTACTGGAAGAGATCTGACCTTAAGAAGTCATCTAATTCAACCCCTTTCATTTTAAAAAATGAAGAAACTGAAGCCCAGAAGTTAAGTCACTTGCCCATAGTCACATTAAGTATTAGATACACAAAGAAAAATAAACCCAGGTCCTATGAACAAATCAGTACTCTTTTTAAAAATTTTTTTCTTTTAGGTTTTTGCAAGGCAAATGGGGTTAAGTGACTTGCCCAAGGCCACACAGCTAGGTAATTATTAAGTGTCTGAGACTGGATTTGAACTCAGGTACCCCTGACTCCAGAGTCAGTGCTCTATCCACTGTGCCACCTAGCCGGCCCACAAATTAGTACTCTTTACAATACACTATACTGCTTCTAATATAGAAGTGGAAGAAAGCTTAAAAGTCATAAAGTCTGATGTACATTTTTATTAAAAAAACAAAGAACTAGGACCCAAAACCATCAAATAAACTGTCGAAGTTTAAATAGAACTTTTTGGTATTTGAGGTCAAGTCCTTTGATTTCAAATTCAACACTCACCCCACTGTATTATTACCTCAACAGTCCTTTCAAGCTCTAAAGCTATGATTCTAGTTTCTCAAAATTGTGGGTCATCCAAAGGTCATAGAGACTCAACAATACTTTTAAGCTATATGCTTAATAAATATATGATACATGTTTCTTTTTTCAAGAAACATTACCAACATTAACTTGCCATCAAAAAGATGAAAAAGATGTCATTCCAGAGATGTCTGAATACAAAAAAAGATGGATTAACCATGCACTGAGAGTAAACCATGTTACACTGGTATCAATATAATGTTAAAAGACAGAGGAAAATCTTCAGCACATACTGGATAACCCTGGGAAATACTGATGGGAAGACATGCTTAAGAACCTCAGAAAATAAGAAGACAAGGATAAGTTTCTATCTACACTGTTAAAGAAGGAATGCCAGCATAGACAAAATAATGAATTCATGAAAGTTTTAAAGAATTATTTTAAAGTCCATGTTACTATCATAATACATTTATTACTTACCTGAATATAAACATAACACCAAATTCTTGCTTAATTCCTAAGTCTTCTCTGAAATCTAAATTTAATATACACTGTACCACATTGTTATAATTCAATTTGACAATTAATCATTTAATCATATATTTTCTATGAGTAAGACATGCTGCAAGAAGACAAAGGATCCAAACTTAAAAAAAACCCCAACAGTTTCCTATGGGTAGTGAGGTAAGACAGTGGATAGAGCACCAGCCTTCAATTCAGGTGGACCTGACTTCAAATCTGACCTCCACTCACTGATTAGCTGTGTGACCTTAGATAAATCACTTAACCAACTGCCTCTCAAAAGAAAAACATGTTTAAAAAAAAAGTCTTTTACCTTAAGAAACTAACATTCTAGTAGGAATATACTTGATGTAGCATTGATTTACATAAAGTGTGAGATTGTTTCATTCTTTTTACTAGTATCACCAGGTACTTGGCACAGTGTCTAACACAAAGTATAGGTGCTTAATGAATATTTGCATTTATACTGTGTATGACACATATGTTTAATAGCATTTATTAAATTCCTATTTATTTTTTGCCTGGAACCAAGGTACGTAAGGGGAGTTTGAAAGGAAATAGAAGACTGGTCCTTGTCCTTGTTCAGTTTATAAGTAATTCTTATGTGTTAATGTTTTATCTACCAAAAGATATGGGAAATTTCTTGAGAATGGAGTCTATACCATTTCTTTTTTATTCCCTGAGACAGTTCTGATGACAAGTACTGGAAAGATAGCTACTGGCTCTCTGTCTTTGCACTGGTGGTCTTGCTCATGTCTGAAAACTCATGTCCATTTCTTAGAATGTTTAACTCGCTTCCTTCAAAACTCACCTTAAAATCTCTCTTCTAAATGCACTGATCCACTCAGTTGCTATTGCCATAAAATACTTGCATTTGCTTATGTGTATATACTCTCATTTTCCTCCAATAGAGCTCCCTAGAGGCAAGGGCTGTTTCATTTTCCTCTTTATGTGCTCAGGGTCTAGGATAGTCCTTGGCACTAAATAAATGCTTATTGAACAGTTGAGTGAATGATTTTTTTTAAATATTGGTTTGAAAATTACTCATTTATTTCCCACAAATTCAACAGATAATCATGACTATTCAAAATGGACTATTTGTATTTCTCATTTAAAAAATTACTACTAGAAAAATTCCTTAATGTTGAAAAATGAATGAAAAGAAATTGAACTGTAGGGTCGGCTAGGTGGCTCAGTGGATAGAGCACCGGCCCTGGAGTCAGGAGTACCTGGGTTCAAATCCGGTCTCAGACACTTAATAATTACCTAGCTGTGTGGCCCTGGGCAAGCCACTTAACCCTATTTGCCTTGCAAAAATCTAAAAAAAAAAGCTGAACTGTATCATGGTAAATGTGTTAACTTCATGGTGCTGAGGATGAGGGGGAATGAGAATTCAAGTGAGAACAGTCATCAGGAAAGGTAGGAGAGGACCCTTAATAAACATTTCTGCAAATTTCTATTCAGATTAAACAGAAAAAAAGGTAGTTAAAAAATTAGAACCTACACTAAAGGACACATTTCCAATTATAGAGAATAAAGAATGATGGAAAATATTGATTAGTATTTGTCTTTGCTACCGTAGGACACTTTTCAAAATGTGAATACAAGCAAAGTCAGTTGTTTGGTGTTTTTTTTTAAACTCCTTTTGGAGGCAACTTAAGTAATGAAAAAATCTAGCATTTCTTCACATACAATTTCTATATATAATACAAAAATTACCTGAAGTCTCTATGTAGTAATGGGTAATTGCCTTCCAGTGATAAACAAAATCTTCTTGTAAAGGAAGAGAAGGTGCAAGCTACAAAAAAAAAACAAAAAAAAAACAGAAAAAGAAATACCTCATAATTTAGAATATAGGAGTATTTTAATTTTTCATAGACGTAAAATGATCACTTTTCAATGCCTTTAGCTCTAGGTCAATTATTAAAGTAAACCATAAAAATTTAGTTGAGAAAATAAAAATAGAATGTGTACAAAAGGTGGAAAATATAAATTATCAATACAAGGATCATGATTTAGCATTACCGTTAGGGTTTTTTTTAAGGTTTTTTTTTTTTTGCAAGGCAAATGGGGTTAAGTGACTTGCCCAGGGCCACACAGCTAGGTAATTATTAAGTGTCTGAGACCGGATTTGAACCCAGGTACTCCTGACTCCAGGGCCGGTGCTCTATCCACTGTGCCACCTAGCCGCCCCAGCATTACTGTTAGAAGATTATCTTTTCTTGGCATGGTTTAAAAATTTTTTTTTAATTAATCAATCTCCTGGTAAGGATGTACCATATTTTTAATAAAAGAAAAGAGTTAATACATCCTCATTTTGCCAATATTTATTCTTAAAAAACATATCAATATTATCAGCTGAATGAAACTATATCAAGGGAACTTTCTACTTTGGACTTTAAAACATAAAACAGCACTATTTCCACATCAGCAGAAAAAAATGCATAAAGCCAACTAAATAATCAGACTAAAGACAATACTTTTAGTGACACTTAAAATTAAATCTTTTGGGGCGGCTAGGTGGCACAGTGGATAGAGCACCGGCCCTGGAGTCAGGAGTACCTGAGTTCAAATCCAGACTCAGACACCTAGCTGTGTGGCCCTGGGCAAGCCACTTAACCCCATTTGCCTTGCAAAAAAAAAAATAAAATCTTTCCCATATGTTATATTAGATAATAAATGAATATCACTTATTTTAGCAAACTGTCACTTTAGCAATAATAGCTATTACCTTGTCACAATTTTATACCTCAAAAAGGCATTTTCTATTTCTACTTTGAAATTCATTTCAGGACATTTTAAGAATCAAAATTGCATATTTTTCATGCTTCATACATGACAGTTATAGAATCTAAGATTTCTACCAAGAGAAAAAGAAAAATTGATCCAGATCCAAATATTTTAGCAATATAGTTTGTATTACATAAATATAACCTGACATTTTGTGATGTTGGGAAATAATCTATCATTTCATAAAAATTTGTATCACTTTATTAAAGATAGAAAGGCAGAGAGCCCATTAGGATAGTGATAACATATGTCATCCTGAACATAAGACCCAAAATTCCATACTATTTCTCTTATTTTTATGAAAATTATTAAGTATAAGAAATGCCAGAGAAGACTTGAAATTGGAAATACCAATACCTAAGCGAATCCTTGAGTGCTTAACAGGATACAGATATTCAAATATTTCCCAAGTTTCCAAGTAAAAGAAAACATGCTTTTAACAAACTGTATTTGGTTATTCACATACATAAGTACAGACACGTGTGTGTGTGTGTGTGTGTGTGTGTGCGTGTGTTATTCTTACACAAGAGGCAGTCTAGTGCAATGAACAGAAAGTGTGATTTCAGTACCTGACCTACCATGGCTATGTGACCACTGACTAGTCACTTAATCTCTCAGTGCTCCAAGTAACTCTCAGACTATAAATAACAAATAAGGTAAATATAAGACTGAAAGGAACCACAGACTAATTTCTATTCCAAAGAGCAAGATCATAATATCTTATATTTACCTAGAGTTTTAAGATTTGCAAAGTACTTTACATTCTTTCTCATTTGATTCTTACAACAACCGACCTCTGTGAAATGTTTTTATTATCCTTAATTATAATGAAACTGGCTCAGAAATGTTAAATGACTTGTCTGCATCCTTACAGTTGGCAAACTTCTGGGGCAGGATTTGAACACTGGATCATTCAAGGAAACCCTTCAAGTCCGCCTTATAGATAATTCTAACAAAGGCAGGTTCTAAAAAATATTTACCCATAATTCACAACTTCTATTATTTTTAGTTATGTCTTTTTTCTCCTTCATCCTACACGTTCTCCTAACATTAGTGATCTAAAAGAAAATAAAATAAATCTAATCTATAGGAAGATGCAGATTTACACAAAATTTTTTGAAGTCATGAAAAGTTTTAATTACAGAAAATAAAAACATAAATAAGAATGGAGCAAATAAATAAATGTAAGGAAAACATCATACTATGAGGGGTAATATAAAAAGTATAGAAAGAGAAAAGAAGTTAAATAGGCAAAAGCTAATAATGAGACATGCCATCCTAAAGTCTTATTTTAGACTCTGATCCTACATTTTAAAGATTTTTCCTTCAAGATATGCATATTTCCTATTAATTTCTGTTTCATCAGAAATAACAGTTGTGTGACAGACCTCAAAACAAATTACAGAATATAGATCTAGGTTACTCCTAAGGATTTAGTGCTTTTATTTCATTTTTAATTCTTCATTGAGAATTTTAAAGAGATTTAGAAAGGACTGATGCATCAAAGGGGGCAGTAGTTGTCCTGGATCATTTTACCAATGGAACTCTCAATCTTTTCACAGGATGGGTCACTGAGAAAAAAAAAGAGTTCAGTATCAGACCTCAACTATAAGTCTAATTAACATGGATCATGTGTTTACTTTGTAAATACTTCTCTCCTAAGAATGAGAAATGAAACCAGAAACTCAGTTTAAGCAAAAAGTTAAATAGGTCCAAGTAACAGTTTAAGTTTAAATTTTCATTATTTCAAATAAGGTGTTAGCAGTCTCCCTAGTAAATCTATATTTCATTACTAATCCCCTTTGGACTAAGCACAGTACATTTTGTTTTGCAACTTGACTAGGGGGATCATATATCATAGTTATATGTGTGGTATCTAAAGTGATATCCTCCTCTCCCTTAGAACTGTCCAGAAATTTGGAATCAATCACTGAATAGAAATTGTAATTCTTCCACTAGAAAATAATGAAGTGTGATTAAGATTTCTTATTTTAGAGTTTTGCTTTATACTCTACATACAGATTAACTGTCAAACATTATATAACTTTTCATTAAAAAAAATTGAGTTTTCTTCAGGGCAATAAACACATTCTTGGCTTTGATAATAAGCACATGTTAGTCTAATACCAACATGTTGTATGTGTTTATTTCTCCTTTCTTCACTAATATAAGCAATGGTGGCATATTTTCTATTACTGAAAGAAATTAGAGGACCTATCTTGACCAAATAGTTCTTAAAAAAAAAAAATCATTCCTTCTTTTCTTTCTCTTATTGCTATGCTCTTTTTACAAGTGCTTTAATGTTCCTCTTCTCTCTCTTAAAATACTGTCAATCCTTTTAGGCCTAGATCAAGGCTACTCTCTGTAGAAGACCCTAAATAACTGGCCAATGATTTCTTTCCTAATACTTATTGCCTGAAGCACCCATATGACACTTTATTATATGCTTCCTTATAACTGAATTGAATTGATATATATGCCATCTCCCCAATAAAATAACTTTTATAAAGGCAAGGGTCATGGGCTTTGCTGCTTTTTAACCTCCAAAGCACATTGTTTTATACATGTTATAAGATGCTTCTGAAATGGAGCTATAGACATATTTAAGACAGAATAAAATTTTATCTTATGATTTGACTTTTAAAATCATGTTGATGTTCAGTCGTTTCAGTTATGTCCAACTCTTTGTTACCTCATTTGGGGTTTCTTGACAAAGAAATTACAGTGGTTTACCATTTCCTTCTCCAGTTCATTTTACAGATGAGAAGACTGAAGCAAACAGGGTTAAGTGACTTGCTCAGAGTCAGAGCTTCTAAGTGTCTGAAGTTGGATATGAATTCAGGTCTTCAGATTTCAGGCCCATGCTCTCACCACTGTGCCAACCTGTTGCCCTTTTAAATCCTAAATTAATAATTTTGGAGGTTATTCATGTCAAAAATCCCTTCATACCTAATTGGATGGGAAGACGATTTTATACAAATACTGAAAATAAATATAATTTCTCTTTCATGATGTCTTAGGGATATTACCCTAAGGAGAAACATACTCCTTAAAACTGGAATTAGACCAGCCAGAAAATTAAGGCAAAGGAGGGTAATTTAATTTCCTTTTAAATTGTTAAAATAATATATTCCCCAAAGCATCTAAAAATGTATCTCAAATGTGTAGCATGTAACACTGATCTGTTAACTGGCAGTAAACAGAGTATTTTGTTTAATATAACATGTGTATGATGGATGGTTTTTATTGGTTCACAGAAGCCAGTTAAACCTGAAGAAGGCAGACTAGAATTCTGTTAAAAGTATTTGGTCAATAGACTGTCTTTTACGAAATGTGAATTTCTCACCTAAACCCAAAATGGGATGTTCTATTGCAAATTTTAAAATAATGATCTTTGCAAATATCTTAGTTGCAATTAAGATTAAATAAGAAACCTTTATAAACAAGCAAAATTCCCATGATGTGCAAACTATTTTAATATAAGTTCACAAACTACTTGATAACCCTAATGATTCAGCAACAGAGAAAATAAATAAATTGAAAAAGCTGGCATAGAATAAAGAAACCTGGAAAGTAATCTTATCAAAAGGGCTAAAAATGATTTAAAAATTACTCAGCATAGGCAATGGAAGAAAAACAATACCATTTTCCACTACTGTATATATAGAATCTGCATGAAACTCCTCTAATTTAAAAGCTGCATTCAGACTGAAAACATCAGAAGCAAACCACAGAAAAGCAAAAGAATGATCTGAGAATAAAATCATTTTTAAGGAAAAATATTCTAAGAGTTTTTAAAAGCTGAATTGAAGAAATCTTAAAAATATTTAAATCTGTAAAATAAATGTATTTTAAATAAATTAAATATAAAGGATGTTAATTAAGCAGCCTAAGTGAATACAGAAAACTAACAAATATATATTATACTTGAATTTTAAAATCAATCCAATTCTTAATTGTTGAAAATGTCATACTGTACATACTGATCTCATACTGTACAAGTTATTGCTTCCAACAAGAGTTAAAAGCAATAACTGACAATTTAAAGTCTCATCTGACAAGTTGTATGTAGTTGTTTTTTAAGTTGTATTCTGTTAATTGTTCCAATGAAGGAATCATAACTACCGGAAAGATTACATTGACAATTTGATACTCAGTAATATGATAAATTCAAGATTTATGAACACTATTTTTAAAAAATATGGAATTAGACTATTATAACAAGAAATATTTCATGGAAAATTAGTCTAAACATTATCAGTTTTAAAATAAGGCAAGAATTATTTTTTTTTAAATAACATTTTTCTGTTTATTCATTATCTAACTCTCTTCTTCCCTATTTATGACAGCATTTTTGTATTGGTGCCTCTGCCATCGTGAAAACGTAAACAGAAATGCAGGATGAAAGCCCCGTGTCCTTACACGGGCGGCGTGGGGAAAAGCCAGGGTATTGTTTAGACCCGGCCTTCATTAAACCCCCCTCCCCACCAACCTCCGTGCCAGAAGGGCAAACACCCAGCAAGCGCACGGAAGGGCCCGCGGGGAGGGGGAAGCGGGGCGCCAGAGGAGGCCTGGCTCAGGCCGCCCACAAAGGTCGGGAGCGCGGCGCCGAGGCCCCTCCTCCTTCCTTTCAAGAAACCAAAACAAGCCCCGGGGGGCGGCTTCTTTGTTTCTAGGTCGGGCCCGGCCCCGGCGGCCTCGGCCAGGGAGGGTTAACGGTCCGGGCAGCCGGGGGGAGGGGGCCCGGCCCAGGTGGCCGGAGAACGGGGGCCCCCGGCCGCGCCCCCTCCGGCCGCGCGGGGCACGAGCCGGGCCCGCCCGGCCCCCGGCAGGCCTCCGTGGCCGAGCCCCGCGGGCCCCTCCGGGTAGGCCCCACGGGGATCCCCGGCCTGCCCCGCCGCCCGCCAGCCCGCGGCCTTACCGCCTCCACGGCGTGCTGCAGGATGGACGTGAACTTGGAGAACATCTTGTCCCGGGACTGCAGCAGCTTCTCCCGGGACGACCTGGAGAGCTCCTCGATCCGCCGCCGCCGCCCCTGCTGCGGCTGCCGGGGCCGCTCCAGAGTGAAGGCCGGTGCGGCGCGGGGCGCGGGGCGGGACGGACGGGCGGAGCGCGGGCGAGGGCGCGGGCGGGCGGCGGGGCACTCGGGGCGGCCGCGGGGCAGCCGGGGGCTACGGCTCGGCAGACACCGTGGCACTGAGCTCGCGGCGCGCTCCTTCCGCCCGGCCGCCGCTCCGCCCGCGCAGGCCGCCAGGGGGCGCGGCGAGGCCTCCCCGCCCCGCCCCGCCCCTCGGGAAGGAAGGAGGGACGCGCGAGGGGAGCCCCGGGGAGGGGGAGGGGCGGCCGACGAGCCGGGCCTGAGAGGTTATGGGGACCCGCCTCCGGAGGAGGCGCCGCGAGAGCTGGCCAATCCGTGCTTTCTTCGTGTCATGTTACTCAAAAATAATAAAGGTGGAGTGGGGAGAAGACCATGCTATGGTGGTGGAGGTGTGGGCTCTGTTAGAATGCCAGGAGTCAGGAGGACCTGAGTTCAAATGCGGCCTCAGACATTTAATAATGGCCCAGCTGGGTGGCCTTGGGCAAGTCACTTAACCCCCTTCCCTTGCCTTGCAAAAACCTAAAAAAAAAGGAATGAGAATGCAGGGTCTTCTGTGGCTAAACTAGTACTTGTACACTAGTAAGCCCTTGCCAAGTGCTAAACAATAGAAAGGCAAAAACTCGATGCCCCGGCTTTAAAGCGCTTATATTCCAATGGAAGGAAGGGAGAGTTGGAGATGTCAGATGAATATGAACGCGGGAAGCGGGAGCGAAGTAGATATTTTATGCATCTATTTTTTTTAACTAGGACTTTTTTTAATCGAACTCGTGAAAACTTGGAAGTCTGGGACAGTGTCAGTCAACAGGCATTTATTAGTCACCAGGCTCAGGACTGTGTCTGGGGAGACGAAAGACCAAAAAACCCAAATAAAACAAACAGAATCTTTGCTTTCCTAATGGAGAACAGCGTGTGTAAAACGAATATGGACTAAGATGGAAGATCAAGTATAATAATTTAAGTAGCGAAGAAAGAGCTTTGTAATATTTATTGGTCATTTAAATCATTGCCATGGGGGCATAGGCACAGAGAATAAGGGGATTGTGAGCAGTGGGTTAGCTCTGTGGATCCCAGTCAGCAACGTTGATACAATGTAACAGACTCTAATGTCATCAATTAAACAGACTAGAATGCCGAACGTGGTTACTTTGTTTCCCAGGTTGGGCCCGAGAAGTTTAAATGCCCTGTGAAGGCCTAGGGAAGAAGCTGGAGGGGGGGAGGGGAGCGGCGTTTATTAGGGGAAGAGGCAATAACTGACTCCGGACTAAATAAAACGTGCATATCCGAAGGGGAAGTATCAAGTATACTATTTGGAGAATCCCTAAAAGAGAGATAGAAGTCAGATCTATGGGAATTTATCTTGAACTGGTAAACAGAAATTTTCGCTTCACAAGAGCCCTGTGGAAGTTTTTTATTCTTTTATTCTTTACTGGTGTTTCAAAAATGAAAGCATTTTTAATCCCACTTGAAGTTCCTGTTGGGATGAAGAATCATAAATGTGAGGGACTTGTAAGTGTTTGAGTTCCACAACAATACGATGGGAGAATGGTTAGTTTACATTACAAAGATCTGCCTATATTCTTGTCCATGGGCAGGTACTGGGTTAAAGTCAAAAGATTTAGCCTCAATCTGATCAAAAACTGAGATTAGGCTGGGGTGTGCCCAATCTATTTCTAAATTAACCTAGGGTCTTGACCTTCTTTGCACCTGCTCAAATAAGTATTGTTCTTGCTTATTAGTATAATAATCAGGGAGGGGAAAATGTATGGGGACCAATGTTTTGATTAGATTGTGATCCCATCCTATGATTGGCATGAAGGGGCAGGAACATGGCCTTTCAAAGCACATAAAAGACCTAGCATTTGGGATTTCCTTGCTCCTCACCCCCCCTTGAGAGAAGTGTGCCATTTATTAAGATATCTTAATAAAAACTCTGGACTAAGTATTCTCAACCCATTTATAACAATAGGATTCTAAAATCATAGGATTTAGCAGTGAAAAGGACCTTAAAACCATATATTTCAATCCTTTCATTTTATACATGAGAACACTGAAGCCTATAGAGAATGACTTGCCCAAGGTCTGTGCCCTATTTGTAAGGTCACGATTAGTGAATACTGGATGAAAATTTGAAATTCTTTGTGATTGGAAAAAAAGGAAGATGAAATGAAAAGAAAAAGTCCGAAATGAAACTAGAGGTTGAGAAGTCAAGATTTCAGGAAAGAGAAGAGGTAAATGGGCCCTATTTCCCACTCCATTCCTAATTGTGCTCATTTGCAGGCACATTTGAATTTAGCTTTTTGTATCTTAAGTTGACAGAGTAGTCAGACTGTGGCCACTGTTATCTCTACTGTTGACAATACAGTTGTGTTGAAATACAGCCTTTCATCTGAATAATTGTGTCAGGCTCCATCCAGGTTTCCATACACCCATCCCACCCCCTTTTTAAAATCACACTACTTAACTTGGTTGGGTACAAGTACTAACTATATTTCCTGCCCTAATTATTATGCATTTATATGGCATTTTATATTTACAATGTGGCTTACAACCACTAATTGTATGGAGTGGTCTATTTAAAGCAGACCTCGTTTAGAGTTGTTTGCCTTAGACAATATCTATCCTGATTGTTACTCTTGTATACCCAACCATACACAATAAAATATATTTCTTTGCTTTACAATGATTCTCTACTTAATTTCTAGGTATGAAGACAGATAAATTGGGCTAAAATTATAATTCAGAAGGTGGAAAAATAATACATCAATATTAATTTTATGCCATGATTTGAAAAACAATGGGGAGGTTCCCTAAATCCTTAAGATATTTGGAGTTTGATAAAAAAATTTTACAATCTGGATTTTGACTTTTGTATTTTGTCCTCAACAAAATTGAAAATTTGAATGGAAGAAAACATTCATTAAGCCTTATCAGTCATGAGTTTTCCAATACATTTCTCTAAATGTATTTTGACAGAGAAGGGGGGGGATAAACATGAGGGAGCTCTTCCATCTTCAGTGAGAGACTCTTCAAAGGGATGAGGGAGACAAGGGAAAAGAAGGCAAATTTTGTTTTCTTTTCCATTTTGTTTAAATTTGATCCCTTAGACTGGGAAGTCTCATTACCCAACATATCCCTCTACCTATACTCTATTTCCTCTGGTGGTTCTGTTCTCCCATCCTAGAATGTTCTCTCTCCTCTTTACTATCAAGTCCCGGCTTAAAATGCAGCTTCTATGGGAAGTCTTTCCTAATTCCTCTTAATTTTAGTGCCTTCCCTCTTGACTATCTCCCCATTATTCTGTATACAGCTTGTATGTACTTACTTGTTGGCATATTGTCTCCTTCATTAAATTATGAGCTTCTAGGGCAGAGAGGGACTTTTACTTTTCCATATTTAATATCTCAGGTGCATGGCACAGTCCCTGGTAGACTATAGATGCTTAATAAGTGCTTGTTAACTGACCTTTAAATTTGCCCAAAAGCCTGAAATTTTATCACTAAGGAATCCTTGCTTTGTGTTAATGTATTGCCTTTCTACGTGTACTTATTTAATGAATGTTCTATTTTTCCAATTACATGCAGATAGATAGTTTACAACATCAGTCTTTTTGTAAGATTTTGAGTTCCCCATTTTTCTTCCTCTTTCCCTTCCCTATCCTAACTGAATAATCTGATATAGGTTATACATGTACAATCATGTTTAACATATTTCCATATTAGTTGTGTTGTGAAAGAAGAATCAGAATTAAAGAGAAAAAAACCATGAAAAAGAAAAAATTAAAAAAAGTTTTAAATATCCATATGTACTTTGTATTTTTATTTTATTTTATTTTTTTTTAGGTTTCTGCAAGGCAATGGGGTTAAGTGGCTTGCCCAAGGCCACACAACTAGGTAATTATTAAGTGTCTGAGGCCAGATTTGAACTCAGGTACCCTAGCTGCCCCCCACATGTACTTTTTTTTAGGTTTTTTTTTTTGCAAGGCAAATGGGGTTAAGTGGCTTGCCCAAGGCCACACAGCTAGGTAATTATTAAGTGTCTGAGATCGGATTTGAACCCAGGTACTCCTGACTCCAAGGCCGGTGCTTTAGCCACTGCGCCACCTAGCTGCCACCACATGTACTTTTAAAAGAAATGCTTCTTGGAAGTTAGATCTCTTTCCATTGCCCTATTATTCATATCCTTCATCCATATCCAGACCATTGTGGAAGTTTTCTAGTTTTTTCCCTTTATTTTCAAGGGATTTAATAACAGGCTCACATCCTTACTTTCTATCCCAACTCCTGCCTTTTTAATTAGGAAATTCAACATATATATTAACCCCACAAACCTATTTCAAAAATCCCCTTTGGCTTTCCTTATCATCAGTCTCCTAAATTCACATGACCTATACTTTTTTTTTAAAGATTTTATTTATTTTGAGTTTTACAATTCCTCCCCCAATCTTCCTTCCCTCCCCTCCCCCCAGAGAAGGCAGTCTGTTAGTCTTCACATTGTTTCCATGGTATACATTGATCTAAATTGAAGATGATGTGAGAGAATTAATATCCTTACGGAAGAAAAATAAAGTATAAGATACAGCAGAATTACATAATAAGATAACTTTTTTTTCTAAATTGAAGGTAATAGTCTTTGATCTTTGTTCAAACTCCACAATTCTTTGCATACAGATGGTATTCTCCATTGCAAAGATTCCCAAATTGTCCCTGATTATTGCATTGATGGAATAAGCAAGTCTGTCAAGGTTGGTCATTACCCCAATGTTGCTGTTAGGGTATACAATATTTTTCTGGTTCTGCTTATCTCACTCAGCATCAGTTCATGCAAATCCTTCCAGGTTTCCCTGAATTCCCATCTCTCTTGGTTTCATTTTTTTTCTTTTTCTAAGAATGTTTCAAATGCCTTTTTATTGTTGAATGTCTTTTTTAAATTTTATTTATTTATTTATATTAAAGATATTATTTGAGTTTTACAATTTCCCCATCTTACTTCCCTCCCCCACCCTCCCACCCCCGCAGAAAACAGTCTTTACTTTGTTTCCATGTTGTACACTGATCCAAATTGAGTGTGATGAGAGAGAAATCCTATCCTTAAGAAAGAGACAAAAAATCTAAGAGATAACAAGATCAGACAATAAGATACCTGGTTTTTTTTCTAAATTAAAGGGAATAGTCCTTAAACTTTGTTCAAACTCCAGGGCTCTTTATTTGGATACAGATGGCACTCTACTTTGCAGACAACCCAAAATTGTCCCCGATTGTAGTACTGATGGAATGAGCGAGTCCTTCAAGGTTGAATATCACCCCCATGTTGCTGTTGGGGCATACAGTGTTTTTCTGGTTCTGCTCATCTCACTTAGCATCAGTTCATGCAAATCCTTCCAGGCTTCCCTGAAATTCCATCCCTCCTGGTTTCTAATAGAACAATAGTGTTCCATGACATACATATACCACAGTTTGCTAAGCCATTCCCCAATTGAAGGACATTTACTTGATTTCTAATTCTTTGCCACCACAAACAGGGCCACTATGAATATTTTTGTACAAGTGATGTTTTTCACCCTTTCAATTAATCTACCCTGAAATTCTCTCCCAGACTGAGATAGTCTCTGCTCTGGCCTCATTTTCTTTTCATTCAGTTCTTGACCCTATTACTAACTAGCTTACCATATATTACTGTCATGTCTGAAATCTCTTGCCTCCTTTTTCTATTTTTGGCCTAATTTCAACCAAGAAATACCTCTGACTATCCACCTTTTCTTTTTCTGCTCCTGAATAGCTCTGAAAGTAGTGAACCTTGCAGATTAGGTCCCCTGCAAACTTACGGCTTCATCCATATAGCAATTAATTCTCTCTCTCTCTCTCTCTCTCTCTTCTCTCTTATGGATTCTACCACAGAAGCTGTTTAAAATCTCTTCCTTTTTCCTGAAGCCTTTTGCAACTCTCAAATAAGTACCTCATCTTATACTTTACTAAGTTAATAGAGACTTTTTTGTTTT
This sequence comes from Macrotis lagotis, assembly GCF_037893015.1. Classification (NCBI taxonomy): domain Eukaryota; kingdom Metazoa; phylum Chordata; class Mammalia; order Peramelemorphia; family Peramelidae; genus Macrotis; species Macrotis lagotis. The sequence goes on from NC_133661.1 coordinate 99,027,837, forward strand.
GGGTAGAGCAAGATGGCAGGGTCCAGGAAATTAGCATGAACATGTTGCCTGGGAAGCCATGTTGGAACCAGGATTGCAAAAGTCTCTGGCCATGTCTTGACTTAGCATCAATGACTTTCCTAGTAGGGACTGTCTCTTCTAGTAAAGAGAAATCTTTTCTGGTTCATTCTAGCTGAGGAATGTCATCCCATTCCAGACCCTCTCAAGGCCTGAGCTGTTTTCCCTTCCATGAGAAGCCAATGTTATCACACCCATTGGTGAATGGTGAAGTTGAACTCTTTCTATAGTATGGACCGCTTGTAAAGCCAATTATCACCTAGTTTTAGATACTTGATGAATTTAAATTCAGCTGTTGCTGCATTGGATTACTTTCTACTAGTTAACATGTGAAACAGTCATATTGACTCAATAGTTAATTATAAGGAGTAAATTTCCTTTTTGAAAGCAGTGCCTACTGATAAGTTATTAATAATCCAGTATCATCTAAAGACAAAACTCCATTTTCCTTCAGTAATACTCTCTCATGATACATAATGCTGCTGTCAGACTTTCTTGTTTTAAGTGGTATCATCAGTTCTTAAATTTCAAGTTGTTTTGGACAATTTGGCCTTGCTGAAATTTCAAGTTGTTTTGGACAATTTGGCTTGCTGAATGTTCTGCCTATTTTTGTTCTTTGTTTTTGCTTAGGGGAGACAAGGAAATGAAACTGCATCTTGGAAAGTAATGTATATTTACATTTATTTACAAATTCCTGTACATACAGACATGCTTTTTTAATTTTATTTGAGGCAGTGGGGTTAAGTGACTTGCCCAAGGTCACACAGCTAGGCAATTATTAAGTGTCTCAGACCAAATTTGAACTCAGGTCCTCCTGAGTCCAGGGCCAGTGCTCTATCCACTGCGTTACCTAGCTGCCCCCAGATATGTTTTTAAAGTGTGAATGTAAGGTCATACTGTGAACTCCATCTTGATTACAAATGAGATTCCCTCAGTCAGTTACCTAATCAAACAAAATCATTTCTAAAATTAAAAAAACCTTTTTGTCACAAACTGTCTCTTCCTCAACATCATTTTCCGTTCCCTTTGCCTTTGCTTCTGTGAATAATGAAAAGGTGGCCCTTGTCATCAAGGCCAATAACCTCTACTTTTGCCCTTGATCCCATTCCTTCCTAGTTCTCCAAAAGTTTAAATTTCCCCTCCTTTCCTCTTTCTCTAATCTTCAGTCTCTCCGTAACTATTTCCTACTACCTACGAACATGTTCATCTCCTTCCCTCCTTCTCATTTCCTCAGGCTATCATGTTCTGACTCTTTACCTTTCACAGTCAAACTGGGGTGGGGGGGGGAGCTATCTTCATACATCTCTTCCCAGGGGCCATGCTATTTTTTTTCTTCTGCAACACTCACTTGCAATATGACATCAGATTGAAGACAGGAGGTCTTAAAGATCGATCTATGGGGGGATAGGTTAAAGTGCTTAAAAAGGAAAAAAAGAAAGAAAAGAAGCTTAAATCAACATAGTTCCAACCACATGGAACAGAGGTTACTTTGGTAGTTACAAACTGGGATAGGAGTAGTCAAGTTAAAAGGGAAAAGAAAAAAAGCTTAGATCAACAGCTGCATGGAGCTGGGACCATATTGGTAGTTACAAGCAGGGAAAATAGTCAAGTTAAAAGGGAAAATGGAAAAGAAAAAAGCTTAGAACGATGTAGATCCAGCCACCTGGAGCTGGAGCCATATTGTTCCAGCAGGTATCCTCCAATCCATGTGCCAAAGGACCCAAGGACCTAAGATAGCATTCATTGAAAAAGAGCAACTCTTCAGTGGAATGATGATTGCTCCTGCCCCAAAGGGTATGACTAAAAAGTTTTGGAGAACAACCCCCACAGTATAGTTCTATGTCCAGAGATCCCCTGCTACAGAATCATTAATGATCATTCTTTCCTTACTAATTCAACCAGTTCAAAATCCAGCTAATTATACTGTCATCTAGGCAACATTTCTCTACCTTTTCCCACAAGAATAACATGAATAATTTTGTAAACCACTTTACAAAAATCTAAGTAAATTATAACTTACAATATTCCCATTTTCATTAACAGTACTCCATAATTATGGTATTCCAATACAGAAAAGTACTGAATAAACATCTACCTAAATGTTCCAAGGCATCTCAAACTCTATATGTTTAATATAACTACTTCCTCCCTGCCCCAACAAACTCATTTCTCTTATTCACATATTTCTGTCAAGTATATTACTGTTGTTTCAGTTATACAAATTGGCAGCGTTATCTCAATATTTCACTTTCACTTGGTTTTGTCAAAGTATAATAATGATGATGATGGTTTTTCACAACTATATTCCTAGTAAAAGGGCTGCTTTTTTTAGAACAGTATCCAGCCTTCTCTTTATAGTAGGAAAGAAGTCAATGACTATCTTCCCCCCATATTAATTACAAACTCAGGAATGTCTTCACTGAGGATGAACATAGCCTCAAGGTCAGCTACCACACTGATGGCAAATTCTTCAACTTGAAAAAGCTACAAACCAAGATCAAAGTAGGAGTGTTGGTGCATGATCTTGTGTTTGCAGAATGCAAATTCAGACTCTGAAGCCAAGATGCCACAAAATATGGATTGATTCTCTGCTTCTTATGCTAATTTTATTCTTAACACCAAGAAAATACAGTTGCTCCATTAGCCAGCACCACACCATCCACATGTAGAACCATCGATTACAGCAAATGGAGAAGTTTTGAATATTGCGAACAAGTTCACTTATCTTGGCAGTAGTCTTTACAAGGAGGTATACAATGACAATGGGGTTGACACAGGCATTGCCAGAGCTAGCTCAGTATTTGGGAGACTCCAAAAAAAGTTGGGGAGAGAAGAGGTATTAGACTCACTATCAAATTGAAGGTCTACAGGGCTGTTGTGGTAACCTCATTGCTACATGCCTGTGAAATTTGGACAGTCTACCATGTCAGGAAGCTGAATTGCTTCCATTTAAATTATCTTGGGAAGATTCTGAAGATCACCTGGCAGGAGAAGATACTAGACACTGAGGAATTTTCTCTAGCTAAACTGCCTAGCATTCCAACTTATTGCAGATAATGCGACTGCAATGGCCTGTTCCTGTTGTTAGAATGCCAGAAGCATGCTTGCCAAAAATACTATTCAATGGAGAACTCACACAGGGCAAGTGCTCACAAACAGGTCAGAAGAAACCATACCAGGACAGCATGGTGTGCTCTCATCAGTGAGGGTGCTGGACTCTATGAGAAGAATAGAATTGACATATGTAAGTTTAGAGTACCTAATGCAGGTGTTTATATGGATTATTTGTGCTTGATCTGTGGTAGAGCATTCTGAGCTCATATAGGGCTGATCAGCCACAGTTGGACACACTGTAATTTGTCTCAAACATAGTGATGTCATTTTGGTCTTCTTGGATAATGAAGGATGAGAGCCAATCAACCAGAAGACAATGTCTAGCATGTTGGAACACTTGTCCTGCTGTCCTGACACTTCAGTTTAGGAAAGGTTTCCTCCCTTAGACAAGATAGCATTGTATAAGGATGATCAACTTAATAAAATTACCTCCAATGAGGTTTAAACTTTTGTCTATTTTTGTTATGTATATCCTGGTCCCTCCTCCCTTATTTCTGTATAAGTATCCTGATGTCCCTCAACTCAGAGTGGCCATCTTAGATGGATGGCCTCCATCTATATGTTAACAGTAAATCCCAGAGAATAAAACTTCATGTCTAACCTGTATATTCTGTCATTTCATTTTATTTTTTTTATTTTTTATTTTTTTTTTAAGATTTTTCAAGGCAATGGGGTTAAGTGGCTTGCCCAAGGCCACATGGCTAGGTAATTGGTTTTTGTTAAAGGTTTTTGCAAGGCAAATGGGGTTAAGTGGCTTGCCCAAGGCCACACAGCTAGGTAATTATTAAGTGTCTGAGACCAAATTTGAACCCAGGTACTCCTGACTTCAAGGCCAGTGCTTTATCCACTACGCCACCTAGCCGCACCTATGTCATTTCATTTTAAACACATATTTTAAGGTTTAAAGTTTTAGGGTTCCCAGTCCCCTCTCTTATCTAATTAGTTCCTAACTCTTGTTACTTCTACCCTACCCCCAAATCACATAAAATCTGTCATATTCACCCCTTCTCTCTATGCACACAACTATTACCCTAGTTCAGGTCCTTATTATCTTTTATCTAGATCATTTCCTTTATCTCCTAATCATTCTCCCTGCTTCCACTCTCTCCTCTTTCCAATCTATTCTTCCTACAGCTATCAAATTGATAAACATAAAGCGCAGTTCTATCCATATTGTGATCCTGCTCAAGAAGTTTTGGTAGCTCCCAAATACCTCTGGGACAAAATACAAATTCCTCTACTTGGCATTTGAAGTCTTTCAATATATCTCTTTCCATTATCATTTCATGTACTTCCCTCTTATATATTTTCTGTTCAGCTTGCCAGTTTATACAACATACTGTCATAGAATTCACTAGTTTCCTGTGAATATGACTCTGACCCTGGAGTGTAGGTATAAAGAGAAAACACAGATTTATTAAAAAAGTCATTGCAACACAAAAAGAAGAAAAGTGAAAGATAGTTTAAGAATTCCTTGAAGTCCATGCAGCAGTTTAACTAGGCAAGATAGCAACTGATTTCACTCTAGAGTTAAGAGGTTAGAGATCATAAGATTAAGAGAGAGTTAAAGTTCTTTAAGTTAGGGACCATAAGATTAACAGTTAAAGTTCTTTTAAAGGTCACACGATTTCCAATGCAGCAGTTTAACCAGGCAAGCCAATAGGTGATTAACTCTAACTGGAGCATTAGAAGTCAGAGAGGTAAGTGTGTAAGAGAGAGTGAGAAACCTTAAATTCCTCCTTAAATACCCACTTCAGGATCCATGGGGGGTGGGGGTGGCATTTGGGGAGTAGTCAGTGTATTAGAGAGATTGGTATAGGTGCTCCTGTAGAATGAACCTCAGCTTGATATAATGTGACATGCTATGTATGGCCCGCCCTCTTTTAACTTAACCCCATGGTGAGCACATGACCAGGATTGAAATAAAGATGCAGAAAAAGATCACAAAATTTATTTCCAATTACAATATTCCTCTATGTCCACAATTCCCTGCATTAATTCTATTTCTTATTTCCTAATTCCCCCAGTCTTTTGTGGCAAAATTACTAAGAATTTACGTATATCTTTTTATATAGACTTGTACATGTATCACTTTGTTATAATGTTAACTTTTTGAGAGCCAAGACTTTTTTGTTTCAGTTTTGGTCTCCCCTGCCCTTGTACAATACCTAGTAGGTAATTAGTACTAAATAAATGCTTATTGAAAGAATGAAGACTCATCTACCTCTCCCAACCCTGGAATGTACTTCCTCCTTAGCTCTGACTCTCAGTTTATGTCCTTCCTCCTTCAGGAAGCCTTTCCTGATTCCCCCAGCTGCTAAAACTTGAACCTTTAAATTATCTTATATTTATTTTTATATTTTGTATGTGTGTGCGTGCGTGCGTGTGTGTGAGAGAGAGAGAATATATTTACTTATGTCCCCTGAGTCCCTTTTTTTTTTGCAAGGCAATGGGTTAAGTGACTTGCCCAAGGTCACACAGCTAGATAATTATTGTCTTAGCTGGATTTGAACTCAGGCTCTCCTGACTCCAGGGCTGATGCTCTATGCATTGAGCCACCTAGCTGCCCTTCTGAATCACTTTTGAGGAACTCCTTTATGTTTGTTTTGAATTTCTAAAAGGGAATTAACTAATGTGGTCCAAGACATCCTTGAACAGTCCCCTAAACATATATCAGGCACCTAGCACAGTGTCTGACACATTAGTAAATTTTTAGTTGATTGATTCTTCTCAGCTAAGAAAAGGGTACTGAAAGGATAGAAATTTTAATGGAAAATGGTGGGTGTGATAACATTGGAGCATGAAGGAAGGCAAAGGATGGGAGATTAAGTAGATGAAAGGTAAAAGGACTTAGAACTGGAAGGAAGAAAGATGGTATTTTCTCTGTTTTCTGCCTCTGCTAAAGTATAATATGCCCAGTATTTTAATGAAAAGGAATGTAAAGGAATGGCTACAAATGGCCTTTCAGGATTAGAGCCACATCACTTTTTTAAAATCCCATTAAAATTCCTTTTCAAAGCATACAAAAGCAATAATCTTGAGTTCTATTCTTTCTTTGAATTGGATGTGAATATTAGGTGAAAAGGCATATATAAATTAAATAGGAATCAAATCGTTTTTGTCATCCTTAAAACACAAATATTCTATATGCATTCTATTATTTTATTGACAAACTAAGTCAGAATAGCACTCCTTTACATCTGGAGGACAACTTCTTCCCTGCAGTTTTAGACTAGGTGTGATTTCAGGGCATGAGGAGGGAAGGCAGCTCAGAATGGGCCAATGAAGCAGAAACACTGGTCACAAAGTAGGAGGAAATGGTTTGTCACTTCCTATTCTTCTACTGTACTTGTAAGACCTTTCATCTCATTTGACACCTCTTTCCACTGCTAACTTCTCCCCATCCTTATCCTTATCCATTTCATCCTTAACCTTCTTCAATTTCTGTGCTCTCCTATCATCTCAAATCCTCCTCTATTGACTAAAAAAAGTACCCATTTCTTTAGTTTTTTTCCTTTCATATAGTTCTGTTTCTAGTGTTTATTGAAACCCAATTTTCTTTTTTGTTGTTTTATTGATTTTTAACCCTCTTTTTAAAATGTAATTTAATTTTATTATTTAATTTAAAATTATTTTTGTTTTAGTTACATGTAAAGTTATATGAAAAGTTTTCAACTAACTTTTTAAGATTTTGAGTTCCACAATTTTTTCCTTCCTCAATTCTTTCCCCTTCCCCTTAACAGTGAGTAATCTGATATATATTATACATGCTACAACATGTTAAACATATTTCCATATTAGCCATGTCATAAAACAAAAATCAAAACAAAGTTCTCTCTCTGGATGTGTATGACATTTTTCATCACAAGTGTTTTAGCATTGTCTTTGTTCACTGTACTGCTGAAAAGAGCTAAGTCTATCGTAGTGGAACATCCCACAATGTTATTGTTAATGTGTACAATATTCTCCTGATTCTGCTCAATTCATTCAACATCAGTTCATGTAAATCTTTCTAAGATTTTTCTGAAATCCACCTGTTCATGTTTTCTTACAGAACAATAATATTCCATCACATTCATGTACCACAATCTGTTCAGCCATTCCTCAATTGATGAGCATCCCCTCAATTTTCAATTCTTTGCCACTGCAAAAAGAGCTGCTATAGGGGTGGCTATGTGGCACAGTGGATAGAGCACTGGCCCTGAAGTCAGGAGTACCTGAGTTCAAATCCATCCTCAGACACTTAATAATTACCTAGCTGTGTGGCCTTGGGCAAGCCACTTAAGCCCATTTTCCTTGCGCAAAAGAAAGGGAAAAAAAAGAGCTGCTGTAAATATTTTTCTTTATGTGGGTCTTTTCCTCTTTTTTTTTCCTGATGTCTTTGTCATACAGACCTGGATATACTGTTTTTAGCCCTTTGGGCATGATTCTAAATTGCTCTCTAGAATGGTTGGATCAGTTCACAACTGCACCAACAGTATTAGTGTCCCAGTTTTTCCACATCCCCTCCAACATTTATCATTTTACTTTTATGTCATATAAGCCAACTTGATAGGTATGAAGTGGCACCTCAGAATTGTTTTAATTTGCATTTTTCATATATCTGCAAATAGCTTTAATCTCTTCATCTGAGAAATGCCTGTTCATATTCTTTAACCATTTATCAACTGGGGATTGACTTGTAGTCTTAAAAATTTGACCCATTTCATAACATATGTTAGAAATGAGTCCTTTGTCAAAAAATGCTAGCTATAAAAATTGTTTTCCAGCTTTCTGTATTCCTTCTAATCTAATTATTTTTATTTGTGCAAAACCTTTTCAATTTAATGTAATAAAATTATCCATTTTGCATTTTATAATGTTCTCTATCTCTTGTTTGATCATAAATTCTCCCCTCCATAGATCTGACAATTACTTCTTTTTAGTAATTGACTTATCATCTTTTTTGTCTAAATCATGTACCCACTTCAACTTTATCTTGGTGATAAATCTAATTTTCTCATGAAAACCTTTTATCCTTCACACCTTCTCCACAATTTTATCTTCCTTTTATACTGCATGATACAGAGAATCAATTGAAAAATATGACATATTCTATGGTTTATTTTAGCCTTTTCTTTCCCACTATCACTACATAATCACTCAGCAATACCCTCTCCTTTAAAGATCATTCCATTTTGTTTGTCATTCTCATCTGTGAGCCTCTAGTTTACTTCGTCTCCTTCCCAATAAGTCCAGAACCCACATGATTCAGTTCCCCAGTTCCCTTCTTTGAAGGTCCTAGTCTCCCAAGAGAAAGATAAGAAAATGGTGGATTACAGGAATGATGACATAATAAGTCTGAGTGCACAGGATATGAAATGACCAAGTGTGGGAAATAAAAAGTGACCAGGTCAACTAGAATGTAGAGATTATGAGCATTAGGGTGGTAATATTGATGAAGTGTAAAAATATTTTACAATGTAATCTAGTTTTAGCTTCAAATGTGTGACAAATTCATGAAAGACTTGACACTGACCCTGAAGTATAGGGGCAAGGGTTATTTATGTATTACTCTGATTAGCAGAAGCTAAAGGAGAGAGAAAATAAAGGCAGGGGGATGATCCCCTGAGGGGGTATGAGCAAGAAAGAACATAAAGACAGCAGGAGCAGCAGCAGCCACCATAAGTAGTATAAAGAGGGAGAGCAGTGTAAAGAAGGGAAATAGCTACAACTGGCTTGATAATAGCAGCCTTCATCAAGGGTAAAGACCAGGTTTATATAGGGGAACAGCACATATTGTATGTGCTGGAAGATGGGTAAGGGAGGGTTGTGAATTTACATCTCAGAAGGGGTTGAGGTGATTCCCACCATCTCAGTATCCCTTTGACTGTGGGATTAGCCCTGGGATGTTTGGTATTTTGTTTTTTTGGTTTTTACAAGGCAGTGGGAATAAGTAATTTAGCTAAGGTCAGCACAGCTAAGTAAATATTATCTGAGATGAGATTTGAACTAATGTCCTCCTGACTCCAGGGCCTGTGCTCTATCTACTGTGCCACCTAGCTGCCCAACCTGGGATGAGTTTGACAAAGATGATAAAAGATTTACTTTGAGTTTGGGAAAGAAGTTAAGATATTTACATTTCAGTAGGGTTTGAGGTACTAGATAACAATGAAATGGAAATCAGGATATTTCTCCTAATATTTCCCCTATTTCAGGGTGAAATATGTCTAGAAATATTGGTGGTAATTTGCTTTAAATGCTGACTGAGAAATTTCTATTTTATCCAAAATTATTTGAACTAAGAAGTAATATAGTTTTTAACCTTTCTTTGTATTACCAGGTTTTAGCTGAGTTCCTTATGCTTAATAAATGCTTACTGAAGGACCTGTGCAATTTTAACACCTGCATGGATTGAAGAGGAGAGAGACTGGAAACAGGAAGATAAGTTAACAGACTATTACAATAGGAAAGGCAAAAAATGAAAAAAAAGGTCTGAACTCAAGGGCCTTGAGAGTGGAGAGGGAACAAATGCATGGTGTGCTGTGTTTCTGTGGCCCTTGCTTTGAAAGTCAACATCACAGAGACTACAGATTTTTAAAGAAGAAAAAGATTGTTAGAGAAAGTGGTTGATGTTGGTTAAAAGCCGGTTAAGAAATGGCTTAGTGTGAATGAAGCACCTCTTTCTATGGAGTCAGAGAGACAGTGTGATTATCTGTGAACCATGAAGATTTATGAAGAATATGTGCTTTGGGGGCCTTTCTTTTTAGATTCAGGAAGAGAGTGGGTGATTTTTTTTTCTATGGGAATATACTTTCCTAAATGATAGAAAGACACTATTAAAAATATTAGCTTGAGATAAATTAAAAGAAATATTTCCTTTCATAGTGAGAAAAGATAGAGGGGAAAGTGATTGAAGAATCTTTTCTGAAGAAGCTATTTTTCAAACTAATTTTATGATAAAGCTTAATTTGACTTTATTTGTTCTTAACCTTGTTAACAGACAGCTAGGTTGTACAATGGATAGAGCAAAGGGCTTGTAAGGGCTTGTAAGTAAAGATTCATCTTTATGACTTCAATCACAACTGGGCAAATCACTTAATCCTCCTTGCCTCAATTTCCTCATCTATTAAATAAAATAAGGATGGAAATGGCAATCACTTTAGTATTTTTGTCAAGAAAACCCCAAATAGGATCTTGAAGAGTTGGATATGACTGAAATGACTCATCCACAACAACAAAAAAACCTTGTTTGTCTCATAAAGCCCTTTGACAGGCTGGTGAAACCTCTGGAATATCTTATTAGAATAATGTTTTGAAATGCATAAAATAAAATTCAAAGGATTACAAAGGAAATCAATTCTATTGAAATACGTCCATCAAAACATTAAGAATAGATTTTTTAAAATATCTATCAAAACAAAAATAGTTTATGAACTCCAGGAAAAAAGCTCCTGCTCTAGTTAATATTTTGAGAGAATCAAAATGGATAGCATTTCCAGACAAATGAAAGGGAGTTAACTTTCAATATTTAAGGATTTGAAGTGACTGTGGTCCTAACCAAAATATTATAAGTGATTTATTAAATATCATTTATTTAATAAATTGGAAAAACTATCATCTAGGTGGTTCAGTGTTCTACTCCAGACCTGGAGTGAGGAAGATCTGAATTCAAATCAAGCCTCTAACACTATTAGCTATGTGATCTAGGACAAGCCATGTAATCTCTCTTTGCTTTAATTACTTCATAATTAAAATAGAGACAGTATTAGCACCTGCCTAACAAGGATCTAATGAGATAATATGTGGATAATGCTTTTCTAATCTTAAAATATTATAGAAATACTATCAATTATTATTATTATTAATATGCACACATGTATATATTTTATATACAAACACACATAAATATATATACATGTATGCCTGTTTCATGTATATGTTTAGAAATTTTAATATTTATTCCTAATTGCTACTGGAACCTCTTTGTCCTGTCTGAATATTCTAAGTGATACCAGGCCCTCTAACCATTTGGTTATGGGCATTGAGGAAAACTAAGGAAGTGTCAGGAGATATATATCCTGTCAGTTCAAGGACCTATTGTTTGAACATTTTTTTTTATTCTCTCCTCCTATCCAGTCTCCTTGATTGGAAGGGACCTGATGATGAAATTGGATGCCCAATTCTCTCTTGGTAAGCCTCCTAGTCCTCTTTTGCCCCTTCTTGTTAGGCCTTTTCATATCTCCTTAGAAGAATGGCATTCAAGGGCATGCCCATCAATTGGGGAATGAAATTGGTGATGGAAAATCATGAGCAGTCAGACTTCAGAAAAGTCTGGAAAGATTTGCATAAACTGATGCTGGGTGAAGTAAGCAGAACCGGAATACCATTGTACATATTAACAGTAAAATTATATGATGATCAACTATGATGGACTTGCTCATCTCAGCTGTACCATAATCAAAATGAATTCTAAAAGACTTGTGATGGAAAATAACATCTAAATCCAGAGATGGAAATATGAAATCTGAAAGCAGACCAAAGTATACTATTTTCAAGTTTCTAAATTTGCTTAATGTTTTATGTTTTTGTATCTCATGTTTTTTTTCCTTTTTTATTCTGATTCTTCTTTCCCAATATGATTAATATGGAAATATGTTTAGCATAGTTATAACATGTATAACTTATATTAGGTTACTCCCTGCTTGGGAAGGGAAGAATAAGGAAGGGAGAAAAAATGTAAAATTCAAAATTTAACAAAAAGATTATTGAAAACTATATATTTAATTGGAAAAGTAAATAAATAAATTTGTTTTTTAAAAAGTATGGCATTCAATTAAACCTATTCACTGGGATCACAGAATTCCTGGGCAAGTTAAACATATTAGTCTAGTTTCTGTTCATCCCAACATTTTCCTATCAGCAATAATATTCTATCAAACCTGAAGTCAGGGAAGGTCTAAAGCCATAGATTGAAAAACTCCTTAAGTATGAGCTCTTAGTTCCTAATCAGTTCCCCTGCAACACTCTCATTCTTCCTGTAAAGAAGCAAAAGGGGAAATATTGAACTGTTCACAATCTAAGGGCTGTTAAGTAGTTATTATTCCCATTCACACTTCCCAATCATTCACACACACATTCAAATTCTAGGAGATACCCAGTAATTCTTTACCTTGGACCACAAAGATATTTTATTTTATATTCCTCTTCTAGAGTACTCTAGATTTATTTTTGCCTTTGAGTGGATTCCCCCTGGAAAATCAAATCTACAACAGTTAATATGGCCAGTTTTGCCTCAAGGATTTCAGATAATCCCCACCTATTCAATCAGACTCTGGGAAAAGATTTACAAGAGTTGAAGCTAACTAATAGCAGTTTTAATTCAGTATATAGATGATATTCTTATCTGTAGTCCAACCCAGGAGGCTTCTCTGACAGCTGCTATTCAAACCCTTAACTTTTTGGTTTCCTGGTGCTAAAGAGTCTCTTTAAATAAGGTTGAAATTGCTTGTCAAACTGTGGAATATTTGGTCCCTGAACTCACTCCAACTTTTTATTTTCTTACTTCAGAAAGTAAAAAGGCAATCTTGTCTTTCCCCACCTGAGCAATTATGAAACACCTGCATATCTTTTTAGACATGGCTGGGGTTTCCTGGATCTGGATCCTCAATTTTGGAGTTTTTACAAAGCTCCTTTGTGATATTATTCAAGGTGCCAACTCACTCCCTTTTGAGTGGGGTCCTAATCAGGCAACAACTTTGAAGACTCTGAAAGCAGAGTTAACTTTCCATCCCTATTCTGACTCTGACTTACTTTGAAAAATCTTTCACTCTGTATATTGATGAGAGGTGCAGCCAAGTCTTGGGAGTTCTCACAGAATCTCTAGGACCTGGTCCTCAGGCAATAGCTTATTTTTCAAAATAGCTAGATTCAATTGCCTTCAGATAACTCTCCTTTCTCTGGGTTTTAGCTGCCACAGCAGTTCTGATAGAGAGGCTCCTGAACTTACTTCAGGTCAGCTTTGGATGTTCTTATTCCCTATAGAGCTCCGAGCATTCTAGAAAATAAAGGTCATCATTGGCTCTCTAGCAGTAGGCTCACTGAATACCAAGCTCTATTTCTAGATATTCCTGACTTGACACTCTAGGTTTGCCACACACTTAACTCCTCTACCATCCTCCCAGATAGTAATTCTGTTGATCTGGTTAATGACTGTGATGAGATCTTAGATTTAGTGTATGCCAGCTGACTTGATCAGATGAGGAATGATATGCAGATGATTCTAGTTTTATAGAAGAAAGGCTAAGGAGGGCAAAATGTGAAATAGCCTTCATGATATTATGGAAGCTAAAACCTTTCCCTCCTGGGACTTCTGTTCAAAAAGTTTATTTTATAATTCTCACTGGAATATTAGAATTGGGAAAGACAGAAGAATAACTATACTGACTCAAAGTATGCTTTTCATGTTTTACACACTCATAAGTCCATCTGGGGGAAAAAACGGTATATCTGTCAGTAAAGAAATTTCCTATTAAAAATAATCAGGAAATTTGAAAATTCCATCAGGCTATACAAAAGCTGCAGGAAGTATAGTCATTTTTGGTAAAGGCTATCAGAGAGTGTAGGAGAGCAAGCTATTCCCAAAGCTATTCCCTAACTTGCTGATACAACTGCAAAAGAAGTAACCTTTCAGTATGTTAAATTGTTTCCTTTAGGGGCAGCTAGGTGGCGCAATAGAGAACAAAAGAGAGCCCTAGAGTCAGAGGACCTGAGTTCAAATGTGACCTGAGACACTTAATAATTACCTAGCTGTGTGGCGTTGGGCAAGCCACTTAACCCCGTTTGCCTTGCAAAAACATAAAAAAAATTGTTTCCTTTAATTCCACAGCTCCTTGATGCTACACCTACACCTATAATCTATAGGTGTAGACCAAAACCAAAGAAAGGGGAATATAATTTCTCCTCCTCTGAGTGGTTCCAGACATCCAAAGGTTAACTTCTCATCCCAGAGGAGAGTCAATGGAAACTTCTTTTTGGACTTCATTAGGCCACTCATTTAGGAAAAGATACCCTTACTCTTTGATAAAATCTATTTTTATAGGTCATAAAAATTCAGTGAAACTATTTGGCAGGTTTGAAGAGCCTGAGCACACCAGGACAGAACTGTTAAGTCCCCCCTCCCTCTTTTAAAACTTGAAAAAGAAGGGGTGGCTAGGTGGCGTAGTGGATAAGGCACTGGCCTTGGAGTCAGGAGTACCTGGGTTCAAATCCGGTCTTAGACGCTTAATAATTACCTAGCCGTGTGGCCTTGGGCAAGCCACTTAATCCCGTTTGCCTTGCAAAAAAAAAAAAAAAAGAAAGAAAGCAAAGAATAGCCTCTTTAGGAGCTGGCTAGGTGGTGCAGTGAATAGAGCACTGCCTTGGAGTCAGGAGTACTACCTGGGTTCAAATCCAACCTCAGACATTAATTACCTAGCCCTGTGGCCTTGGGCAAGCCACTTAACCCCCATTGCCTTGAAAAAAAAATCTAAAAAAAAAACTTGCACAAAGGAGAGGAACTCATCTCACCTTGCAGTGGTTTTAAATTACTTCTGGTTTTCATGGATTCTCTCTCTTTTTTTTTTAAGGTTTTTGCAAGGCAAATGGGGTTAAGTGGCTTGCCCAAGGCCACACGGCTAGGTAATTATTAAGCGTCTGAGACCAGATTTGAACCCAGGTACTCCTGACTCCAAGGCTGATGTTTATCCACTACACCACCTAGTTGCCCCTATGGACTCTTACTGATTGGAAGCTTTCCTTTGCAAGACTGAAAGAACCTAAGAGGTCTTTAAAATATTGTTAAAGGAGTCATTCCTTGCTTTGGGCTGCCCTATTTATTACAAAGGGATAAATGTCCTGCCTTTACCTCTCAGATGACCCAGGCTGTTGCTAAGACACTTAAAATTACTTCTTTCACTCAATCTGGTACCCACAATCCTCTGGGAAAGTGGAAAAAAGTGAATCAAAATGTGTCTTAACTAAATTATACCAAGAGACATACATGGATTGGATAAAGAATCTCTTGATTGGGCTATTAAGACTTTGTCTTACCCCCATGAGAAAACATTAAATTTAGTCCTTTTGAGTTCCTTTATGAATGACCATTCCAGTGTCAGACAACCTTACAGACCCTGAGCAACACTTAGTTACTCAGTTTGCCATATATCTTGGTCCTATAAGTAAAGTCCTTCCTGAATACTTAAAATCTTCCAAAACCAACAGATATTTGTTTTAAACATATCTCCCACATTAGTCTAGGGGATATGGCATATTTGAAATTTTGACAGGCTCAGGGGACTAATAATTCATTGGGAGTAAAATTGGAAGGGATCCTATTGGGTCATTCTGACTGTTTTAATCTTGGTCATACTTGAAGGCCTTCCCCACTTGCCTCATGTCTCCAGAATTAAAGTTGTACCTTCTGTTTATTTTCCAGAACCTGCAGATTATTCCTGTGATTGAAGCATTTGAAAATATCATTCTGAAAGAGGCTTGAAATCTAATGTTATTTATTCCTCTAAAATTATTTTCTCTTGTTCATTTTGGTTCCAGTTTGTTTAACCTTTCTGTAAGATTTGTCTCCTTCAGATTTGCATGAACTGATGCTAAGCAAGATGAGCAGAACTAGAAGAACATTGTGCACCCTAACAGCAACATGGGGTTGATGATCAGTCTTAATGGACTTTCTCATTTCATCAGTGTAACAATTAGGGACATCCAAAGAAAGAATTGTAGAGTTTAAACTAAGCCCAAAGACTATTATCTTTAATTTAAAAAAATTATCTTATGAAATTTTGCTATCTCTTATATTTTATTTTTCCTTAAGGATATGATTTCTCAACACATTCAATTTTGAGCAATGTATAGCATGAAAACAATGTAAGGACCATCAGACTGCTTTCTGTGGGGGGTAGGGGGAGGGAAGCAAGATTGGGAGAAAAATTGTAAAATTCAAAAAACAATGAAAAAAAAGGATTTGTCTCCTTCAGATCACAATTAATGCATCCCCAATTAGCAACTGGAAAGAGAGAGAACACCAACCCTGGAATGAGGAGATAGACTGCACCTCAACTCCCCTTCAAACAAGAGCAGCTAGGCAATGACAACTCTACATCCCGCTTCTACCAGAAAGCAGTTCCAGATCTCTGAAATGAATTTGGGTTGACTTTTAGAGGGGAGAATGATAAAGGCAAAATGTTCAAAGAGCTAATGAGCTTAATCATCTTTCTTTAAGACACTTTCCCATAATAAGCTAATTCTGTGAAGACTCTTGCTTATATAAGTAACTTCCTACTTCCTACTCAGGGGAGGAGTCCTCATAGGAAATTCAGCCCATCCCTTTGAAGGAAATAAATGGCCCTTATATATCTGAAGACATTGTCTGTTGAATTTTTCATTTTTACTCAACCCCCAAGCTTTATCACAAACATTGGTGGATTTAGATATTAAATATCATTGTTATGTTTCTTGAATTTGTGATATCATGGGAAACCTATGGAGAAATTTTCCAGAGACGGTGATATGGAACTAAAGTTTAGAGAAAGATTAAGGTTGGGTTTTAGAGTCATCTGTGTAGATTTAATTCAACCCTTGGGAACATAAGAATCATCAAAGGAAAGAGTATAGAGGGAGAAAAAATGATGAGAGCACCAATTGGGACCTCAGGCAGCATCCTTAAGAAGGAAGGGTGATGATCTGGGAAAGGGAACTGAGAAGAAATCATCAGACAAATTAGAAAAACCAGCAAAAAATAGTTCATTTCCTACACACATAATTTCAGCTTCAAGAGCCTCTTTTACAGAGATTATAGATAGTCACTCTATCTTTAAGAGACAATGGATTCTTGGAGATAAAGTTCACTTGTCAATCTATGAACAGTCTGTAAGGAGAAAACTTTTTTTTAGGTTGTTTTTTTTTTTGCAAGACAATGGGGTTAAGTGGCTTGCCCAAGGCCTCACAGCTAGATAGTTATTAAGTGTCTGAGACCGGATTTGAACTCAGGTACTCCTGACTCCAGGGCAGGTGCTCTATTCACTGCGCCACCTAGCCACCCAAAGGAGAAAGCTTTTAACCATCATTCTGGAGAGCTACCTGTTCTGACTGAAGAAACTGAATGAGGTATGTAGAAGAGGATGAAGAGAATGTTTTTTTTCCAGAGAGAACTATTTATATCCTTATCTTGTGGATAAACATGAAAAAAATTTTTGGGAGCACCAGCCCTGGAGTCAGGAGTACCTGAGTTCAAATCCGACACTTAATCAGACACTTAATAACTACCTAGCTGTGTGGCCTTGGGCAAGCCACTTAACCCTATTTGCCTTGCAAAACCTAAAAAGAAAAAGAAAAGAAAAAAATTTGAAGAAAGATGTTCATTGGTGTCTTCAGAGAACTAAATGATGGTACAGAATTAAATATAAATAAATTGTAGTGAGCATTAAATTCACTTTAATTGTAATTTCTTAGCACTGGTATATTATAAATGATTATTACTTTGTATTAAGGTAGGAGATAGAAAGACAAAATCTTTAACTAACTGGGGTAGGGAGACCAATAAGCAAATATCAAAACATGCTTGTTGTTTGCCTTAAAAGCTAGGATAAAAATGAATGAAGAAAATGAGAAAATAGAACATATATTAAAAAGTGATAACCTCATGTAAAACAGTCAGGTGGTCAATCTAAGCCCTTTCTCCCAAGGGAGGATATCTAGGAAGAGAGTGTCAATGGGTCCAGAGAATGAGAAAAGGTATTGGGATTTGATGGCTCAAGAAATCATTAAACTTTGGGACAACAGATTTAATAGAGAAATGGGGTCAGAATCCAGATTACAAAAATTAGAAAAATGAGATGTATGGGATGAGGGAGGGAGAGGGGCCAGGGGGAAGGGCAGTAGTAGTAGTTTGTTTCTGTAAGAAATATATTATGCAACAACTTAAGGAAATATCAAGATCAAGTGAGGTTTTTTTTTCTTTCTCTAGTATGAGAAAAGTAGAAGAGCAGTAAGAGGAAATAAATTATTAGTTCTCATGAGATGGAATCAAAGCCATCAATAACTATTTGAAAAATGCTAGAAGTCACTAACAATACCATAAAAATAGAAATGACCATTAGATGGTAAAGATGAAAATGAGAATTGTTTAAGGGTTTGCAGTGTTGCAAAACACTGATACACTAGCTGTGAATTGGGCCAACCTTTCTGGGAAGCTATTAGAATTACATATCCAAAGTTACAAAAAATGTACAGTAACTTGGTGGGGCAGTCATGGTTACTGGAAACCAATCAGGAATAGCCTTGGTCTTCTTACCTACCTTATAAATCAAGATTCAACAAATCTTGAATAACAAAATATGCTCTTCAAATTAATTCAGGAATTTCCCCTATCCAATTTCTCCTTTTTTTAAATCAAAATTTGATGTTCTATTTGTAAACTGGGAGATTGTACAATCATACCTTTTTGATAAATTATATTCCTTTTCCAGCTGACCAATTTTACTTTTGTTTTGGGTTTTTTTTTGTTTTTTTCTTTTGCAAGGCAATGGGGTTAAGTGACTTGCCCAAGGTCACATAGCTAGGTAATTATTAAGTGTCTGAGGTAAGATTTGAGCTCAGGTCCTCCTGACTCCAGGGCTGGGTGCTCTATCCACTATGCCACCAAGGTGCCTCCACCCAATTTTACTTTTAAAGGAATTGATTTCTTTTCCCATTTGGCTAATTTTGCATTTAAAGGTATTGTTTTCTTTAATTTTTCAATAATTCTCCTGTATAACTATCATTTCTCCATTTTTCTACTCTTCTATGATTTTTAAAATCCTTTTTAAGCTCTTCTAGGAGGTCATTTTGAATTTAAGACCAATTCAACTCCCTTTTGAGGTTTCCCATGTGCTTCCCTCTTTCATTTTTCCTATT
The DNA here is from genome assembly GCF_037893015.1 of Macrotis lagotis. Lineage (NCBI taxonomy): Eukaryota > Metazoa > Chordata > Mammalia > Peramelemorphia > Peramelidae > Macrotis > Macrotis lagotis. The sequence goes on from NC_133661.1 coordinate 99,046,932, forward strand.
CAGAGATGATGTTTTTATTGTCCCTTTCAGAATAGTAGCCTTTTATGGTTTTGTGCATTGTAGGGTTTTGGTTTTTTTTGCTCTTTTTAACAGTTGAACTCTACTCCTAAGACAAAGGAATAATAGTCTTAAGCTTTTTTGTACTGGGTCCAGGGATCTGGTCCCTAGATCACTGTTTGCCTATGATGATGTCTATGGTATTTCAAATTCCTGGTAGTTTTTTTCCCTGCATTAGGATAACCCAACTCAATCCCACCTGTTCCCCCAGCATTCTTGGGGCCAGAACTTTGTCTTCCAAGCTTGGGTCGGGACCTTTACTGCTGGTCTGCTGTACCACTTGCTTGCTGAGCTTGAACCTGAACTGTGCTGTGGAAAAGAGCATTCCACTGACTTTCTAGCTTTCCTGCCTATGCTGAGCTTTGATCCTTTTTACCCAAATAATACAGACCTCTTCTGAAGTTCCTCCACAATATCTTAAGTTGAAAACTTGTTTTCCTGGTGTTTTTTTGGTGGGTTCTATCATTTTAAGAATTGCTTAGAGACTTCCTTTAGAGTTGTTTCTGGAAAAGCTCCTGGAACTTCCTAATTTTTCAACATCATCTTGACTCTGCCCTGGGAAGTCACTACAATGGGAAAATCTTTAAGGTGACTCATAAGTAGTTTTCATATATTTTAGGGCATGCTCTACACATGTTCTTATCCCAAATTAAATAACAAACTTAAGTAAAATTAGATTTCCCATGAAGGTAACTCAGATTATTTATTTATTTATTTGCTTATTTATTTATTTACTTATTCATTCATTCACTTATTTATTTGTTTGTTTGTTTAAATTAAAATTTTTTATTCCCCCCTGCTATGTTCAAAAACAAGTTTCCATATTTACTTCTAAAATTTCGAGTTTCAAATTCTCTCCCTTCCTCCGATCCCACTCCCCCTCATTGAGAAAGCAAGTTACTTGGAACAGGTTAAAAATATGTAGGCATAAAAAAAACATTAAACAATAGCCATGTTGTAAAAGTAAACATAACACTCCCCCCCACACACACACACACATTCCAAAAAGAGAAACCACAAGAAAAATAAAGTTGGAAAATAAAAAAGCATGCTTCAGTTTGTATTCAGACATCATCAACTCTTGTCTTTGGGATGGATAGCATTTCTTATCCTAAGTCCTTCAGAGTTCTCTTGGGTTCAGATAATTTATAAGATACTAACTTTCCACTAACATAGCTGAAAGTCCTGAAATCTATTCTTTAAAACAAAAAACAGGGGGCAGCTTGGTGGTGCAGTAGATAGAGCAACGGCCCTGGAGTCATGAGTATCTGAGTTCAAATCTGGCCTCAGACAATAATTACCTAGCTGTGTGGCCTTGGGCAAGCCACTTAACCCCATTGCCTTGCAAAAAAAAACAAACCCCAAAACCATAAAAAAACCCATAAAACAAAAGAGGTTATTAACTTTAACCTTACAACTTAATAGATTCATATGTTTTGTTTCTCTACCTTTGCTTAATTATACTCAAATCATCCTGAAAGAAAGATATTTCAGGAACTGAATCTTATACATATGACAAGTTCAAGCACTAATTTAACTGTTGCTAAGGCCATGTATTGACGACATTTTTTTTTCCCCTACTCATAGCTTTTTTTTTAGTTTTTTTGCAAGGTAAATGGGGTTAAGTGGCTTGCCCAAGGCCACACAGCTGGGTAATTATTAAGTGTCTGAGGTCACATTTGAACTCAGGTACTCCTGACTCCAGGGCCGGTACTCTATCTACTGCACCACCTGGCTGCCTTTACTCATAGCTTATTACTGTAATTCAGATGACTTGGTATTAGTCTAATATTTAATGTTTTTTCAGGATGGGAATTTACTTAGATTCTCTTTACACTTTAATCAGAAATAAACTCTCCTAGTTTGGGTGAGATCTAAAACTGAGGAGGCCATTCTCATTGTCACTTGTCCTTCAGAGACTAACTAAATGATCTACAAGGTTTGTTTAAAATATTTTTTTCAGTCCCCTTTTTCTTTTTTCTTTTCTTTTAGTTTTTGCAAGGCAATGGGGTTAAGTGGCTTGCCCAAGGCCACATAGCTAGGTAATTATTAAATGTCTGAGACTGGATTTGAACTCAGGTACTCCTAACTGCAGGGCCAGTGCTCTATCCGCTGCGCCACCTAGCTGCTCCCATTCAGTACCCTTTTTAATTTACCTTTTTTTTCATGCAATTCTTTAGTTGTGTATTTGGTGATTGAATTCTCTGTTTAGTTTTGGTCTTTGTATCAGGAAATTCTGAAAGTTCTGTATTTGATTGAACATCCATCATTTTCCCTGACAGTATATGCTGAATTTTGCAGGGCAAAACACAATCAGACTAACATAGGACCTATCAGCCCCAACATTGCAATGTTGGGGCTGATAGGTCCTATGTTAGTCTGATTGTGTTCCCTTTGTATTTGAATTGTTTTCTTTTTTGCAATATTTTCTCTTTTATGTGAGGGTTCTTGAATTTGGCTGTTCCAGCCCTTGGAGTTTTTATCCTGGGGTCTCTTTCTGGAGGAGTTCTGTGGAGTCTTTCAATTGTTACCTTGTTCTAGTAGATTGGGGCAGTTTTCCCTTATAATTTCCTGCATGATATTTTCCAGGTTCTTTTGTTGGTACAGGCATTCTGGTAGTCCAATAATTCATAGATTGTCTCTTCTGGATCTGTTTTCCAGGTCATTCATTTTCCCTAGAAGATACTTAAAATTTTTTCAGTTTTTTCAGAATTTTTATTTTGTTTGATGAAATCTTGTAGCCTTGTAGATTTATTAGTTTTTAACTGTTCAATTCTAATTTTTAGAATTTTATTTTCTTCAATTATCTTCTGTGTTTCCTTTTCCAGTTGTTTATTTTTACTTTTTAATGGAGTTGATTTCTTTGTTCAACTTGTCACAATATTCCTGCATGATTTTCATTTCTTTTTTTCCATTTTTCTTCTTCCTCTCTTCTTGGTTTTAAAATTCTTTTTTAAGCTCTTCGATGACCTTTTGCATTTGAGTCTAATTTATAAACTGTTTTGGTACTTCTCCTGTGAGTGATTTTTCACAGCTTTCATCTTCAGACATGGCATTGTTGTCATCATTATCTTCGAAGTACTTTTCTATAGTAAGCTCTCTTTTAGCTTTTTTTGTTCAATTTTGTTGTAGTTCTGCTCCTGGAGTATATGGAGTATATGTCCAAGCTTTTATTTTGCTGGGACTGGGGTCTGATACCTGACTTGTTGGCCAAGATGTTGCCTTTGCAGTCCAGGCCCTGCCTTTGCAGAGGTTTGTTTCCTCCTTTATGTCCAGGTTTTGACTTAACAGAGGATTGTTCCCAACCCAGTCCAGTCTTTTGCCTTGGTGCTCTCAGGGTTCAGACTTTGTTTGGGATTGGCATCCTCCCTGCTGGCTTGGTATCCAGTTGTCAGGACCTCTGTTATTATTAAGTTATCAGAGCTTGTATTGTAAAAAATTTGTTGGCTTTCCCAGTTTTCCTGCCTCCTGAACTTTCCTTTCCTTTTTCTCCCCCACCAAAAGAAACAGACTTCACTGAAGATCTTCCACAATGTGTACAGTTGAAAACTTCTTTGAATCTTCTCTTTTTCTTGGTGGGATCTGTAGTGTGAATGTCTGAGTAGAGGCTTCATTTATCTTTGGTAGCGAAAGGCTCCAGGAGCAGATTAGTTTTGAGCCACCATCTTGGTTCCACTCTAGAAGTCCCTCATTTTTTTTCCTCATTTTTCTTCTGTTTTTTGTTTCTTTTTCTTTTCCTTTTCCTTTTTTTTTAGGTTTTTGCAAGGCAAATGGGGTTAAGTGGCTTGCCCAAGGCCACACAGCTAGGTAATTATTAAGTGTCTGAGGCCAGACTTGAACTCAAGTACTCATGACTTCAGGGCCAGTGCTCTATCCATTGTACCACCTAGCAACCCTCATTTTTCTTCAATAAATATTTCCCTTATAATTATTCTTTAATGTTTAGCATATAGTTCTCCTGGATCTGATATGTCAAATTTTCCATTAAGTTCTGCTATTTTTGTCATCAATATCTAATTGTCTTTCAGTTTTTCAAATGTTCAATTTTTTTTTCCTTCAAGATTGTTGGGTGTTAACCCTTGGGTATAATCCTAGCTTTTTTCTCTGCAAAATATAGTACTCTAAGACCTACAAAACTGCAATTTAGTAGTTATGGATCTTGTGTAATCCTAATTGTGAGGCCACAATATTTTGGTTTTTTGTGTTTTTTTCCTGGTTACATGCAACACTTTTTCCTTAACCTGGAAGCTTTGAAAATTGACTTAGATATTCCTTAAAGTTTTCCTCCTGGAATCTTTTTCAGGTGGTGATCCGAGATTTTTTTTCTTTCTACTTTACCTCTTTTTTCTGGAACTTAAGGGCAATTTTCTTTAATAATTTCTTGTAATATTGTATCAAGATTCCCTTTTTTTTTCCTCCATCATAACTTTAAGGTAGTTTTTATCTCTCCTTGATCTGTTCTCCAGATAAGAATTATTCTGATTTTGTTTTATTATTTCTTGGTGACCTATAGTATCATTAGCTTCCCTTTGAGCAATCCTAGTTTTTAAGGAATTGTTTTCTTCCTTAAGCTTTTGGTTCTTTGTTTTCAATTGATTATTTCTTTTCATAATTTTCTTGATTTTCTTGTATAGTTATTTTTTTCTCATTTTCTTCAAGCTATATAGAAATATTAATTTGCTTTTCAATTAAAAGCTGTTTTATAGGGCAGAAAATATGAGTAATAGACAAAAATACTTATTACTTAAAATAAAAATAATAGACCAAACAGAAAAGTGCATGTACCCCAAGATAAAAATCCATGAATTAAATGAAAAACATTTATTCAATAAAGGCTTAATGAAGTAAAGTTTTCTAAAATATCACCAGCAGTGTAATGCTATACCACAATCTTTTGTTAAAATGTAATTATCTCTGGCATAAAATATTGAAAGAATTAATTAAATATGATTCAGCTAGAATTAACAATAAAAACAAACTATAATTTTAATACTTAAGTAATCCAAACACCAAAGAAATGTTTTAGTTAATTCTATCTTTTCATTCATTTCATGTTGTTAATATATTGCAGTGACTTTCACTGATCTAGTATAGTTAATGGTTGCTCTAAAGTCAGATGATTTCATTTACTTAGTTCAACTATGTTTCAGAAGGCTTTTTTTTAATGTTTTTGCAAGGCAAACGGGGTTAAGTGGCTTGCCCAAGGCCACAGAGCTAGGTAATTATTAAGTGTCTGAGGCCAGATTTGAACCCAGGTACTCCTGACTCCAGGGCTGGTGCTTTATGCACTATGCCACCTAGCCGCCCCTTAGAAGGCTTTTAAAAAAAACTCCAGAGAATTCATTTGAAGTAGTCCATCATAACCAGATTGATTTAATCATATACATAATCATACTCTACTAACGTCTAACCCTGAAACCTTATTGTAGTATTGAGTTGTCACTGAATTCTTGAGGTTTTGTCAGTTGAATGCAAAGTAGTAGTAACTTTTTTTTTAGGGTTTTTTTTTTTTTTGCAAGGCAAATGGGGTTAAGTGGTTTGCCCAAGGCCACACAGCTAGGTAATTATTAAGTGTCTGAGACCAGATTTGAACCTAAGTACTCCTGACTCCAAGGCCGGTGCTTTATCTTTTATGCCACCTAGCTGCCCCTAAAGTAGTAGTAACTCTTACCAAGACAAAAAGGCATTGTTTCACCAATAGACTTTGTTATCCAAAGACCAGATCAGCTAATTGCAGAGAGGTTCATCATTAGTTAGACTGGCTAGAGATGATGTATTTTTAGCCATAGCCAACTCATAAAATGTCAATCAGTCACCCTCCAGGTATTTATAAAAAAAAAAAACTACTAAGAACCATTTGCTATTTAAAGAGGTAGAGATACTAAGATAAAAATGCAACATTTCCTGCCCTCAAGGAGAAAATAATCAGTTTCAGTAGAAGGAACACTCACATAAATTTAATTAGTTGTTTTAAAGTGTCATAATAAAATAAAATAAAACAAAATACAGAAAGTAGCTTGAAAAAGAAAGGAAAAAGATGATTATAATAAATTCATGAAAAGGAAAAGGTCATACTTTATGTTCTGTAAGAATTTGAGGAAAGAAAGAAAACAGAAAGCATCAACCAATCCAGTAGGTTTAAGATGAACAAAGTATTTCAATCTTCAACTCCTCTAGGACTACTCTGGAATCATAGTGAGCTTTAGCTTTCATCTTGGCTATCTCATTTCCCCAAGGTCTTTTCCAAACTATGTCAGTGAGGGCAGAGTCCTGTCTCCTCACTTTGACCCTATTCTAGTTTCCTTTCATTTTTCATTTTCAACATTTTCAACTTCCCCCATCAGAATCTGAGCTGTTTGAGGAACTGCCTTGCTTTATTGTATATGAATCTCTAGTGCTCAGTATAGTTTTTCACATTATAGTAAATTAGTAAGTGTTGTTATAAGTCATTCTTTCATTTACTCATATAAAGTGTGCCATAGTAAAGAAATGTTATTTTGTTCATCAAACATGTCCACTGTGACTTTCTAGAATGTAAGAAGTCCTAAAGTTCAGCTGTTTCAGATATATAGTTACACTATATGTGTGTGAATAAATACATACATAATTAAAAAGGAAGGTTATTAGTTATAATGTAATGTGTTCAAGCATTTTTTATGTGTGCAGTTTTCATATATATTAAACCATGTTGTAAAATTTTATTTTTTTGTTTTACTGTTTATTTTCTTTGTGATTTTTCTACATTTCTATTTAAAAATTTAATTCTACAAGATGTCAAAGCAGAGTTAAAAAAAAATAATGAATCATTGAATTTCACAGCCAATGGTTCCAGGTTTGGATTGTTAGTTTGCTATTCTGGTTAGTCTTTTAATCTATGTACCCACTCTTACCCTTTATTTCAGGCTGCTTCAATCTAGCAGTCCAGTGTAATCCAATAAGCAATTTTCTTGGCTATATCAAGAATTGATTGTTTTTATGGCAATTGATCAGTAGACCTCTGATCCCTACTACCCCCAGTCCAGTGAATGAAATTAAAGAAGATATTGGGGCAAGTAAGAGAGAGAGAGAGAGAGAGAGAGAGAGAGACAGACAGACAGACAGACAGACAGACAGACAGACAGACGGACAGACAGAGAGAGAGAGAGAGAACAAGGTGATAGGATCTTAAATGAAGTCTTAAAGGCTTATATTTGTTACCCCTTTATGAAATGGGAAGATGTTCTCTGATCAAAATTGATGAAATTAGAGGGATTAGCTATGCACTTGGTAGATCTTTTTAAAAAGTGAAACATACTCTTTAGGGATTCTGGTGGGTTTCTGCAAGAGAGAATCCAGAAGATTCAAGAAGAGGGCCAAATTTAAAGGAATTTAAAAAGAAAAGAAAACATTTTTCACCTCTTAGATAAGGAGAGATTGTATTGCAAGTACCTAGTGGGTGTCCCTGAAAACAGCTGCAAAAACCCTCAAAAACTAGGGACAGTGTATCCTCCTGGAAGTTGAGCCTCACCTTAAAAGTGTTAAAATCAAGTCATAGGTTTGAAGAAAGAAGAAAAAAAAAATCTAACCATAGACAATTACTTTGGTTCTATGGAGGATCAAAATACACACTCAGAATACAACAAAGTCAAAACTTCTGAATCCAAAATCTCTAGTGGAAAAAACTGTCCAAAAGGCCAATGAGGAGAAGAATGCCTTAAAAAGCCAAATTGCCCAGATGGAAAAGGAGATTAAAAAACTCTCTGAAGAAAATAATTCCTTAAAATGTAGTATGTAGGGGCAGCTAGGTGGCATAGTGGGTAAAGCACAGGCCTTGGAGTCAGGAGTACCTGGGTTCAAATCCGGTCTCAGACACTTAATAATTACCTAGCTGTGTGGCCTTGGGCAAGCCACTTAACCCCACTGCCTTGCAAAAAAAACAAAAACAAACCTAAAAAAAATGTAGTATGTAGCTGAGGGAAGCTGATGACATTGTGAGAAATCAAGAAACAGCACAAAAAAAACCCTCAAAAGAATGAAAAACTAGATGAAAATGTGAAATCTCATTGGAAAAATAACTGACCTGGAAAACATATCCAGAAGAGATAATTTAAAAATTATTGGAATACCTGAAAGTCATGACCAAAAAATAGAGGCTAGGTGTCATTTTTCAAGAAATAATCCAGGAGGGACAGCTAGGTGGCACAGTGGATAGAACACTGGCCCTGGAGCCAGGAGGACCTGAGTTCAAATATGGCCTCAGACACTTAATAATCAATTAGCTGTGTGACCTTGGACAAGTCACTTAACCCCATTGCTTTAAAATTTAAAAAAAGTGGGGGGGGAGAAATAATCCAGGGCAACTAGGTGGTGCAGTGGATAGAGTACCAACCCTGGAGTCAGGAGTACCTGAGTTCAAATTCAGCCTCAGACAATTAATAATTACCTAGCTGTGTGACCTTGGGCAAGTTACTTAACTCCACTGTCTTAAATAAATAAAAATTAAAAAAAGAAACAAGAAATAATCCAGGAATCAGAGGGTAAATAGAAGTTGAAGGAAGCCACCAATTCTAAAATGAAAACTGCCAGAACATTATAACCAAATTTCAGAGCTCACAAGTGAAGGAGAAAATATTGTAAGCAGCCAGAAAGAAATAATTCAAATATCATGGCACTATAATCAGGATAATACAAGATTTAGCAGCTTCTGCATTAAGGGCTTGTAGGTCTTGGAATATGATATTCCAGAAGGCAAAAGAGCTTGGATTACAACTGAGAATCAATTACCCAGCAAAATTAAACATACTCTTTTAGGCGAAAAGCTGAACATTCAATGAAATAGGAGACATTCAAAATTTCCTGTTGAAACAACCACAGCTTAACAGAAATTTTGATCTTCAAATACAGGACTCACATGAAGTGGATAGGAAGGGCAAATTATTAGGGGCTTAATGATGTTGAACTGCTTGTGTCCCTGCATGGGAAGATGATACTGATAACTCATCTGAACTTTCTCATTTATTAGGGCAGTTGGAAGGAGTATATATAGACAAGATACAGCAGGGAGTTGAATTTGAAAGGATAAGATATAAAAAAGATGGAATTAATAAGGGAGAAAGGAATGTCCTGGGAGAAAGGGAAAGGAGAGGTAGAATGGTTTAAGTTATTTCACATAAAAGAAGCAAAAAAAAGCTTTTACATTGGAGTGGAAGAGGGGAAATATAAGGGGGAATGAGTGAACCTTACTCTCATCAGAAGTGACTCAGAGAGGGAATAACATACACGCTCAATTGGGTATAGTAATCTATCTTACTCTAGAGGAAAATAGGAGAGAAAAGGAATGGGAGAAAGGGAACAGTGGGAGGGAAGGGGGTGTGGGTGATTGAAGAGAGGGAAACTTGTGGGTGAGTTTAGTCAGATAAAACAGTTTTTGATGAGGGACAGTGAAAGGAGAGAGAGAGAGAGAGAGAGAGAACAGAATAACATTGGTGGGGAGGAATAGGATAGAGAGAAATACAGCTAGTAATAGCAACATGAAAAAAAATATTGAAGCAATTTCTCTGATGAACTTTCATGATAAAGAATGTTAGATCTATCCCAAAGACAGACCTGATGTGAATACAGACTGAAGTATACTTTCATTTTTCTCACTTCATTTTTCTTGAGGTTTCTCTTTCTTTGTGGGGGGAAGGTTTATATTTACTTTCACAACATGACTATTGAAGTAATGCTTTTCATGACTATACTTTTTTTTTTTAGGTTTTTGCAAGGCGGTGGGGTTAAGTGGCTTGCCCAAGGCCACACAGCTAGATATTTATTAAGTGTCTGAGGCCGGTACTCTATCCATGCACCACTTAGCCTCCCCCCCATGGCTGTACATTTTGAACCTATACCAAGTAACTTGTTTTCTCAATGGAGGGAGTGTGGTGGCAGGAAGGGAGAAAATTTTGAAACTCAAGGTTTGGGAAGTAAATGTTGAAACTTGCTTTTGCATATAGCAGGGGAAACTTTTAAATAAAATAAAAAATTTTAAAAAAGAACATACATCAGGGCAGCTAGGTGGCGAAGTGGATAGAGCACCAGCCCTGAAGTCAGGAGTACCTGAGTTCAAATCCAGCCTCAGACACTTAATAATTATCTAGCTGTGTGGCCTTGGGCAAGCCACTTAATCCCATTGCCTTGCAAAAACTAAAGAAAAAATAATATATATCACTTTAAAACTACATATCTCTAGGAGGCAGCTAGGTGGTGCAGTCGACAGAGCACCCACCCTGGAGTTAGGAAGAATTGAGTTCAAATCCAGCCTCAGACACTTAATAATTGCATAGCTGTATGACCTTGAGTAAGTAACTTAACCCCATTGCTTTAAAGAAAGAAAATTTTTAAAAAAGAGTACACATTTCCAATCTAGAGGTAGTAACCCTCTAATGGACCTAATCTATGAGCATCAGTTAGATGGGATGGATCTAGAAGAGAGTTATGCTTGCAAAGAAGTGAATTTAGACTTGATAGAAGGGAAAACTTTGTAATAATTAGAACAAGCCAGATGGAATGGGTTGCATTTATAGGTCTTCAAGCAGTGGATTAGAAGGATTTGTAATGTGTATAGTAAACAGAATTTTAATTATTCAGGTATGGGTTGGACTGGTTTCTTCTAACTTGGAAATTCTGAAGTTAACATAGGTGAAAGGATGGATGAATATCACTGAGGATAGCCCCAATTCCAAATGAATTCTATCAGTGTTTATATTTCACTTTGCCTGAACCGCTCAAGACAGATATATTTGTAAGACACTTTAGCACCCTTTATCTAACTCAGTATAAAAGTTCATAATATCTAATATTTGCAAACTTATCTGGTAATTGGATGAGATAGAATTGACGAATTGATAGAATGAACTTTCTGGAAATAGCTATTTGTATAGTTTTGTTTTCATGAACTGAACAAAGTTGGGTACATAGGAGGTACATAGGTACATACATTCCAGTGCCTGGAACACTCTTCTCCCCAAGTATTGTTAGTTTTTAGTGATACATGAATGCTCTATTATAAATTACATAGTCCATATTGGAGAGGTCACTGATGTTTTGCTTTTTTTTAGTAATAGACCTAAGATGCCTTCTGTCAATGAAGGCTAAATCAGATTTTTGTCTGAGAATATAGTAGTAAGATACTTTGTATATAATCCGCACAGCACTGCAAAGGGTTTGAACCAGAAATGATGCATCTGATAAGATTCTGTTGCCTTCTAGTTTTGCAGAGAAGCTAGAATTGCAGTCACTTTGCAGTCATTAATATTCTGTTATTTATTATATTAATGTTGTGTGATCTTTCTATTTATCATTTGTTCCAACATGTATTTTCCTTGTGTTTGACTTTCAACTTTAGAGATGACCAAAAAGTTTCCAGATTCTCTTTCAGAGGTTCTCTCTCACCTGGTTTCTTTGCTTTTCAAATTTATATAGAAAAGATTTTGATGTATATTTAATTATTTTGGGTTTTGCGCTTATTTGACACCTTGTTCCACATTAGCCTCTTGACATTCAGTTGGAGATTAAGGGAATCTAGAATTTCTGATATTCTTTTGATTTCAGATTCTTTTCCACCTTTAATGTGGCAATATGGTGCTTAAGGTTTTTCTATATGGAACAGTTTTAGTTTGATGTGATCATTCAGTTTTGTTCATTTGTTTCAATTGTGTTTGAATACTTCATGACCCTATTTTGAATTTTCTTGACAAACTGGAGTAGTTTGCCATTAGTTTGTCCAGGTCATTTTACATATAAGGGAATTGAGACAAACAACTAAGAGACTTGTCTAGAGTCACACAGCTAATAAGTGTCTGAGGCCAGATTTGAACTCAACTTCAAATTTGAATTTGAATGTTCCTAACTTCAGCACTCTACTCTATCCTCTGAACAATCTTAACTGTTTAATCTTGAAATATCCTTTCACAGTTCTTCAAAATCTCTCTCAAGTTGTTTCTGCTACAGTTGTGTCTAATGACTGTTCTTAAGCATATGATCTGATAGCTCTACCTTTCCTCTGATGGGTTTTATCATGGCAATAGCCACTACATATATTAATTACTATGTGTGCAGGTTCTGAAATGTTTCTGACAAATATGACAAATAAAGAGTAATGGGGTTACTCTCTTTTTCAAGTCTAATAATCTAATTATTTTTAAGTTTTCTACATTCACTTTTATAAGATTTTGAACTCCAAATTTTTTTCTCCCTGCCTCCCTCCTTTCCCCCAAGCCAAAGACAGCAAGCAATCTTATATAGGTCATACATCATATTAAACATATTTCTATAATATATTTACTCTCAATGGTTGTAGAAGATGCCAAGTTTATAATTATTTTGCTAGTCTGATCCATTAAATTAAACTATTTTGGGAAATCATCAGAGTTCTAATCAATTTATACCTATCTCTTTTTCAAAATATTTGAAATATTGGTGCTATTTTTATCATATATTTTGTAGCCTCAGATACTTCAATCCTCCCCACTTTCAGATTTTATTAATCTATTTCCTCAAATTTAGTCTTAAAGATAAAGTTTTTTTTTTATGTTTCCCTATATGTGTGTTTTCCTTCTTGGTTTTTTAACCAAAAGTTTTTGCTGTATATTTGTACCCTTCCACATTGGAGATGTGGTAACTGGTGGAAAAGTGTATCCCATGTATCTGCGTCATATAAGTATAGTCAATTAAACCACTTTATTTACTATACTATTTGCTTAAAATGTTGGATTTTGAACTAATTTTTACTGAAATAGTGGGGGCTTAGGACTCCTGATTTTAAGAATGAGGTCACTGATCAATACTATATCTTGAGCCTAAAGACTAGCATAAGAGTTAACTTTAATGTGAAGTCATTTGAAAGGTACCTGAGTTTTCCTGAATGTTAATGAAAGGAGGCTTTCTAAAACTGAGTTGTTGAGGTCTATCAATATACTTTACTCCATTTGCAATCTATACCCAACCTACTACTTTTCTCATGTTATATTTTTTATTTTTATAAAGATTTTATTTATTTTGTGTTTTACAATTTTTCCCCTAATCTTACTTCCCTCCCTCTGCCCCCCACAGAAGGCAATTTGCCAATCTTTACATTGTTCCATGGTATCACTGATCCAAATTGAATGTGATGAGAGAGAAATCACATCCTTAAGGAAGAAACATAAAGTATGAGATAGCAAGATCTGACAATAAGATATCAAGGGTTTTTTTCTTCTAAATTTAAAGGTAATAGTCCTTGGTCTTTGTTCAAAGTCCACAGTTCTTTCTCTAGATACAGATGGTATTCTCCATTGCAGACAGCCTCAGATTGTCCCTGATTGTTGCACTGATGGAATGAGCAAGTCCATCAAGGTTGATCATCACCCCCATGTTGCTGTTAGGATGTACAATGTTTTTCTGGTTCTGCTCATCTCACTCAGCATCAGTTCATGCAGATCACTCCGGGCTTCCCTGAATTCCTGTCCCTCCTGTTTTCCAATGGAACAATAGTGTTCCATGACATACATATACCACAGTTTGCTAAGCCATTCCCCAATTGAAGGACATTTACTTGATTTCCAATTCTTTGCCACCACAAACAGGGCTGCTATCAATATTTTTGTACAAGTGATATTCTTACCTTTTTTCTTCATGTTATATTCTTCATAGAAAAAAGTAAAAGAGTATCAAAGTCCTTTTTAATTAGAGGATCTTTTTTAAATCTGAGAAACAAAATATAAAATTAAAAGGATCACAAAACGTGTCTTACACAGCAGTCATGTGTATAGTTATCTGGTGAACAGCAATCCTGCTAAGCACTTTTTTGGAATTCTTTCATCCTTTGGTCTAGAGGGTGACAAAGTGAACTCAGATCCTCCTGACCCCCAGGTCAAGGTTCTATCTACCATGACTTTTAGCTGCCCCAGAGGTTTACAGAAAAAAAAAATGCAGGCTCTGTATTTCATCATTCATCAAACATTACTAGGTCAGAATTGAAATGATTTCTTTTAAGTAATACAGCTAATTACAAATGTATTTGACTTGTCAGCAGTTTAAGGATGTCAAATAGATAGTATGTTGGAGATGTGGTAACTGGTGGAAAAGTATATCCCATGTACATGTATGGGTGTCATATAAGTATATTTCTGAATTTGGTCACAACTGACCAATCAATCCAATCCTTGTAGAGGCAGAGAAGGAAATAATATGAGTATGGAAACAGCACCTACACATCCTCTCTTATATACTAACCCCCAGGAACGTTACCTCAGGCTCAAGATATACTATGGCTCAGTCAAATCATTCTCAAAATTAGAAGCCCTAAGATCCCACTGATTTGCCTTTGAGTAACCCAATAAATTAGTCCAAAATACAGCATTTAACCAAATACCATAGCAAATAAAGTGATTTAATTTGCTATACTTATATGACACTCATATACACAAAATATACTTTCCCACATTACCACACCTCCAATGAAGCGAGGACACACATGTAGCAAAAACTTCTGATTAAGAAATTTACAAATTAGAAGTTACAAATTTCAATCATTATGGAAGATAGACAACTGGATTGATTCTCAGGAGAAATATGGTTTTGAGTTACACTTCAGATACCTACTTGTTGAATGAGCATGGAACAGTGCACAGACCACTGGCTATGGGGTCGGAAGATCTGGATCCAAACATTGCCTCTGAAATTACTACCTATGTTACATAGGACATTTATAACTTTTCTCAACCCTCATCTATAAAATTAAAGGTTGTAATACATGGACTTTAAAGTCCAATATATAGCTCTTTAAAAGCATACTTTAATTAATATCTCTGAAGTTAGTCCCAACTTCTCTTAATGATGAGTTTCTTTCAGGGTCCCCATTTTGGGGATGGACTCAGGGTGACCATGCTTCATTTCCCTTCTAGCTGTGTCTGATTCTTAGAACTTCTGTACCATGCCCTTGGGAGTAACTACCAATACTTTTCAGATATCTTTTATATACTATGTTTCTTCATTAAATTGTAACTCCTGGAAGACATTGATTGTCATTCTTTTTATTTGTATTTGTATTTCCAGAATTTACCAGAGTACCTGGCACATAATAACTGCTTAATAAATAAATACTTGTTACCTTCTAGTCTGTCAAATGGACATAGTCATACCTAGTTTCAAGTATTGCTGTGAGGCTTAAATGAGCCAATCTCTTAAAGTACTTTGAAGATCTTACAATGCCATGCAAATATCGGCCTAGTTATTATCAAATTTTTTTAAGCTCTTTATATGTCACCAAACTCAATATAAATGTCATTATAATCTAAGAAGTTTCACAATAAATTTCATTTCCTCCTATACCATATAAGCCAGCATTTGAGGAGATCAGTTTGTCATGACTTATTAAAATTGGGGGTTTATTTTTTAATTCATGTGGATCTATTTGTAAATGCCTTTGTAATTTGTTAGGATCATGAACCTAATTTTAAAAATTCTAAAATTTAAAAGCATGAATATTTGTACCCTTATGCCTTTATGCCTTAGGGCTTATACCCTATCTTTTCTCATAATATTTTTCTGGGTCATGTAATGCTTTCTCTCTGGGATAGAAACCCTTTCCTGGTTCTTCTTCACTGTCAATTACTTAGGGATTAAGGGGTAGAAGTACCAAAAGGCTGCCATTGGCAAGAGACTAGCACGCAGAGAAGGGTAGAGGTGATTCACTTTTTAGTGTAGGAAGTGTTCCCTTCTAGTCTTTCCCAATATGGGAACAGCTAGCTTTGTTGACATTTCTACAGGAATGTTTAGAAATGAGTACTTTCTTGAGGGGGGGGTGGGGAGAGAGAGAGAGAGAGAGAGAGAGAGAGAGAGAGAGAGAGAGAGAGAGAGAGAGAGAGAGAGAGAGAGAGAGAGAGAGAGTCAACACAAAGGTAATGAAAATGAAATTGTATTTTAACAGCAAGTTGTTAGTTGCTCACCTAGGAGTCATTTAAAAATCAGTTTTTCTCTCTGGAGTCATATCAACGACATGTTAGAATAAAAATTAAAATCAATGCCAAATTAGAAGTGTAAAGACAAGAAAATAAAATATTCAATTATTTTGCTCCAATTTGACCTGTTCAAAGAAGTTATGATTGGAGGGAAAATATTTTTTATCAATAAAATTTATTATTAAAAATAAAGGATAGGTGCTCAACTCAATATTACTCAGAGTATAAGATGAAATCATCTAGAAAAATGAGGTTTAATTTAATTTAAGTTTTCAGGAATAGCAGATATTAAGAGGCATTCTATTTCATACCCCGGGACTGTATACTAATTTCTTCCCACCTTCATCATTTAGTTTCCCTGGCTTCCTTCAATATTCAACTCCTACCTTCTTTTTTTAATCTTTAATTTAATCTTTATTTTTTTAAAAATCCCCAGCTACATGGAGAAGCAACTTTCAACTTTTACTTCCAAAACTTATGAGTTTCAAAATCTTTTCCTTCCTCCCATCCCCCAATTGAGAAAACAAGTTACTTGGTATAGCCAAGTATATACTTTCATGTAGCCACCAAAAAACATTTGAAAAGTAAATATAAAACCCACACACACACAAAGAAAGAGAAACCTCAAGAAAAATAAAGTGAGAAAAAAGTATACTTTTATTGTTTGAAACTTGATTTTGAATTGATTTGCATTTCAAGTCAAATTTTCTTTCTGTTTTCTTTTTTTCAGTTTCTGTGGATCTTACATCATAGATCTAGTCAGTAGGAACCTGAGAGGTCATTAAATCCCTTTGTTTTTCAAATAAGAAAACTGAGGCACAGAGAAAAGTAACTGTTTCATGTTCAAACACCTAAGTTATTAAGACATAATTTGAATTCATCTTCCTGATTCGAAGTCCAGTTTTGTCCTTCACTAGTAATAAGCAAATCACATAATCTTCCCACTCCCCCCATCTAAAGAGGGGATTAGAACTGATCTTTAAAGGCTCTCCTAACTCTTAATTTATATACCTTGGATAAAGATCTCAATCTGATCAGTACTGTAAACACAGAGTCTTGGTGATGCAAATTGAGACTTTAGACTTTGGACTGGAAGGGAACTTTACGTTCTGATCCAAGCCAACTGACCTTTGTAGATCTAGCCTTCAACAATGAGATCTAATTGGACCATTTAAACCTTCTTATGTAGTTATTATTCAGTCATTATTCAGTCTGGACTCTACAATGACTGGGCAAAGATACAGGGGTAGCTTGCCATTTCCTTCTCCAGCTTATTTTAAAGAGCAAATAGAATGAAGCAGAGTTATTTGGCCAGGTCACACAACCAGTAAGTGTCTGAAGTTAGATTTGATCTTAGGAAAATGAGTTTTCCGACTCCAGATATGGCACTCTATCTATATTGCCAACTAGCTGCCCTTAAATATAGGAGCTCAAAACCAACTTCAGATCAAATATTTTTCTAGAAAAAAAATGATGTCTACAAAATGAAGTTCATTAATCTCAAAAGTTTTAGCTTTTCAGACTCAAACTTACTTAAATTGGATGATAACATACGTAGTTTGTCTTTAATTCATTTCATTTTTGATCAGTGTGAAAGTATTTTTGCTGAATCATTAGAGTTTCAAATACAAGAGATTTAAAAATAAAAATAAAGCTCTTTAATTTATTTAAGATATAGAGTATGATATCTTAAAATAATTTTCTATGATATATCAAGTCAAATTTTTTTTTAATTTACTAAAAATAGCTCAGGAGCTTCCTTGAGCCCTCTGGGTCCCCTTCATTGACCATTCATAGCCTCTCTTCTATCAGTATTTTTGTTCAGAGAGAATGTCGGATTTTCTTTTATCCTTTTTGTTGAATCTTTTTTTTTCTGGTTGACAAATTTTGATTGGTTTTGAGAAAAAGTGTGGCCAACTGACCACTTTATATATTAAAGAAAATCACTGCTACTTCATTTGACTCATTTAAAGTATTATATCCTGATAAGATCATGGATTTAGGAGAGAAGAGACAGACCTAAATGGTCTAACCCTTTCATTTTATAAATAAGGAGAGCAAAGCCTAGAATTTTTAAAGAAGTGTTTAGGGTCACTAGGATAGTAAATATCAGAGACAGATCTAGAAATTTTCATAAGATATGACTTCAGGATTCAGAATACTTTGTGTTGCAACTTTGGCCATGCTGTATGACAACAGAGACACTAGTACCAACTTTTTCAAAGTGCTATTTAAGAGGTCAAATCTTTTGTGGTGTGGTGTAGGAGACAGAACATTGGACTACAATTTTGGAAGTCAGAATTCTTACTCTGAGTTTGTCAATTACTGACTCTGGATAAATCACTTTCCTTTTCTAGATTTTAATCTTTTTATGTATAAAATGATCTCTAAAGTTCCACTCCAGTTTTACTAGTCTGGGTCAGTTACTTGCATTTCTTTGTAAAAAACAAACCTGCAGGTGGCAGTCTGATCAAATGTTTCTTTGTACCAGAACTGGTAAACTGGTAAAAACAAACCAAAAAACTCATCCTTTATATATTAAGAATTTATTATCCATAAAAGCTTTCAGTGGAAAAAATATTTTGGTTCTGGATACAGCCCAGAAAAGGAATTCAAGACTCTATTATCTATACTATATGAGATAGGTTGGGGGGGGGGGAAACAGACTTATCTTTCAATAATTACACTTTTCACAAATATTAACTAAAGCTAAAGAGGTCAGATGATTTAAACGTAATTTCACAAGAAGAAAAGGAAATATTAGCACCTGAACTCTTAAAAACTTGGTACCATCATTACAAAGGTTCCATATATATATTCATATATAACAACTATAATTATAATATTATAAATATAGCAACAATTTCACATTTTCAGTCACATGTGCATTAGGTAATAACTCATAATTAAGAGATAGGATATGATCCTTGACTTGAGCAAGAATACATCTCAAGTATTGTGTGTGTGTGTATGTGAATGTGTTCTTAAAAATTTTAAGAACAAAAAACTGCAACAGCAGCTCTCCCTTATCTATTTCTATATTTACTGATTAGTAGAGCAACAAGAATTTATTAAGTCCTTACTAGTCATTGATGATATAGAAATAAAAATAAAATAATCCTTGATTTCAAAGGGGGTGGGTGGGGATAGAATTCATATAAGTATTTGCAGAACAATACAAAGTTAACTACAAGACAAGATAAATAGGGAGAGAGGGTATAATCAATAGGGAGAGATCCAGAAAAGCAAGCAATGGCCCTGGAGTCAGGAGTACCTGAGTTTAAATCTGGCCTCAGACACTTAATTACCTAGCTGTGTGGCCTTGGGCAAGCCACTTAACCCCAATGCCTAGGCAAAAACCTTTAAAAAAAAAAAGAATATCAGATTAGACAGTATGTATATATGGATTGGTATAGTTTGACCTGCATTTAAGGAAAATCATTTTGGATCTGTGTGAAGGAGAGATTCCAATAGAAAGGAGGCTTGAGGTAGGGAGACTGATGAAGAAGTTTTTACACAATAGTTGAGCAGGTGAAAGGTGATGAAAACATGAAATCAGAAGGTTGAAAAAGATCTATTAACAAGAACACTAATGAACCACAGTACAAGAGAACTTTAGAATTTTGGCCTCACCACAGGAGAGTTATATCATTTCCCAGTTCCTATCATTATTCACCATTTATTGAGTATTGACAGTGTACTTAACGCTATCCAAAGCCTATGACACAATCCCTCTCATATCTAATGTTGTGAAACCACTTAAGAATTGGAATCTATGAAGATTCACTTTCAGGTTAACACCTTTAGGTATTTCAGTTCACAGATCATTTAAATGTGTGTTGTTTCAATAAACTGTAAAACCAGGGTAGTTATTTATCTGAGAAGGAAACTGCACTAGGTGGCGCTGTTCTTAAAGATGATCTTTCTATTACAGCTGGTTGTATTTCAGTGAATTTTCTGCAAATCTTAGATTATAAAAACCCAAATTACAAGCTAAATTTTTTATAAGACCCCTGTCCAGGAGGCAACAAATTATTGCTTTATAAAAATTTTTCAGGGTTACCTATTTGGAATTAGTAATTATAATTTCAACCATAGATTTGACACTAGAAGGAATCTTAGAAGATATCTTGTCCAATCATTTCATTTCATAGATGAGAAAATTGAGCCCCATAGTGGTTAAGTGACTTGTCCAAGTCGCATAGATAATAAGTGGTAGAGATTACATATAATGCAGCCTTTCTCCCCTCTACACCCCACCAGTTTGTCCTTATAACTTTGATTGAATAATTCCTCTTGGAATGTTATCATATTACATAGACTTTCAGGTCACCTCATTCATTTACTTCTGTGTGTGTGTCTATGTGTGTGTGTGTGTGTGTGTGTGTGTGTGTGTGTGTGTGTATTTT
The DNA here is from genome assembly GCF_037893015.1 of Macrotis lagotis. Lineage (NCBI taxonomy): Eukaryota > Metazoa > Chordata > Mammalia > Peramelemorphia > Peramelidae > Macrotis > Macrotis lagotis. Next base: position 99,067,357 of record NC_133661.1, read on the forward strand.
TAGGAAAATACATTTCAAATATACTCCAAGAAGTAATCTAAGATTTTTGAATAAAGATTCTTGCCCTGAAGATATTAGCATTAAGACTTTACTAATAGTTTGACAGCTTTTAGTACCTTATCTAAAGTTTGGGAATCCTCAGCATTTATGCTGGAAGAATGAAGCAAGGGAAGGGAGTAGAAGTGAGAAATAATTATAAAGTTTATTTGCAGGAACAAAAGACCAAGAATCTCAAAGAAAAATGAGAAAAAAATTGAACTAAAAATGAGCCTAGCATTTCAAATAGTAAATGAAACTATAAAGTAGTAAACATCATAATTATTTATTAATTAAAAATTGATTAATGTAATAGACCAGGTGATAAATATCAATAAGTAATCAAATATAGAAACAATATTTGTTAAATACAAAAACATACACTACTGGGGGAGGGTTACCTATTTCAAAACAATTGGGAAAACAAGACAGTAGTTTTGGAGAAATTAGATTTAGATGACCATCTTATACTATTATACTTTAATAAACTCAAAATGGATCACATCATTTAAAAATTCAAAGAACAGAAAAGAATGTACCATTTATAATAACTATGAGTAGGTGGAGAATTCTTAACTGGACAAGGTATAAGGATAATCATAAAAGATAAAACAGTTGAAATGTTGCATAAAATTAAAAAAGATTTGCCTGAACAAAATCAATGCAGCTAAAATAATAAGAAAGCTACCCGCTAGGTAAAATCTTCTTACATCAAATAGATCTGATATCAGTCCAAGATATATAGAGAATTAATATACATATCAATTGATAAAATATATAAGAATAATCATTCCACAATTGACAAGAGGTATAAGAATATTTATTAATAGATAGGTTCCAAGATTAGAATTATACACTTCTATCAACCCTAGGGGAAAAATGCTCCAAATCACTAACAAGAGAAATATCAATAAAAGAAGTCAGAAGTTTCACTTTATAATCCATAAATTACAATAATGTTTGTCCTTTGTTTTTGAAGAAGACCATGACATCAGAGGAGTTGATGCCATGACAAGCACACAAACTGGATTTGTGTGAGGGGATGCTGTGCTAACACCAGCCTCTCTTTTTCCTCCAGAGCCATCTGAATCCAGTGGTCAGAAATGAATCAGGACAATTGGAGATGGCCCTGGATGTGAGACACAGGATTAAATGACTGCCCAAGCTACAGTGACTCAAATGTCTGAGGTCAGATTCAAACTCTCATCTTTTGGACTCCAAGGTCAGTGCTCTATTCATTGAACCATCTAGTTGCCCCCCTTTTTATTTTTACAAGGCAATGGGGTTAAATGACTTGCCCAAGTTCTCATGACTAAGTAAGTATTAAGTGTCTGAGGTCAGATTTGATCTTGGGTCCTTCTCACTTCAGGACCAGAGTTCTATCCACTGTGCCACCTAGCCACTCCAGTCTATAAATTATCAAAGAGGGCAAAAGATGAAAATCACAAATATCGAAGGAACTAAAAGATAATAATAAACTGTTATGAAACCAAATTGGCCTCCGCATTCTGGAAAATCATAATATAAAATGCAATTAACTATATTCATCATTTGAACCATAAATACCACTTTTTATAACCCAAATATAAACCCAAATATAAACCCAATATAAACCCAAAAGGTTTATAGACTAAAGAACAATGAAAAGGTAAGTCACTTAATCCTGCTGGCCTCATATCCAGGGTCATCTCCAATTGTCCTGGTTCATATCTGGCTAGATGACTCTGGGGGGAGAAAGTGAGGCTAATGACAGCACAGTACCCCCTAACTCAGATCCAATTCATTTGCTTGTTATGGTATCACTTCCCTGATGTCATTCAAAAATGAAGGACAAACATTAGCTATTAAGGGCTACTTCCACAGAATGTACAAAAGTCCCTTTCAAGGTTCAATGACAGTTTGACATCTCTTTCCTGTGCATACCTTTTCTTCCTCTTTTGGAAAGATCTCTCTTCTCTCTGCATCTCTTGTTTTTGTTTCTCTCTTCCTGAGTCTCTATATCATATCATCTCAATATATATTATGAGCTAGTAAGGCCACATAAATGCATAGGAGTCTCTCTGGTTTAGTGTCCATACAGTTAAAAAGCTTGGTCTGCCTTTTTTTGGTCTACCTTTTAAAGGTCAAGTTCAGGTTTCTGATTAATATGGCAAATTTAAGTCAGGATCAGAACAAAGACTTCACCAGCTGGCATAATGGAATTCAAGAAAAGGAAAATTCATGTGTTGTTTAGGTAGTGCACAACTGGTACAAGAGAGATAAAGGAAAGAGGGGCTTATCTGACTTCTTATGAACTACAATGGACAATTCCAGTTTCGATAAATATGGGAAGGGAAAAGTATATTATTAGTTGTTTTACAGTTGTGTCAGAGTCTTTGTGATTCAATATGGGGTTTTCTTGGCAAAGATATTGGAATAATTTTCCATTTCCTTCTCTAACTCATTTTACAGATGAGAAACCTGAGTCAAACGGTATTAGGTGAGTTGCCCAGGATCACACAGCTAGTGTCTGAGGTCAGATTCGATCCGAGGAAGATGAGACTTCCCAATTCCAGGTCAGGAACTCTATCCACTATGCTACCTAGCTGCTTATCGAGGTGGAAAATAACACATCATGTGAAATCTGTAATAGGTGTTTACTAATGAGAAAAGCAAGAGATGCTTCCAGGAGAACCTAGTATCTTAGCTGCATTTTAAAAAATGTCAATCTTTTAAAAAGGAGGAGCATGGCATTGTAAAGCACAGTACTTGGAATGAGAAAGATCATGATTTAGAGCTTGTCTCATATTCTTACTAATTCTGTAACCATGAAATAGTCATTTAAACTCTGAACCTGACAATTTTTGACATTATAAGTCTTTTAGGCAGGTAGAGAGTTACAAATGGAATCGTGAAGACCTGAGTTTGAACATCTTAGACAGTGAACCTGGGCAAGTCACTTAACCTCTCTCAATCTTTGTTTCCTTGTCAGAAAAGTGAGGGTAATAAAGCAGCTACCTCACAAGAATGCTTGTGGATTAAAGAGATAATGAAATGAAACAAATCAAGATATCATCTGTGATGTAACTGGTCCTCTTTGAAAACAAAAGACAAAAAACAACTGATATATGGATTTCAGTCTGGTTGATAAAGGGAGTTTCTTTTCATGAAATCAAAACATAATTGAAGATTCTGGTAGACAATAGCAATTGTGTAAGGATTTTTCAATAGGAAAAGGGGCATAACTAGATGTATTAGGAAGATTATTCTGGCAATAGAATAAAAGATGGATTGGAAGGAAAATTGAAGGTAGGAAGAATTTTTTTGTAGGAGGCTATTGCATTATTCTGGGTTGATTATTTTCTTCTTCTCCTTTTCTTTCTCTTCTTTCTCTCCTCTTTTTCCTTCTCCTCCTCTTCTTTCTTTTTCCTCCTCTTCCTGCTATTCCTCTTTCCTCTCCTCCTTCCTCACCTCTCCTCCTCCCTTTGTCTCTCTCTGTCTCTGTGTGTATGTCTGTGTGTCTGTGTCTTTCTTTCTGTCTACCCAAACCCCTACTGAAAATTCAACTGTTCTTTGAAGTTTCTGGTACGATTGTTACCAAGTTTTCCCTTTAATGATCTGAGACAAAATTAGAATAGAAAAACCTTACCAAGGAATTAGGCAGGGGGTAGGATGAGAGTAGGGGTGGGTGAGGAAGGAAAGAAGCAAAACATTTAACAGGAGCAAAACCTCTGGTTCTTTGAGCTATTGATGTATGATAGTTCTGTCTTACTAACAGATATGGAGTGAAAAGAATTTTACAGTAATCTATATAAGATGTATGATATTTGTCATTTTGCCATGGCCAATTAGCTGCTACCTAAGTCTGAAGTGCATGCTACTTTCCATTCTGGAAGAAAAGGTAAATGGCTAGAAGGATGCTTTTTTTACTTCCAAGTTATCAGGCAGAAATGATATCTTCATTTAAAGATTGGAAGCAGGGTTTCAAGGGAAAAAATAGAAAAGAAAAAGGATCTTGAAAAGGCAAAAGGTTTGGTCAAGAAGCTAGAAGTTGGAAGAATAGGATACAAAGAAGAAAAGTTAAAGAATGTTGAACACAAAGTTAAGTAATAGATCTGAATTTTTTCCTCAAAATAAGAGAGCTCTAAGAAGGAAATGATTGTTTATCCTTCAAGGAATGAAGACATCCATCTACAGGTTCTTTTGGGTGACCTCCACTAAGATATCCACTAAAGGTCAGAGGATGAAGAGGTAAGTTCAGTGGTTGTTGGCAATTTCCAGCTGAGGCAGTTATTTATTTATCTAATTATAGAAGTCTTTAGGCTTCCTGGTACATGTTTCTCAGACATAATGGAACATCACTTGTCAGACTTGAGGATCATTATTCTATACTCATGTTCCACTTGGGGATAAATAATACTGTCATAAGGAGCACTAAAAGCATCACTAAGGATTATGAAGTATTGAAAAAAGGAAATGAAGCCTTCAGCTATCATTCTTTTCAATTACATACAAGTTTTATTATATCCATTTTACAGATGAGGAAATTAAGATCAGACAGGTTAAGTGACTTCTTGTCACAAATAAGGATAAAAGGAAAATTCAAACCCAGAAATCTCTTGATTCCAGGTCTTACATTCTTTCCACTACACAGCATTAATGTTATAAAAAGCAGTGTTGTAATGGGGATGATATGATAAACTGTTTAGTAAATATTTTAAATTTATTTCTCCTTTACTCTATAGAACCTTTCTTCATTTATTCTCTCCTCCATTGAGCACTTCTGTTGAGCACACAATCCCCACTGCAAGTGAGCATCCCCTAAGAAAGAACCCTCACTTCCAAACACAGCAGTAACAATGCTACTTTGCAGGGATAAGTTATATTTTTAAAAAGCTTGGTTCTCATCACTTTTGGAGATGGATGTTCCATTTTAAATTACCTTTAAAAACTCTGACAAAAACCAAAGGATCATGGAGACTTTTTCTAGTCAGTAAGAGTGACTTAGTAACAACATTTGCCCTTGCAAGCTACTACAGAAATCAGTTCTTCTAGTTAATCTTCATCAGAATTACTATTTTTTTACTTTATTCCATGAAACAACTGGTGGAGAAATGTTAATTAAGTTTTCTTGAGATTTTTTTTTTTCATTTTCATTTTCACAAAATGGAGTGCCTGCCACTCTCCATGCAAAACAAGATTTTTCTGCTTGGCAACAGCCCTCTTCATCTATCATTCTTTCTATCTATCTTTGCCAAGGTATTCTTTCTATCTTTGCCAAGTAATTCTTTGCCCATTATTTTTTATATTTATGGTATGATATTCAATAGTTTTTAATTATATAAATATTTTGTTTTCCAGTTATATACAATAGTAGTTTCTACCTATCATTTTTTGGTAAGGTTTTGAATTTTATACTTTTTCCTCCAACCTCCTCTCCTTCTCCCCTCTCCTCACAGAGAAAGCAATCTGACAATCTTTATGTTGTTTCCATGCTATGCATTGATCAAAATTGATGAGAGAAAAATAACATATCCTTAAGGAAAAAAAATATTAGAGATAAGAAAATTATGTAGTATATAAGACAACTTTTTTTTAAATTGAAGGTAATAGTCTTTGGTATTTGTTTAAACTCGAATTCTTTCTCTGGATACAGAGGGTATTATCCATCACAGATACCCTAAAATTGTCCTTGATGGTCACACTGATAGTGTGAGCAAGATTGATCATCACTCCCATGTTGCTGTTGTGGTGTACAATGTTCTTCTAGTTCTGCTCATCGACCTCAGCATCAGTTCATGCAAGTCTTTCCAGGCTTCTCTGAAATCTCATCCCTCTTGGTTTCTAATAGAACAATGGTATTCCATAAGTGCATATATCACAATCTGTGGAGTCCCCAATTGATAGACATCCCCTTGATTTCCAATTCTTTGCCACCACAAATGGGGTTGTTATGAATATTTTTTGTATAAGTAATGTTTTTACCCTTTTTCGTGATCTCTTCAGGATACAGACCCAGTAATGGTATGAGAAGCTTATATTTTAATGGGGGGAAGACATAGCAATGAGGGAATGGGAGAGCCTTTTAGAGAAAGTTGAGGCAAGTTCAGAGTTCAGCTTAGAGAGGAATGTCGAGTTGGTTGGCCTAGGCAACTTGAGGAGAGGTGCTGCCAAGAGAGACAACAAAGGCCACTTCCTTGTGTTCTCAAAGATAACCCCCTTCCAGGGCAGCTAGGTGGCACAGTGGATAGAGCACCAGTCCTGGATTCAGGAGTACCTAAGTTCAAATCCAACCTCAGACACTTAATAATTGCCTAGTTGTGTGGCCTTGAGCAAGCCACTTAATACCATTGCCTTGCAAAATGTAAAAAAAAAAAATAGAGATAACTCCCTTCTAGCAGTTTATCTTATAGTTTTGCATAATTAATATACTACTTCAAACATGTTCCAATAATAACATATATAACAAAAATAGCAAAATTTCATAGTGAGAAATTTCTATTCAAAGTACTAACTAGGGTATGTGATTTAAGACTTTTTCTGCTTTAATAAATAAGTAGCTTAGTCCTATAAAGTCTTAGTGGTTTCTTTTCAGTTTTTGTTTTAAAAAAAACTCACTTCCAGGCAGGGATTTGTGCAGTTTGATTCATTCTCCTTGGCCTTTTCAGCCTGCTGCATGGAAATGGCAGGATTTGGTGCAGTGAAAAAATTTTTAGTGGAATACAAGAGTGCTATGGAAAAGAAGTGGGCAGTGTACAAGTGTAAGACCCATGAAGCAATTCAACTTAAATTAGCTTGCTTTGCTGAAGATCTTGACAATGTCTTCACAACTTTTAATCCTGAGTCCAGTCATCAAATATTTGGTGATGACAAAACTGTCATTGGTTACAAGATTCTTAAGATCATTTTGTACTATTCTGATGATAACTATTAGCATTGTTCAGAATTGAGTGTATATCTAAAGTTAGTGAGAATTCTGAATGTGTAGAGGCAGATGATGTTGAGAGCAAAATTAGAGAAATCATTCCTCCAGGATTTTGTGCACAGATGATTTTATTTCATTGTTGGAAAAGAAAGTTAATTTTAACTTTTGGCACATTCCTCCTTACTCAATTCACAATAAGGAAACAGGAGAAAACCTATGAAATATACAGAGTTGACATAACATGTACAGACTTTGGAGAATATTATGAGACTTCCAACCTTTTTGATGTGGTTTATTGAAACTGCTAGCTTTATTGATGTGGATGATGAAAGATGGAACTACTTTCCAGTATTTGGGAAGTATAATAATGATGGAACTACACTCTCTGTGACTGTAGGCTATAAATCAAGTCTATAATTATTTATGTGTACCCAGACAAAACCTGTCCACTTGTAAGTTAGATGTTGATATTACCTCCTTTTCAAGGTGAAGACCATGGTGCCCAACTTTTTGAAGAAGTTCATAGATATTACATTTCTTCTCCTATAGTTCTTGATAATTCAGCTGAAGATTCATCTGAAAACTATGTGAAACTAAGATATTTTGTACTTGTGAAGTTTTGGCAAAATCTGCCTTGCTTTTCACCAGAGAAGTTTATGCAAGGATTCAGCCAAAGTATGGTGACAGAGGCACCACAGAAGCTCAAAATAAACAAGCAACATGCAAGGTAAGTTTATGAAATTCTCTGATTATGTGTGACTGACATGGGTGATGCTGAACAATCCAGAGGCTATACACTGGACATAAAAGATTAATTGGTTCATATAAGAAAAAGCAGGGAGATCTTGACAAGATCAGAAGATGCTTTAGGTCTGAAGAGCTGACAAACCAGATATAACCATACAACATGAATAGTTGGAGGAAAGCTTCTGATAACTTGTTCAGATTACAGAAGGATAATAGAATGACTTGTCCAAGCATAAAGACTGGATCTTTCTGTGTAGGAAATTAGAAGATTCCTATGCATTGTGCTGTGAAACAAGAGTAATGGTTTCTTAATTAAGAAATCTTATGTGAACATTTGCATTTATATTAAAAGCTATTTTTTCCTCAGAAAAAAGAGAAAGATTAGGCAAGTCCATCACAGATGATCATCATCCAATGTTGCTATTGGTGTGTTCTGCTCATTTCATTCTGATCAATTTATGCAAGCCTTTCCAGGCTATTCTCAAGATTTCTTATAGAATAGTAGTGTTCCATCATATTCATATAACACTATTTGTTCAGTTGTTCCACAATTGATGGGCATCCCCTCAATTTTCAATTCTTTGCCACTATGAAAAGAGCTGCTATAAATGTTTTTGTACATGTGAATTTTTTTACCCTTTTTTGGTGATCTCTTTGTAGTTTTACTGGATCAAAGGATATGTATAGTTTTATTGCCCTTGGGGCATAATTCCAAATTGTTCTTCAGAAAAATTAGATCAACTCACAGCTCCACCAACAATGTTTTAGTGTCATTTTCATTTCTTTAATCAATAATTATTTAGTTTTTCATGATTAGATAGCTTTAATTTCTTTATCTGGGAATTGCCTTTTCATATACTTTGACTATCAATTCAGGAATGACTTGTATTCTTATAAATTTGCCTCAGTTCTATATATATATTTTAGAAATGAGTCCTTCATCAGAAATACCAGTTATGGGGGGCGGCTTGGTGGTACAGTGGACAGAGCACCAGTCCTGGAATCAGGAGTACCTGAGTTCAAATCCGGCCTCAGACACTTAATAATTACCTAGCTATATGACCTTGGGCAAACCACTTAACCCCACTGCCTTGCAAAAACTAAAAAAGAAAAAAAGAAAGAAATACAAGTTGTAAAAATTGTTTCCCAACTTACTGCCTTCCTTTTAATCTTGGTTGCATTGTTTTTATTTGTGCAAAACCTTTTTTAATTTAATGTAATAAAAATTATCCATTTTTGCATTTTAGAATTTTCTTTATATCTTCTTTTGTCATAAACTGTTCCCCTTTCCATAGATCTAACAGGTAGATTATTTGCTGTTCTCCTAAATAGCTTATGATAGCACCCTTCATATCTAAATCCTATATCCATTTTGACCTTTTCTTGGTATGGACTATGAGATGTTGGTCCATGCTTAGTTTCTGTCATACTACCTTCCAGTTTTCCCAGCAGTTTTTATCAAAGAGTGAGTTCTTATCCCAGAAGGTGAAGTCTATGGGTTTATCAAACAGAAGATTACTATAGTCTTCTACTACTGTTTCTTTTGAATCTAATCTATTCCATTGATCTACCACTCTTTTTCTTAGCCAGTACCAAAGAATTTTGATGACTGATGCTTTATGATATAGTTTTACAACTGGTATGCCTAGGCCACCTTCCTTTGCATTTTTTTTCATTAATTCCCTTGATATCCTTGAACTTTGTTCCTCCATGTGAATTTAGTTACTATTTTTTTGTAATTTTTTGGAAATTTGATTGGAATAGCACTGGATAAGTAATTTAATTTAGGCAGAACTGTCATTTTTATTACATTAGCTCAGTCTAGCCATTAGCAATTGACATTTGCTGGTTAATTAGATCTGATTTTATGTATGTGAACAGGATTTTATAGTTGTTTTCACATAGTTTCTGAGTCTGCCTTGGCAGGTTGACTCAAGTATTTTATGCTGTCTATAGGTATTTTAAATGGCAAACAAAGAAAATTCTAAGACTTGATAGAAAATACCAGAGAAAGAATGGAGTTCAAATGTAGACCAAAGCTTATTATCTTCAATTTTTAAAAGTTGTCTGATGCATTATGTCTTTTTATCTCTCTATTTTTTCTATTTGGATTTGATTCTTCTTTAAAAAATGATTAATATGAATCTATGTTTAGCATGGTTATACATGCATAGCCTGTATTAGATTGCTTTCTATGGGGGTGGGGAAGGGGGAGAGAGAGGGAGAAAAATGTAAAACTAAATTTTGCATAAAAAAAGATTGTTGAAAGCTACCATTGTATGTAATTGGAAAAATAAATAAATTTTTTTTGGAAAAAAGGAATGATTGCAGACTTTATGTCTTGGCACTGTTAAAACTGATCTTGGTATATTCTCTAAATTTATTCAGAGCATTTTAATCTACAAGTAGTTGCCATTCTGTGCTCTCTCAGTGAATGACATTTCTATTGCTGTCTGGGAATGCTACTGAAGTAAGGGAGAAATCAGAAAGCAGGGTAATCTCCTTTCCTCTTGACACTCCATATCTTGACCTTGCTCTGCAAACCTTTGGCCAGAGAGTCTGGATGTCTAGACTATAAATAATTCAAACATAAGTGATCATCTTGATAGTGGAAAGTTCAGCATGGAAAATAAAGTTAGCAGCATCTCTCATTGTACAGGATAAAGATATATGTTTGGTAATTTAATGAAAGCTGAAGACTGGGTTACAATATATTGTTTATTATATACCTGCTTAGGTGATATAAATGTGTTGAGCCCTGGGTGAAATAAGCAGAAGATGCCATGGAGCCTGAACCTGTTTGTTATAAAAGGCATACACACACATGATGATTAAATAATAAACAGAACCAGGACTAGGAAAATTTTCCACCTGGGGCAAAAAGCAATTTAATAGGAAAGAGGAGGAAGGAAAAAAAAAGAGGGCAATCCAACTCACATTCAATTGCCACCATCAGGAGAAGGGTCAATCCATCCCTTATCATGAGAGATTTTGGAGTAGATGATGGACTGTAAGAGAGAATCATCATGACAATGAAATCTTAAGGGTAGCCATCCTGGAGGTTGTACTGTCATATAGAGGCAAGGTCTGTGGTTGCCTCAGGAAGCTAGCACTCCATCCTCAGATCTCAGTGTCCTGAGGCAAAGCCCTCTTCACTCATTAGTTATATGGTTGTCTTTTGAGCTATAGTTTGAGTGCATGTGGTCCCACAGAATACCTGGAACTCTTCAGTCTCACTTGTAAAAAGTTGGTGTATCAGTTCAACCTTCTCATTTTGCGGATGAAGAAATGGAAATCCAGAAAGTGACTTGCACATAAGGTTACATAAGCAGTGACAGGGCCAATATGATTTTATTTTATTATCTCTCTGTGGTTTCTTGTGCTGGTGTGACCCTAGAGAAGTCTATTACTGGGCCACAAGTAGCCCCAGTTCTTAGACACAGAATATATCAAAAGGAGATATTACAAGGTCAATAAGAGCAGCATCTTTAACAATAACTTCTGAATTCTTATCTGTTCTCTCAGATTTTACCTGTAAGATAGGCTGATGGATCCCTTGTGATTACCATTATAGGTCTGATGTAATGTAGTTTACTTAACCACTTTTGGTGGTTTGCCTGCCTGATATGGGCTCAGCAAGCCCTCAACATCAGAGTTACTAGTACTTCTTGAAAACTTCATCACCCCCAGTTCATTCAAAGCCACATTAACTTAGAATTTTTGTTTCTTAATATATGATATATATGTATATATATATATATATATATATATATATATATATAGAGAGAGAGAGAGAGAGAGAGAGAGAGAGAGAGAGAGTGGTAACTGTATTTTAATATAAGGTGACATTCATTTTGTGTTTTAGATTTGCAAATTAATTTATATACATTATTTTTTTTATTCTAACAATAAACCTGTGAGAAACATATCAACTATGGATATTTTCCCTATTTGACAGATGAGAAAACAGATTCAGAGATTAAATAACCCTACCATGGACTTATATCTAATCAATAGTTATAACTGCTTAGAACTGATTTTAAATCCAATAATTAGGACTCAGGCCCTATATCTCTTCTTCTAAATCTCTTCTTCAAACAGGTTTATCCCATAAAAAGATTGGACTATTAGACACGTACCTGGTGATCTATTGTATAACTATGTACTTTTTATACCTTTATATAACTTTATATACTTTTTGTACCTTTCTATTAGGTCCAGAAAATAGCAGAGGTCTAATTTCCCCAGAAAATTCTCCTTAATGAGTTGGTGTTGTGAAAAATTGGCCCTTGTATTGTAGAAGCAATCCAATTTGGCTCTAAATGATCCAGAACTGATGATACTATTTATTCTTACCTAACAAAGACTGATAAGAATGGATTTATTTGCCTGGTATCTTGCAAATCTAATCAAAAGGACTTTAAAATAAGAGATAGAAATATACCATTATACTAGATACTAAAAAAATAGCAACAATTAAAGAATAGATGAAACACCAGAAGAAGAGAAAAAAAAGTCCAAGAAACAAAATCCAAGCAAAGAGCTAAAGTAATAAAATCTATGGCCTCAAATGTCTATATGCAAAGATAGAAAACAAATAACACTAAATGTTCAAAGTCTAGATAAGATGAACCAGACTTCCTAAGCAAGGAAATAAATTTGGTAAGTAAAATTGTTCACTATTTTTTTTTAGTTTTTGCAAGGCAATGGGGTTAAGTGGCTTGCCCAAGGCCACACAGCTAGGTAATTATTAAGTGTCTGAGGCCAGATTTGAACTTAGGTCCTCCTGACTACAAGCCCAGTGCTCTATCCATTGTACCACCTAGCCGCCCCCAAGTAAAATTGTTGGTATAAAACTCAAGAGTTGTGGTTCTAGATGGACATTTCTTATTCCAAAGAAAAAAGACAGATAAAAGAATAGGTGAAATCACACTATATGTTAGAAAAGTAAACTCAAGAAGAGATCACACAACCCTAATAATTTTGCAAGTTGCTAAAGTAAAAGGTTAGGGGGAAGATAGTTTACCTAGATTTTACCAAAGCATCCAATAAATCATAATAGGAAAGTCAGGTGTAGTAGAGATAATAATAATAATAATAACAGTTAGATGGATTTGGAATGGGATAAATGGCATTACTCCAAAGTTGGTTATTAATGGTTCAATGACAAGTTGACAGTCATTCTCTAATGAATTGCCACAGAAATTGGTGCTCATAAGATAAAATGTTAATAACTTAGACAAAGGTAAGGATAACATGATTGCCAAATTTGCAAATGACAAAAAAATTGAATGAGATAGCTTACATCCTGGATAACAGAATAAGATCCCCAAAAGATTTTTGGCAAATAAGAGACTCGGACTGAATCTAAGAAGCTGAAATTCAATAGGGATAAATATGAAGTTTTAAGAAGCTAGGTGGTGCAGTGGATAGAATGCCGTGTGTGTGTGGAATTAGGAAGACTCATCCTCCTGAGTTCAAATCTGGTCTTAGACACTGCCTAGTTAAGTGTCTCTGGACAAGTCACTTAACCCCATTTTTCTCAGTTTCCTCAAATATAAAAGGAGCTAGAGAAGCAAGTGGCAAATCATCTTAACCAAAAGGAGTCATGAAGAGTCAGACAGACTGAAAGATGACCAAACTATACATTTGGTTATAAAATTTCAAATTCAAAATACAGGATAAGAGAGACTTGTTTAGATGTTTTTTCTAGAAAAGTAGATGAAGGTTTTAGGGGACCATAAGCTATGAGGACTGTAATATGGTAGCCAAAAAAATTAGCAAATGCAATCTTGGGCTTCATTAGGAGAGGCATAGTTTTCAGAAATAAGATGGTATTCTGTCCTAGTCAGACTTTATTTAGAGTGTTGTGTTCAGTTTTTAGCAACACAATTTAGGAAGGATAAGCTGGATTATATCCAGAGGAAAATAACCAGGAGGTTGAAGGACCTCAGTTCCATGCTATATGAGAAGCATTTGGGAAAACTGGAGATATTTCATCTGGAGAAGAGAAGACTAGGGGAAATATGATAATTGTTTTCAGGTATTCCAAGGGTTGCAATATAGAATGTGTATTATACTCATTCTGTCTGACCCTAGAAGGTGAATCCAAAAGGAATGAATGGAAGTTGTAGAGAGGAAAATAGAGAGATAATATAGGTGGAAACTTCTTAGGAATTAGAGATATAAAAAGTTGAATCAACTAGTTACCTTGGAAAGTAGTGACTTTCCCATCACTGGAATTATTCAAATAGAGATTGGATGACCACTTATTAGGGATAATGTGATAATAATTTCTTTTTGAGTTAAGGGTTAGAATAGATGGCCTTTAATATCCCTTCTAACTCTAAATGTTTTATGATCTTGTGCTTCTGTAATAAAGAATTATCACTAACTTAACCTAATTACATTATACATAATATATGACCATATTATATGATACATAGTAGAATAATGACTATATGCCTAATTAGCAATATCCTATTTATAAAATCCATATTTATTTGAAAAACTCAATTTGCCTCACATTTTACAAACAATTTGCAATTCAACTCAGTCTGTATGGATGTTGAGGCTGCCATGTGCAGAGTTCTGTGCTAGATGTAGGGAGAAATATAAAATTTAGTTGAAGCATAATTTTTATAACTATGAGCATATGTGATATTTGAAGATAATTATGATACAAAATAATGCTTAATAATTACACTGGAGAGATAACAAAGCAGGATGTTATGTTTGAAGTCACACTTGGGGGTGTGACAAGAATCAGGGAAGCCTTCATGAAAGAATTAGTACTTGAGTTAAGCTTTAACAAATTGATATGGTTTCTACAGGTGAAAAACATTCCAAGAATAGTATGGAGGTCATCTAGTCCCATGACTTCATCTTGCAGCTGAAGAAAGAATGCCATTGAGATAAAGTCACTTGCCAAATATCACACAGTTTTCAACTAATGAAGTTGGGCTTAAAAACCTAGCTTTTCTGTCTCAAAATTCATTTATGCTACCATTGAACCACAACTATCTTTAGGAATTTGTGAGACTAAGTATGTAAATGAAAAAGCTCAGGCTATATTTGAAAGACAGAAAGGATTGTTTTAATTTTTCTAAAAAGTGTGTCATAAAGCTCTAATTTTTAAAATTCTTTTTAAATTTTAATCTTTGAAATGTTAATTTAATTTACTTGATTGTTAATTATGTAATATTAATTATTAAATAGTAATTATTCAATTAAATAAAATTTAATATCATTTTAATCTAATATTTAGTCTAATTTTTCATCTAATCTTTAATTCCCTTTTTTTATCTTAAAAGCTTTCCTTTATAGAGGATAGAACCAGGCAATTTGTTCTGCTTTGTATTTGCAACTTTGATAGCCTCAAACCTATGGATTGTTTTTCCCATTAGATTGTAAACTCCTTGAAGGCAGGGATTGTCTTTATTCTTCTTATTTGTATCCCCAGAACTTAGCACAGCTTGGCACATAGTAGGCACTTAAGAAATATTCACAGAATTGATTTGACTTGTCTTTGCTCATGGTGAGTCAGCAGTAAAGAAACTATAAAATTAATAGTTTATATTCAATAATCTCTTCATTTTTAAAAATAGAAAAATCATTAATGTGAATTAACTCACTTGCTATCAGAGATGGATAAGATTTTTTTTTGAGGGGGCAGTTAAGTGGTTAGAGCACCAGCCCCAAAGTCAGGAGGACCTGAATTCAAATCCAGCCTCAGACACTTAATAATTACCTAGCTGTGTGGCCTTGGGCAAGCCACTTAACCCCATTGCCTTGCAAAAAAAAAAACAAACAAAAAAAAGTGATTTTGGCAAGAATCAAGATTGACTAGTTTCAAATCTAAACTGGAATGTGCTGCTTTCTCTGTTAGTCCACCTAATTTCCTCTTTGCTATTCCGACTGACATGTAGCTTTTTTCTTTAGAAAATGACATTTGACACTGCTAAAACAAAATTTCCCTTTTTTACTCTACCTGTGGCTGTGGTGACTTTACAACCATTTACAAAGCCCTTTAGAATCACTTGAGATTAGAGAATTTGTAGCAGAGTTCAGAGCATTCTCAAGAGCTTTATCACTTTAGGAGTGAGGGAAGACTTCATTTCAGGTTTACAAAGTTAGAGGAAGAAAGGCTTTTGATAAGGTTATTGAACCTGTGCTGATAAATGAGAGAAAGCAAACTCAAGAGTAAGATCAAAGCCCAAAAAACGTTCCTAAAATGGGATACATTTTACTTGGTGGAATTCAGTAGAGAATGGAGGGGAAAATCACTCCTATTCTGGAGTTTGATAAAATAGTGTGTTTTTCCCTTTTCACTAGAAGAAATAAAACTAAGATTGACTTTGATGAACAATGAAGTCTTTTTTTTTTAAACAATGAATTCTTTAGAGTAGAGCTGACATATAGGTTCATTACAAAGTGAAAAAAATGTGAACAAAGTATAAAAAAAGCAGGAACTTTTGACTTACTCAAATTCTACTTTAGAATATCATGCTATGCTAAGCAGTTTGTAAGAATGTCTTTCATTTTTCTACTACAATGAGGCTATGAAATTTTGGCCTTTTTAACTTAGAAAATAGCTTTCTGCATTTTGAGGTATTATACTTTAGTATTATTGAAAAATTATATAAAACTTTCTAATCCTAATTAATCACGAACCTATCAAAGACAAATCAAAGACATCAAAGGAATGCTTTATCAAGCAATAATAATGATAGCTAGAATTTATAGCATTGAGGTTTGTGTTACACATGATTTCATCTAATCTCATGACACTGTGAGGTAGCTATTGTTATATGTCCTTGTTTTATAGATTGAAGAAACTGAAACTTAAAAATGTTCATTAAAATGCCTAGGGTAACCTACTTAGTAAGTGTCCCTGGCATGTTTTGAATTCAGGTCTGCCTGATTCCATACTTCATTATCTAGCTACTCCAAAGATCACAAATAATAGTATGTCAGTTTCTAAAGTATCATGATTCTTTGATAGATATACGTCTTATCTATGTTCATATTTTTTTCAGTGATAGAGATCACAATCTATCCATTCCTTCACATTTTGTTTGCCTCTAATCCATATTTGCAAATCCTCCATTGAGTATTCTACCCAATGCACAGGTCTCCTTCAAGATTTTTTTAAAATATCCAGGAAAGTATTAAGTCTATCTGTTGTTCCTCTCTCTAGCTACAAAACTAATACATTCTTTTCTGATCATATATTCCCTGGATATATGTTTTTGTGTCACTTCTTGCTTGTAAATCATTGTTGAAAATAGACTATAATCTATTTAATCTGACTATATGGGGACTTTACATTGTCCTTTGGTCCACCAACTATTTTTATTTAAAATAATGGATGTTCCACAATTGTTTTTTGGCATATATCACCTCTAGAAGACTGGGTTTTTTCTTTTAAATAGGTCTTTTAAACTGAGGAAGCAGTTTGGGATAAAAACAAACTATTCAATTTTCTAAGTTCAAACAAATCCACTCTAAATCCATCTACTCTTCTGGATCTTTGTTAATTTGTTGCAGCATCAGTCCAAGATAAATGTACTGATGGATCAACTTAATGGGGTTTCCATTCAACTGTCTATCATATTATAAATAATAAACATTCTTTATCTGCTATTTTTGTGTGTGACTTGTTAGGGCTGCACTCTTAAGTGGTTGTGGATATCATTGAATGATATCTTTTTTAATGGGGTTTGATACAAAAAATATAAGATCATCTGTAAACAGGGGAATTTGAAGGATCTCACTATCTATAGGAAGTTCTTTTGTTTGGCCCCTGCATTGGATATTTTTTGAGACAATAGAAAACACAAGGGATAAGGGGTAAGGGAAGAAAACAAGGATTTATTTAGCACCTATTATGTATCATATCAGGTATTGTCCGAAACATCCCATTTGACCCTCATAACAACCTAGTGAGGTAGGTGCTATTATTGTTCCTATTTTACAGTTCAGGAAACTAAGGTAGCTAGAGGTTAAATGACTGTCCAGAGTCACACAGCTATTGAGTATTTGATATTGGATTTGAACTTGAAACCATTTAACTCCAGGTCCCATATTTGAACAGATTTCCTGTTTTATCCAGGGAGGGATCTAAGTCTTGCTCATACATAGCATACAATCAAGATATTTCACACACTGGTAAAATTTGTATCAGGACTAAATGGACAAGGTGTGTTCTCATTTGATAAATGCTTCAGGGCTAAGTGGGATATATTGATTTTAGCTTCACTAATATCAATAATCAACAAATAAATATGGGTGATTTTGTGCCCTCTATACCTTATTTCACTATAAAAATGTGATTTGCTACAGAATATTTTTTAAATATTCTGCCTGACCTCTCCTCAAGTTTTAATTAAAGATATCTTCAATTTATGTATAGTTCATTCTCTTAAAGGTCTTATTAATATTATGGGGTGTGATACAATAAGCATAGGATCATCTATAAGCAGGAGAATTTGAAGGATTTCACCATTGATAGTAAACTCTTCTTTTGTTTGGCCCCTGGATTGAATATCTTTTGTGACATTGGAAAACACAAGGCATTTTGTTTAGTAATTAACAATATCCTACGCACTGACAATTTTAGTGATAATGTCAACTCTGAGATTTCTATTAATTCAATATCTTCTCAGCTTTTCAGTACCGTGAGAACAAATCACCTGTCACTCTCAAAATTGTCAGCTCCATTGAGGATTTCCTATGTGTATACTTGATGTGATCCCACTATTCTTCCTATTTTCATATTTTTTTAGTGTAATTTCTATTTTCTCATAAAGCACAGTGGGAACCAAAAGTTGAAGAGAGTTTGTTCCCCAGTCCCTAAAGGATAAAATATTTTGTTTTTGAAATTGACAGATCTATTCTGTTTTTGTTTTTTAATTTTATTTATTTGAGGCAATGAGATTAAGTGACTTGCCCAAGGTCACACAGCTAGGCAATTATTAAGTGTCTGAGGTTGAATTTGAACTCAGGTCCTCCTGTCTCCAGGGCCTGTGCTCTATTCACTGCCATCCAGCTGACCTGATCTCTGTTCTGTTGTGTTTTTTGGGGGTTTTTTTTTTTTTTTGCCTGCTGTCTCACTTTCAGCGTTATCTTTAAATGCTCTTGGGGATGATCTGACCCAATTCAATCTTACCCCAAGTTTTTTGTAGACTTATTTTTTACCTTCACTACTTTTTTTTTTTTGCAGTTTCATGGGAGATATGATTGTAATCTTCTACTATACAACTCCATAAGATTTTACATGTGATTTTATGTGATAAACCCAGGTTGTCCTTGGTTGCTTACTTTTTTACTTGGCAAGGAGATCAACTATTTTCTGACTAAATGGCATCTTTGACCACTGTGACAATTGTTTTATAGTCATTAAACTCCCATAGCACATGATGATAGTCTATTAAATATATTTTTCTTGTTCTGTTTTCCATTGAGTAGCATCAATAACTTTCGAATAGGTCAAATTGTATTGTAGTTGTACGTATCTTATGCTTTCCTTTCCTTTTTCTTCTTCTTGTTAGGTATTAAAGTTGATCTTTATGTTTAGGTTTAAGTTCCTAAACTAAATCAATGGTTTGAGAGCATTCCTACAGTTCATTCAAAAAGTATTCCCACAGTAATTTCCTGTCCCTAAATATAATAAATTTCAATTTTTGTAATGTTGCTTATCCTCTATGTTCAGACATTATTCTTTTAATCTATGATCTTCTCTTCCCCTAATCACTTTCTTAATTACTTAACTTTAAAAATTAGTTTATTAAAATTGTAATTATTATTTTTATTAAATTCATTCTCTCTGTTTTATTCAGACTAGAAATATAAAGGTATTATCCATTTTCTAATTGTTACAGGAGCTTTAATCCGCTCCATTTTTCTGACCCGTCTTGACTCATCCTTCCTTGAGCAGTCAGGTGGATCCCCATATACATATTCCTAAAAATAAACACATGTGTGTGAACACAATATATGTATGCATACAAGCACATGCATACTTAATTTGGACCTCACCAACCCTCTATTGGACATTTCAAATGGGATGTCTTGGATGTCAACTCAAATTCACTATGTCCAAAACAGAATGCATTACATTTCCCCCCAGACTATCCCTCTTCTTTTTTTTTTCATGACAATGGGGTTAAGTGACTTTCCCAAAATCACACAGCTAAGTAATTATTAGGTGTCTGAGGGTTGAATTTGAATTCAGGTCTTCCTGATTCCAGGGCCAGTACTCTATCTACTGCACCACTTAGCTACCCCCAAACTATCGCTCTTTTAAACTTCCCTCTTTTGGTTGAAGAAACCACCATTCTTTGAATCTCTCTCTGTTTCCTAAACTAGGCATTATCATTAACTCTTCATATATACAATTAGTTTCTTAAGTAGGCTGTTTCTATTTCAACACCATCTTTTGTATTGGATGCTTTCTCTTATTCACATAGAATGTGCTATCCCTTTAATTCAGGTCTCTATCACTTTTCACCTAGATTATTGCAACAGTCTTCTTGTTGGTCAACCTGGTTCAAGTTTCTCTTCACTTCAGTTCATCAGGTACATTGCTACCTAAGTAATTTTTATTAAGTATAGACCTGACCATGTCATTTTCCTTTCCAAGAAAGTCATGTGACTTTTTATTGCCTTGGCAATCCAATACAAATTCCTATTTTTTATGCCCTTCAAATCCTTCCCCCAACTTATCTTTCCAGCCTCATTGGACATTATTCCTCCTCCCACACTTCAATCCAATCAAACAGGCCTTCTCTCATCCTCACAATAGTACTCTATAGTCCATCTTCATGCCTTTACACTGGTTCTCCCTTGCCTATAATGGACTTCTTTCTCTACATTTCCCCTCTTTCTTCAACATTCGATGGAAATACTACCTTCACCATTTAGCCTTTCCCAATCCCTTCGATTGCCATTGCTTTTCTCTCAATCTACCTTTCATTTAGCTACTTTGTGTTTATTCTCTTCAAATTTATTCTGTTTGGAACCTAAGTTATTTATAAGTAGGTATTATTTCATCTATTGTATTTTTATCCCAAGTGGCTAACATGGGACCTGACATAGTTGGTGTTTAATAATAAATATTTATTAGATAACTGATTAATATGTGAGGTGAATAAGATTGAGGAGCCAACAATGATTGTGAAATTTCAAACTGGGTTACTAAAAGGATGATCATATTCTTGACAATAATAAGGAAAATTTGAAGAGAAGATTTGGGGGGGCAGAAAAGGAGATGGCAAGTTCTATTTTAAATATATTGAGTTAGTTCAGTCTAACCAGAGTATAGTACCCATACACCTAGTCTAAAAGTCAGGAAAGGCAGGTTTAAAAAAAAACCTCCTCTAACTTATGCAAAATAAAATGTTTAAAAAGTATGTCATCTTTTAGGAAGAAATGGCTCTTTTCCTTTTGATATCATATTTTAACCCCACATCATGTGGATGGCTATATAAATGTGGCACAGTCCTATAAGAATAGTGTTAAGAACACTAAGGCTCAAACGGAATTGATGTTGGCAAAAAAAGCTGAAGAGAAAATTTTTTAAAATTCTGTATTTTGGTGGGGGTGAAGAGAGGATCAAGAGATCAAAAGATTGTGGTGGGTGGGAAAATAATTGATAATACAGATAACAGACATTCTTAATTTTTATTTTGCTTCTATTTCCCCCACCCCCAGGAGAATGATCTTTGAACTGGAAAAGACAGAACAAAAATAGCTAAGAGGAAGCTGATACCAAAGATGAGCAAGGAGATAGTAAAAACTCCAATTGCCCTTGATAAATTAAGTCACCTGACCCAGTTGAACTGGGTCTTGAAAGAACTAGCACATATATTTATTGGCCTACTGTTAGTAATCTTGAAAAGATAATGGAGAATATATACAAAAATATTTATAATACTTTTTTAACTTTCAAAGGACTGAAAAGAAAGTGGATATACATCAATTAGTCAAGAACTGAAGAAACTGTAGTAAATAGTGTATTGTTACTGTCGCATAACAAATAATAAGAAGAATTCAGACACTTGAGAATGCTTTGATGAACTTATGAGGAATGAAGTATGTAAATTCTGGAAAACAATTTTCACAATCACCACAATAATGTAAAGAAAAACAATATCGAAAGTCTCCAAAAATCTAATTGATATAGTGACCAATTTCAAAAGACTGAGAATTAAGCATGTCACCTGCCTCTTGGTAGAAGGAGCAACCTTCTAAATTGTTAGGCAGATGCCAGTTTTTTTGCATTTAATTAATACTTTTAATTTTCCAATTCTAAGCTTTGTTTCCTAACAAGTTTGTTATAAAAATTTCAAATAAGATCTCCTTGATGTTTTGTTTCTTCCTTTATTTCCCAATTCCTTTTTTTCTTTTGTCCATGTAGCCTAGCTAATCAGTTTCAATAAATGCTTATTGGTTTCAGAAGTTGAAAACAACTGAGGAGGGCTCTGTGTAAAAGGGTGAATGCAAGACTGTGTGAAAGATATTGCTTAGCAAATTGTTGGTTTGGACTGAGCTCTTCAAATATGACTTCAAACATGCCAAATGGATGTAGAGGGCACTGTAACAGAACCTTCTCTCAGAAGTCAAGTTCAAAATGAAATGATGCCACCCTTAGAGGAGAAAGACACTCTAATCCATTGTTTCTTAGATCCAGCCTCCAGGAAGACATTCAAAATGATGGATTACTGATGTAGATCTCAGTTCTTGAGGTCCCTGCTCTCTTTTCGGGCTCTGTATGTAGAATGAGACATATGTTTTTAGTCATGGTCAATGAAATGGTTTGTTTTACTTGACTGAAATTATTTGTTACAAGGAAAGGTGGGGAGAAAGAAGAAAGAGCCACTGAGAAATTATAGTAATGTACTTTAAAAAAAAGAGTATCAATAAAATAATGACTTCTATGACTTCATATAAAAAATCAATGTAGTAGGTATCATAGGGCAAATACCCAAATTAAAAAAAAAGAGCAAGAAATTGAGTTTTCAGACTAAGTCATTAAATTTTTTTATTAAAGATTTTATTTATTTTGAGTTTTACAATTTTCCCCCTAATCTTCCTTCCCTTGCCCCACCCCCACAGAAAGCAATTTGTCAGTCTTTACATTGTTTCCATGTTGTACATTGATCCAAATTGAATGTGATGAGAGAGAAATCATATCCTTAAGGAAGACACATAAAGTATAAGAGATAACAAGATCAGATAATAAGATATCAGGTTTTTTTTTCCCTAAATTAAAGGAAATAGTCCTTGGACTTTGTTCAAACTCCACAGTTCTTTCTCTGGATACAGATGATATTCTCTATTGCAGACAGCCCCAAATTGCCTCTGATTGTTGCACTGATGGAATGAGCGGGTCCATCAAGGTTGATCATCGTCCCCGTGTTGCTGTTAGGATGTACAGTGTTTTTCTGGTTCTGCTCATCTCACTCAGCATCAGTTCATGCAAATCCCTCCAGGCTTCCCTGTATTCTATTCACTCCTGGTTTCTAGTAGAACAATAATGTTCCATGTTAAGTCATTAAATTTGATTTGATAATTGGCAAAAAAAGAAAATTCATAATTAAAGAGACAGTTAACTAGTGTCTAGAAAAGGAAAGAGTGAAGATAAAGACCTAGCACAGTTTTTATCAAGTCCAGGTCATGCCAAAGGAATCCTATTCCCCTTTTTGGCAAGGTGATTAACCTCGTAGAAATAGTTTACTTATATTTTACAAAATATTTGATAACATATCTCATTCTATTGACAAGAATAAAGAGATGTGGGCTAGATAATAGGATGTGAGTGTGCATATATGCATATATATAAGTATATACACATATATACATATTTATATGTTTAATTTTTTGAATGCATTTCTATTTGAACTGGTTGATTGGCTAAAGTGAAAGTGTAGTCACTAATGATTGGATGTCAGTTTGAAAGTTTTCAGGTAGAATATTTCAAGGATTTTTCCTTGATGTTATATTAATTATTTTTTTTAACCAGTTCCTAGATGAAGTCACACATAGCATGTCTATTATGTGTGTTAATAACGTGTAATGGGAAGATAGAGTCTGGATTCAAAAAGATCTGACTAGGATAAATAATTGGATTCAATCTAATAAAAGTTAATAAAAACAATTTAGAGGTGTACACTTGAAAACTTCAAATATAAAAGATTTGGGAGGGAGTAGCTATGGAGAAGTTTTTCTAAAAATGGTCTTGGACTCTTGGTAGACTGCAAATGCAGCTTGAGTTAACAGTATGATATAATAGCTCGGGAAACCAATACAGTCTTATTCTCCATTAAGAGAAGCTTACCATGCAGAATAAGAAGGTTATGATCCCTTTGTAATCTTCCTGGTCAGGGCTATATGGAGTATTGTGCTAGTTTAAAAATATATTCTATTATTATTTTTCCCTTCATGTTAGTCATTTAACAACTTTCCCCAACTTTTAATAGTCCTTCCTTTTAAAGAAAAATTAATTGAATAAATGAAACAATACTCTGGCCATATTTGACAACCTGTATAATATCCTTTTCTTGAAGTCCCTTATCTCTCCACTGTTGGGAGGTTTCTTTATCTGCTTTCCTTGACTTTCATTGATTTCTCAATTATCTGTATACAAGGAATATTCCTGTACTTGTCTGACTGATTCTTTTTGAAATTTAAAGTGTTTTTTTCTTGCTGTGTGTCTTTCTTTGAGGTTGTAATTCTGAAATTTGACTACTATATTTCTCAGTTGTCTAAACTTGAAATTTCTTTTGGGCTGTGCTGTTTGGACTCAGTTGAACTGAATTTTGTTGTATGCTTCCAATACTTCTTGGCAATTTTTCTTTATGATTTCTTGGGAATAGTTTTAGGTTTTATTTTTTTCTAATGTTTTCTGGAAGACATGTGATCCTTAGATTATTTCTCTTCATCCTATATTCAAGTTGGATCTCATGATTTCTTCCAGGCTTAGAATTTTATTTTTTCCTTGCTCCATTTTCACTCCTGCCTCTGATTTGTATATTCTCCTTTTTTTTTTAGAGGATATACTGATATGCAGAGTGCTCCCATCTTCTTTCCCTAAATTCTCTAATTTCTGTTTATACATTCTGATTTCTTCCATAAGATCTCTATTTTCTGTCTTACTCTGTAGATGATTCCACTTTACTTCTTAGAGTTACTCTATTGACTCAAAGAATGCCAGTAATTCATTTTTTCTCCTATGAATCTCCTCAGCATGGACTCTGCTGTTTAAGGACCAGCCAACCCAGCCTATTATAAGTTCTCACCTTGTCATTATCCACAGGGTGGATAATGGACACAGTCATTCTCCTTCATTTTCTTTTTTCTTAAATTTATTTAAGGTAATGGGGTTAAGAGGGACTTGCCCAAGGTCACACAGCTAGGCAATTATTAAGTGACTGAGTCCTCCTGACTGCAGGGCCTGTGCTCTATCCACTACACTGTCTAAGTGTCCCTGGAATTACTCTGTTGAAATATATATATATCTGAATCGATAAGTTCACAATTTAAAAAAAAATCAAATTTTTAACAAAAAAAGAATGGTTTCATTGGCACAGGTATTCTTCTTAAAGATGTCACACAGAACTCATCTGCAATCTCTGTTCTTCAGAAGACTTTGTTACAGGCAAAAATAGAAATTTATCACATAATATCCAGCTTCCTTGGTGATGAATTTCTCTGAATTTTGGTTTAACAGTTTAAAGCTGGAAGTGACTTTAAATGCCATTTAATCAAAGTAACACCACCCCTTTATTTTTATAGATGTTGAAACTGTCAAGGACAGGAGAAGTCAATGGTAAAGCCTGTACTTGAACCTAAGTGCTATCACTGTAACTGGGACACTATCCATGGTACCATACCATTTCCCTTTAACCAGGCAGTCTTCAAATGATAAAGGTAGTGGTTAGTATGGGAAGCCTTCACTTTTAGTAAGACTGCACAGCTTTCTCTGTAGAAATAAGCATTTGGGGGTCTGATGGGTTTAGGGGTTTATATTGCCCTCTAGTGACAGGGACTCTGAAATACCAGGTCCTGCAGGGCTGTCAAAAATACAATAGAAAAGTTAAGTTTGTAAATTGTCTCATTACAAAAGAAAAAGGTACCTTTGCTGTCAGCTTAGGCCTATGAACTAATAGCAAATCACATGTAGTTAGTGCCTGCCCTGTAAAGAACAGTAGTACTCTGGGATATATAAAGAAAAATTTAAAAATGAATAATAAATAAAACCTGTCCTCAATGAACTTGCTAGGAAGAAATGAGGAGTGAGAAGGCCTATGATGGAGAGGTGTTTCATCATCCAATACGGAGGATCCTGCCTCAGTTGACTCTAGATTGTCTCCTTCCAACCTAGGGCCAAATAACCCAGGTCATCAGTCATAGTCTGCCCCTGATCTTCTCTATGGGGAGAGAATAACAGGTACTTTTCCTTTCCCGGGCATGAAGGCCAGGTCGGGGAGAGGACTATCCTTTAGATTTCTAGTGTAGACGCTAGGGTTAGAGTTTCGGGACCCTCCTCCCCTTTAGGATGTGTTGGTTTGGGGTTTAAAGAAATCCTGGCCCATGCTGCATCCCCCACCCCCCACTCCATGGACCTCAGGGGCAGGTGCTGTTGCCAGTGAGTCCCCCCTGGGGGGGAAGTTGGTGTTCAGGCCAGAGAAGGGAAAGAGAGTGGGAGACACTGACGAGAGAGAGAGAGAGAGAGAGAGAGAGAGAGAGAGAGAGAGAGAGAGAGAGAGAGAAACAGAGAGAGAGAGAAACACAGAGAGAAACAGAGAAAGAGAGAGAGAGAGACTGAGAGACACTGAGAGAGACTGACAGAGGGAGATTGACAGAGAGAGAGAGAGAGAGAAACAGAGAAAGAGAGAGAGACTGAGAGACACTGAGAGAGAGAGACTGACAGAGGGAGATTGACAGAGAGAGAGAGAGAGAGAGAGAGAGAGAGAGAGAGAAACAGAGAAAGAGAGAGAGACTGAGAGACACTGAGAGAGAGAGACTGACAGAGGGAGATTGACAGAAAGAGAGAGAGAGAGAGAAACAGAGAAAGAGAGAGAGAGACTGACAGAGGGAGATTGACAGAGAGGGAGAGAGAGAGAAACACAGAGAGAGAGAGAGAGAGAGAGAGAGAAACACAGAGAGAGAGAGAAACACAGAGAGAGAGAGAGAGAGAGAGAGAGAGAGAGAGAGAGAGAGAGAGAAACAGAGAAAGAGAGAGAGAGAGAGAGAGACTGAGAGAGAGACACTGAGAGAGAGACAGAGGGAGATTGACAGAGAGAGAGAGAGAGAGAGAGAGAGAGAGAGAGTGGGGGAAGCGCGGACCCGCCCAGCTCCGGGCGCTCCTTGTTAGCATTGGCTCCGGCCGCCGCCGCCGCCCGCCCGAAGCCTGTGCTTGCACGATGGGTGCATGGAGCTGCTTCTTTTCCCCTTGACTGTTGCTTTGCCCGGGGCCCCGCTGCGCCCAGGTAGCCCGGCTCCTACGGCTGCCCCAGATCCCGGCATTCTGCCCGGTGGTCCAAGCCCGGAGCCGCGCCAGCCCCTTTGCCGCAGGGGCTGTCCAGGGTGCCTGCTCCTGGAAGGCTTGGTCGCCTGAGGGGGTGTGGTGGTTGTGTGTGTGTGTGTGTGTGTGTGTGTGTGTGTGTGTGTGTGTGTGTGTGTGCCTTTCAGAAATTTGCCCCCCACCCCCTCACCCCACCACACACTCCTTGGCTTCCTCTGCCTTTCCGCCTCTGGCTCCTGCCGAGTGAACCATGTCTGCGAGAGGTGAGTCTGGGCTGGGGAAGGAGACCACCGCGCCCTTGCGGGTGAGGGTCTGGAACAGCGGCTCAGTACCGGGCGGGGGAGGGGGAGGCCAACCAGGCAGGTGCACAAGGGTTGACTGGCGGCCAGACGTACCTTGAAGGCCCCTCGCCCTGCTCGAAACTTTGGCACCAGAATTCAGGGCTTCGGACAGACAGGGGAGCCGTCCCCCTTGACCTTGAGCTTAGTATGTCTGGGCGAAGCCTCCGGGCCAAGGTCGGTGCACCGGTCACCTGTGAACCTGTCGGCCGGGGCGGAGGTGGGGGGATGGGGGATGGCTTTACTGCTGCGTGATTCATTCCGGAGCTGCCCGAAGGTTTGGCCGGCCGGGAGGGGAGGGGAGGGGAGGGGAGGGGGTGGATTTTTTTTCCCTCCCTTCTTCTTACCATTTTGCTGGGTGATGGAAAGAATCCAGGGCTTGATGCAGCAACATTTAAAGCTGCAGTGTATTTACCTCCCCATCCCATTCCCTTTTCCTCTTTTTCCCGTTTGGGTTCGTCTTTCCATTTTTTCCCTTCTTCCTCCACTCACTTGTTTCTGAAATGAAGGTAGTCACTGCGGGTGGAATGAGATCCATAGGAAAGAAATCAGCATTAGCATTCCTCTGCTTTTCAGCAAGGGCAAAATGACTGTATTTCTTGCCATCTGGAGCCAGAGATGATGCTGGGTAGAGTGGGTTAGTCATAGCTCAGTGGCTGTTACTATGAGTGAAATATTAAAGAGATCAAGTAATTCTGCAGCTTGTGAGCAGTTGTAATGAAGTGGTTTGGTTGTTTTGTCATAATCATTTAAGGGAAATATTGATTATTTTTGGAAAGTGTATTTGAAAAATGTATCTTGAAGTTCCTCTTCTTTCAAAATGATAGATGGGGCTTGTCCAAGGAATTACTGTGTGATTTTCAAAGAACCTAAACTTTAATCCTACTTTGGTAGAAAATAACATGACTGACTACTTCAGAGCTAGGTTTCAGGGTTCAGCCCAGGTCATGAAGTCAATGAAGAGATCCTCATTTTAAAGAAGGGCAGAGAATTTTGCCTCTTATTTCTAAATCGCCATTGATTTCTGGATCACTTTAGTTTTGTGTTAATTGGTTATAATATATTTGAGTTGAAGAAGGTACAGCATTTGGACAAGTAGGGAAAATGACCAGGATTTATTTGCTTTGTGTGAAGGGTGTGGATAGGGATCTTTGGGGATTTTTGTGGCCCCTTAGGGAATCAGTTCCATTGTTCTTATGTATGTAGAAAGAAAGATGTAAAGAAAGAAAACATAAGGTAGTATAGTAAAGATCTGAATGTAGTGACATTGACACCCACATGGAGACTTCTAATGATGAAGTGTACATAAACTGTCTTGTCTACGCTTAGTTTTTCTAAGGACTGAATTACTTGTGATGCTTTAAAGTCTTTTCAATCCTCACTACATGGGTGGGAGAGTTGTGTTAGGGAATATACTTGAATAGAAGTAGTGGCTCAAGAAGCTTTAAGGTGCTTTTAGTTAGCTTCACCCCACTACTTATATTAGTGTGTGAAGTTCTAAGGATCTTTCTAAAATATAGAAGTTGAAATTGAAATCCCTTTATCAACTCAATGGAGCTGTGCTGTCCTTTGGGACTGGGAATTTTCAACCACTGTGGGTTAGAAATAGGCATGATGATTTTGAGGTCTCTATGGGATTTACACCTGGTAAGGCCTTAGAGATCGTCCCATCCCAGTCCGTCATTTACAGGTGAGGAAACTGAGGGTCAGAGAACGTGGATTTAAGGTTTTCCCAAGATCACCTGGGAAATAAAGATTTACTATGCCTACTTGTTAAAGGCTTATTATATTTAAAATCATCCTGGTTGATCATTTAGTAATGGCATATAATTGAAGGTGGGAGGTGGGAAGCACCTTTAACCCTGTTATTAAATTGGTCTTCTGATGCTACTTCTCTTTCTGCTTCTTTATCAAGAGCTAGAACTTAACTCTTTCTTGATTACGACTTACCAAATAGATGAGCCTACAGACCAGATGAAATGAAGTCAGAACTTGGGGTGTGGCAGGTTTTCAAAGCTGGAAGAGAGTATACACTTGCCAAGAGAGCCTTTCAGGAAACTATAGTAAGCTTTGAACAATGAAAACGTTTTTGGGGGGCAAGGGAGGACCAGGTGAGCAAGTATGTGTGGAAAAATGCAAATCCATTGTTAACTAATGAAAAACTTCAGAGAACACTAATGTTGACTCAAAGGAGTTAACTTTATTGAACAATAGCAATCTCTAACCCTTCTCCAAAAAAACCAAAAAAACAACAAAAAAACCATGTTTAAGATCTGTTTATACACTTCATGAGGATAGATCTCTAAATTTTCTTTCAGCTTTGAAATTCTTTATTAAGGAAAATAAAGCTTTCTTTTACATTTCTGGTTTAAAGCCACTACACACACACACACACACACACACACACACACACACACACACATATATATATATATATATATATATAATTTCTCTTGATCTTCACAATGATCTTGGGTAATATATTTACTTATTATTATTATCTTCATTTTATAGAGGAAGCAGAATTAGAGATTGATTGATTTGCCCAGGATCATGCAACTAGCAAGTGATGCTACATTGTACTTCTGCTAGTTTTGCAGGAAAAAGAACTGGGGTACATGCAAATTCACCTCAGAAGCATGAATTTAGGGGAAGAACACTTGTATTTTTTTTCCTATCTAGTGTCCAAATCGTATATTATACAAGGGGTTGTTCAGTCATTTTAGTCATTCAGTGTTCTATTCTTTGTGACCCCCTTTGGGGTTTTGTTTTTGTCAGAGATACTACCCTGAAAAGATGGTGGTGGTGAACTAGGCTATGAAGGGTGTTTACAAAAATCAGTTTGACAACTGAGTGCATTATAGAGGGGAGAGACTTGAGGCAGGTAGACTAACCAGCAGGCTATTGCAGTAGTACAGACATATTGATGGAAGATATAAGGTATTGAAGGCAGTGTCAGAGAAGAGAAAATGGTGCAGGGAGTGAAATGGACAGAATTTGACTACAGATTGGACATTGGGGGAGAGTGAGAGAAAGTAAAGATGATGCCTAAGTTACAGACTTGTGTGTCTGAGAGGATGGTGGTACCTCCAACAGTGACAAGAAATTTAGGAAGAAGGGAGAGTTTGAGGAGAAAGATAATGAGTTTAGTTTTTGACATGTCTAGTTTAAGATTTCTACAGAATATCTAGTTTCAGATACCTAATAGTCACTTGGAGGTGAGAGATTATAGGTTAAAGCTAGAATCTCTAGCATAAAAATGATAATTGAATTCACAAGAGCTGATGAGATCTTCAAGGTAAATAGTTTAGAGGGAGAAGAGGCTCAGGCCAGAACCTAGTAGAACTTTCACATTTAGCAGGCATCACCTGAAGAAAGATAATTAAAGGAAATTGAGGGGTAACAGCAGTCAGGTAAATGAAGGAGACCCAGGAAAGAAAAGTCTTGGAAACCTAGAGAGAAGAAATGATTAGAGGAAGAGGGTGATCAACAGTGTCATAGATTGCATAAAGCTTAAGGATGAGAAAAAGGCTATTCAATTTAGCAGTTTTGGAGAGAGCAGTTTTGGTTGAAGTCAGATTTGAAGAAAATGGGTGAAAGGAAGTGGGGCATCAATTGTATATGGTTTTTTCCAAGGGATTTAGACACTAAAGGTAGGAGAGATATGGCATGATACCTAGAGAAATGGAGAGATCCAGAGGTTTTTATTTTTGTTTTTTGGACTTGGTTTTTGCAAGGCAATGGGGTTAAGTGGCTTGCCCAAGGCCACACAGCTAGGTAATTTTAAGTATCTGAGGTCAGATTTGAGCTCAGGTCCTCCTGACTCCAGGGTCACTCTCACCCCATTGCACCACCTAGCTGCCCAATTTCCAGAGTTTTTTTTTTTGAAGAGGATAGGGATTGAAATCAGGAGGAAGGGGGCGACTAGGTGGCACAAGTGGATAAAGCACTGGCTCTGGAGTCAGGAGTACCTGGGTTCAAATCTGGTCTCAGACACTTAATAATTACCTAGCTGTGTGGCCTTGGGCAAGCCACTTAACCCCATTTGCCTTGCAAAAACCTAAAAAAAAAAAAGAAATCAGGAGGAAGGGAGTTCCAATCCAGCCTCTGACACTAGCTGTGTGACCTTGGGCAAGTCACTTTATCTTGATTGCCTCACATCCAGGGCCATCTCCAATCAACCCGATTCATATCTGGCCACTGGACCTAGATGGCTCTGGAGGAGAAAGTGAGGCTGGTGACTTAGCACAGCATCCCCTCACTCAAATCCAAATCATGTGTTTGTCATGGCATCACCACCCTGATGTCATGTCTTCTTTGAGACTGAAGTCCAAACATTATTATTAAGCAGCAAATGGGCAAAGAATGATTGATGATAAATGAGAAAATGTGGATGATAAGAGCAGGCAACCTGCTGGAGAAGATGGGATGAGATGGAATCACTTGTACATGTACAGAGGTTAACCTTGGCCAGGAGATTCATGGCCATTCTTCATGGAAATCTCATAACTCCAGACTCAATACTTTTTCTACTACATCATGCTTCCTCCTAACACAGTAAACATCGCAAAAGTCTTTTTTCTTGTTGTTTGTAAAATAGATTCCTGTGTCAGTAATTCACTCTGAGAAACATTTATGAAGTAATTCTCAAGGCTCAGGGGGCATAAAAACAAAAATTAAAAAGTCTTTGCCTTAGAGGGTATGCATCCTAGTGGGGGAATGGAACCTGGAAACATAAGTAAATACAAGAATATTTGAGGAGGGAGAGAATGTAATAACCAAAACACCAGGAAAGGCATCTTGGGGCAAATCAGCACCTGAGATGAGTGGGAAGGGATTCTAAGTGGTTGAAGAGAAGAGAGAGTGCATCCCAGGCTCAGGGAGATAGTCTTTTTCCAAAGAACACAGTAAAGAGAATGAATACTGAGTTTGGCCAAAAGGAGCTTTTCCTCTTCCTACTCTAGCTCATGACATCTATTTCATTTCTTCTTTAAGTAGGAGTTGAAGATGGCTAAGAGAGAGTAGACCCTTTCACTTTAGAGATCTCCCCTTAAATTGCCACTCAGGATATACCCTCAGATCTCAGAGAATGTATTTTTAAAATTTTAATGACAGAAATAGATTTAAATTTAGGTACTTTGTGTGACTATCTGTATGTATATTTGCTCTAAGAGAATTTACAAAAAATTTAGATGGAGTACAAACTATTTTTGATATTTCCAATTCTTTTTCAGTCAGAAAGGTTTTCATCTCTGGTGTACATCTCCTATTGATTGTAAGTTAAAATCTTGCTTAGAAAAGTAGAGATTTGAATTTCTATATTTGCTTTTACTTTAAAATACAAGCTACTTTACAATTTCCCATGTAAATTAATTTAATACACATACAAATATGTGTAAGCAATATATATAAACATATAAACATATCTATGTGTTCATATACATATAGCTGATCACTTCCATCTCAGTTTCCTCTTAGTATTTTTCCCTTCAGGGGCCTGGAGAGAATCTGGAACAATTTTTCTTTTTTCTCAAATCTGAAAACCAGAAGATCAGGGTCTTTTCTATATCTAGTTCTCACCACTTCCTTCCTTTCTGAAAGTGGGGGACATTGAGCAGTTAATTACTTTCAACCAATTTGTATCTCATGCAAATGGCCCTTTGAACCAAGGAATTACACATACATGCATACATACATACATGCATCCTATACATGTAAACTAAAGATAGTTAGGTGGCACAGTAAATAGAGTTAGAAGATTCATCTTCTGTTTACCGAAGTTTCCTCATCTGCAAAATGAGGATGATAATATCACATTCCTCCCAGCTCAAATATACTTTACTTCCCCAAAGAACTATTTGTTTTTTACTTATATGCAAGGTGTTTGCTATTAGATTGTCTAGTTCTTCAGGACTGAGTGATAGAACAATGAAACTAAAAATGTTGTGCTAATTTGGAGTTTGTTGTGTTTTTGTTTGGTTTTGGGGAGGGAGGTTGAGAGGAAAAATTCTAGAAGGGGATTTCATTAGTGTGGAGGTCTCCCAGTGTGGAAACATCATCTTGTAATGCAGATCAGTAACTCCTATAATTAATAATCCTACAGTTGCCTAAAGCACTAAGAGATTAAATGACTTGTATTACAGGGTAAAAATTTTATATAAAAAATTTTGTAAATTTTACTGGTGATGACAAATACCTTAAATCCATGATGTTTACAGGAGGACTTGTGCTGAGAGGTTTTTCTTTCCTTTTATACATATTTCCAATTCTCTTTCCCTCTACTTTCAGGATCAAATCCAATTTAATACATGTTAACATAAAATACATATATAATCATTTTCCCTATGCACTCATTCCATGCTGTCTAAAACAGGTATATACTTTATTTATTAAGACTTTTACTCATTTTGAGCAGCTAGATGGTGCAGTGGAAAGAGTATCTGCCCTAGGGTTGGGAAGACCTGAGTCCAAATATGGTCTCAGACTTTTATGTCTGTGTGTTCTGGGCCAAGGCACTTAATCCTATTTGCCTCAATTTCCTCATTTGTAAAATGATCTGAAGAAGGAAATAGCAAACCACTCCAGTATTTTTGCCAAGAAAACCACAAATAGAGTCACAAAGAGTTGGACATGACCAAAATGACTGAACGATAAACAACATCTTTTGGTTATTTACAGTACTTCATGTACTGTTGGTTTTCTTCTTTAGAAAGTGGTCTTTAGCATCACACTGCTTCTTAAAATGAAACCTACCTGTGTACATCACTACTGGATTAGTGTCTGCCTAGTCCCTATGACTAATATTATTTATTTGTTCTCATTGATACAAGTCTCTGAGTTTTCTAAAGGCTCTAATCACGATTTTTTCGTTTTCCTCTAGCTTTCCTCCCTTAATAGAAAATATTCAAAGGGAGAGAAGTTCTCTGTATTTTTACAGTCTAGTCTGTAAACTCCATTAATCAAATGGATCAGACATAGTGTTCTTTGCTGTCTGTCATGCATGCCTCATAATCCAGAGGACAAATGTCAACATTCTGTCACAGATGACAGCTTGAGGCTAAAGACAATTCATGCATTAATTGGGAAGTGAGCTATATAAATTCAGAACAAAGAACATTGGAGCAGTAGGAGGATTAATGTGGATAAAATAATGGTATGAACTGGGAATTTGGAAATCTATACTAGAGGGATAAATTGGATTTGAGCATGTTCATAAATCTACTTATTTGTAAAGAACATACATTATGTTTACTGAGAACTGAATTGAAGGGATTTAGTTTTTAATTTAGGCTAGAAATGAAATTTCTTACCCAAAGGTCAAGGGAGGTGTTATCAGGAGCAGAGCAATTTCTTCCTTTTTATAGTGTAGAGTCTGAGCTTGGGTCTATTTTCTCTTTCTATGAGAAAGGAAAAGTTTTTCACTGTTTAAATTTGTGGGTCAGTGAACCAATAGTGACTCTAGTCCACAAGCATATCTGGGGGTGTTTCTTGGTTTCCAATGATTTTTTTTTCTATCAGAACATTATTGATTATCTGCATATTTTCCACTTGACATCTTTAGCAAATCTTGAATACAAAGCTGGCATGGCTTTACCACTAAGATGACTCTTGGACTATTTTGATTCACTAGAAAGTAGAACTATCAAATATCATTAAAATAGTGAATACATTTTAATTAGGAAGAAAAACATGCAACAAACATCATATGCATTGCAAAGGAGGGAAAAAACTTATTTTTTTTTTTTAGTTTTTGCACAAGATCACACATCTGGGTAATTATTAAGTGTCTGAGGTCAAATGTGAACTCAGGTGCTTCTGACTCCAAGGCCAGTGCTCTATTCATTGTGCCACCTAAGCTGCCCTGGGGAAAAACGTTTTGAATTAATTGATATAGGCAAGAAGAGGGATTGATAATCTATGCCATATTTTCCTTCCCCTTCCTCACATAATGGAGATAATTGAGGATGGGGGAGACAAAATGTTTAATTTATTTTTGTCCTTGCACATTTTATGTTATAGGAGGACTTGTGCTTACAGTTTTTCTTTCCTTTTACAAATATTTCCTTTCCTCCTCTTACCCTCTAGAAGCAAGTTCAATTCCAATTCAATTCATGTTAATATGAAATACATATTAGTCATTTTTCCTATGCACTAATTCCATGGCTGTATTTAATGGTTCTATTTCTTCTATGAGAAGGGTGGTTTGTAAGCAGACTTGAAGATTAGATTATTTCTGTGGCTCAATTTTTGCCTAGCTCCACTTGGCCCTTGTTGATTTTGTTCTGTTACTACAGTGTGAAGAGATGCAGATATAGCTACTTAATAGAGTAGTAGGGTGATAGAATTATTTACCTTTCCATTCTATTTTGACCCTTGTTTTGTTTTGCTTTGAGTTAGGAAAATTATGAATCAGCTTCAACAATCAGAAGTGTTTGTACTTTGTTATAAAAAAAAAGAAAGGTTTTACTGCAATGAGCTATATTGTCATGAGATTCTTTGCCAGGGAGGCTGAAGCTATTTACATGATTCCATAAAACCGGAAGATAAAGGGAAATAACTGTTTCATACCTGTATTGAGGAAGGTTATGCTTCCCCTGAGCTGCCAATAACTTTTCCTTTATTGATTCTGAGAGGCTTCTTGAAATCCCAAGTTATCAGAATTTTAGAGCTAGTTAAAAACTCAGCAATCGTCCATTGCTCCCCCCCACCTCATTTTACAGATGATGAACTGACACCCAGAGAACAGAAGGCTACTCAAAGTCTCACAACTGGTTAATGGTTGAGCTGGGACTAGGACTTGAGTTCAAATCTCATGTCTGTCACTTAATATGTGTGGAACCTCAGGCAAGTCAAGTAACTTCTCTTGACCTCAGTTTTGTCATTTGTAAAATGAATAATTTGGACAAGTTCACTTTGGAGATCTTTCTCAGTTCTAAATTTATGCTCCCATGATCCTAGACTCCAGCTTACTGTCTTCTGGTTCAGAGTTCTTTGCTTATTCTACATTTCTCTTCTTATTTTGTCTTCCTTTCTTCTCATCTGAAACTTGATATTGGAAATGATCTTAGATCTGTCACTTATCTCCACTGTATTTTATTTTACATAATAAAAGCTATTAAAATAGCAGATTTCTTCATTTGTAATAGCAGATTCCTCATCTGTATAATAATAATACTGATGAAGATGATAGATAACATTTATATACCAACCTTATGCTAAATACTTTGCAAATACCATGTCATTTGATCCTTACAACAACCATAGGTAGATGCTATTATTTTTTTCCTTTTTATAGATGAGGAAACTGAGGCAAACAGAGGTGAAATGATTTGTTCAGGGTCATACAATTAGTGAATGTCTGCATTCATATCTTCCTGACTCTGGACCCAGTGCTCAATTCATTGTGTCACTAATAGAAAGTTATTGTGAGCAATATCTCACATCCAGATTTCTGTGAGATTGGCAACATGTTTTGTCACTCCAAGGAAAGTATTTTGGATCATAGTATTGGAAAGTAGTTTAGAAGGTGTCTCGTACAAATCCCTCTTTTTTTTGCAGATGAGAAAAGTGACACCAAGAAAAGCTAAAGACTTTAAACAAGGTTGAAAAAGTAGTAAGTAACAGAAGTAATATTTGAAACTCCTGTCTTCTGATTCCAGATTCAGTGTTCTGTGCTATATTTGGGGTCAAAATAATTATCAAAGAGTTGATTTTAAAAAAGATCTAACTCTTTAATAAATGATCACAGTGATGGAAATGGAAAGGGTTAGATGACCAATCTGTCACTTCCTTAGTACAGGAACTGCCAATGAGGAAATTTTCTCTAGCTGTATGGACCTACCCTTTCTGCAGTTTATCATCATAGAGATGTACCTAGACTGAGCACAGAGAGGTTAACTACCTTGCTCAGGACCCTCAGAATGCCACAGAGCCAGGACTATAAATGGACAGATTACAGAAAAGAAATGGAACATCTTGTCATTGTCATGAATATTGGTGGCCCTAGAGAAGAGATGAGGAAGAACCTTTCTCCTTTTAGGTAAAAAGGAAGGGGACTACAGTAGAGGAATACTACACAAACTGACAGATGTGCTGACTGTGCTTATTGGGTTTTTTAAAAAGTATTTCTCTTACTTCCAGTTGTGGGCCCCTCAAGAGAGCAGTTTATCTGGAAATGACTATGATATTAAAACAAAACAGTAAAAAATATTTTAAACCAGGAGTAGGGAACATCTGGCCCAAGATTCATCAAAGGCCCTTGAAATTATTTGGTCTGGCACTGCCAAGGCAATCACAGGTGGGACTCAAAATTCAATAAATCTAGGAGTTTTTAGTTTTTTTTAATGTTTGACCAAATGTAGTGGGTTACCAATTTTTAAGCCAATAATTTTGTATGTCCCAAGAATGATGTAATAAATATCCAAACGGAAAGTTCCCTACCCGTGCTTTAAAAACACAGTGTATCAGTCAGTTGTGGAAACAAAGGACTGTAATTCCTGGTACCTGAGGCTGGCTCATCTCTTGAGCTTGGTGCACCTGAGATTCAGTGGGCTAAGCTAATCAAGTGACTGCACTAAGTAGTGGGTTTAATGAGGTGGGTTGACACCAGGTTGCCTTAGGAGGGTAGAATCCTCCTAGGTCAGAAATGGAGCAAGTCAAAGTTCTTGTGCTTATCAGAGTGGAACCAGGCCTTTTAGTAGCCTCTGCTCTCACAGCCCGGGCAAGATAAGAAGCCTGTCTTTCAAAACAAAACATAACAAAACAAAACACACAGGCACACACACACACACACACACACACACACACACACAGAGTTTTTCTCTCTCTGTCACTCTGTGTTTCTCATTTTTTCTGTGTATCTCTATCTCTCTCACATATATACACACTCTCTGTTTCTCATTCTTTCTGTGTCTATCTTACAAACACACACACACACACACACACTTTCTTACTTTTCTTTCTCACTCTGTTTCTCATTCTTTATGTGTGTCTCTCTGTTTCTTTCACATACACACACAAATATACACAAGCACATTACTATCTAAGCTTTCTGACAAGTAGATGGGTAAACAAATTATTTTTAATGGATATTTTTTGCCCTCACCAAATAAAACTATAAAATCTCATGCTAAATTTTAGAAAAAAAGTTATTTTTCATCAGTATTCTTTTTTAATTTTATTTTTCCAGTTACATGTTATGAAAGTTTTTCAACATTCATTTTTAAATATATTTGTTATATGTTTTCTACCACCCTCCTTCCCTCAGCAGTGAGCAGATAGTAAAAGATGTGCATGTTTGTGTTCAGCATGTTTACATATTAGTCATTTTATGTATGATGAATTAGAAAAGCATGAGATAGGAAGGAAGAACATAAGAGCAATTTAAAAAAAATCAATATATTATCAATTCAGATTCTGTAGAGTTTTTGTTGTTATTGTTTTTTCCTTTGGATGTGGCATTGTCCATTACAGGTCTAGGTTGCCCTTGAACTCTGGACTGCTGAGAGGAGCTGCATCCATTTTAATCAGTTCTCAATGTTGTTGTTAATGTGTACAATATTCTTTTGGTTCTGCTCCCTTTA
Source organism: Macrotis lagotis (assembly GCF_037893015.1). NCBI lineage: Eukaryota > Metazoa > Chordata > Mammalia > Peramelemorphia > Peramelidae > Macrotis > Macrotis lagotis. The sequence continues at coordinate 99,106,492 of NC_133661.1, forward strand.
TTCTTCATCAGTTCTGTAATTCATTCCAAGCTTCTCTAGAGTCTGACCATTATGGTTTCTTATAGAACAATAGTACTCATGTATCATAACTTGTTCAGTCATTCCTCATTTGATGGACATACCCTCAATTTCCAATTCTTTGCCACTACAAAACTATTTTTGAACAGGTGAAACTTTTCCCATTTTTTACAATTTGCTTTGGATATAGATCTAGTATTGGTATTGCTGGGTCAAAGGGTATGATCAGCTTTATTGCTCTTTTGGCATAGTTCCCTATTTCTCCCCAGAATGTTTGGATTAGTTTACAATTCCACCAACAGTGCATTAATGTCCCAATCTTCCTACAACCTCTGCAACATGGATGATTTTCCCTTTTAGTCATCTTAGCCAATCTAATAGGTGTGAGGTGGTACCTCATAACTGTTTTAATTTGCATTTTTCTAATCAATAATGATTTGGAGGAATTTTTTTGTATGATTATATATAGCATCAACCCTCTTTAAATTACTTGTTGAATGATTGGAAGACCCATGGTTGGTTGGAAACTAAAGTTTTCTAATAGATATGGGGGGATGGTATTACATGAATAATGTTTTTTTCCTAAATAAATGAAAAAAGAGAAGAGTTCTTTAATTCACATGTGACAATGTGTCTGTCCTCTTCTTCCAAAAGATTTAGACATAAGAATTAGATTAGGTCTCTATGTTACTGCTTCTCCAGACCTGTGATTTCTCCTTTCTCATAGTTACTGCAGTTTGATTTTGCTTTTTTACGGTGTCTAGGAGTTTCACTGGCATTTAGCTTTCTTAGCTTGTTAGAAACTGAAGTCATTAAAAAAACCAAGAAACTAATAGAGACCTGAAAAGCAACAATGAAAGGAAATAGGGACAATGAGGTAAAAAATCTATTTTAGACTCCCAGTTTTGAATAGAGATGAACAGAAGGAAAAGAAACCCAAACCTCTGGCAGGCAAACTCCTATTTTTTTTTTTTACTATAAAAGTGAAAAATACTGAAAAGTAATATGAAATTCTTAAGACTTGTTTTCATTCTGTGTAAAGTAAACCGTTATTTCTTTTATTATTCAATTAATTAATGTGAATATAGGTGAACATTTAATTCCTACTACTGCCTGTACTCTTGGTCCTTCTCTGCTTTTGTGAAATTTCTACATGTGACTGATAAATACTGGGAAAATTATTTATCTTGTTTTCATTTCCTAAATCCTCAAGGTTCCTTTCCTTTATGGGATAATTTTTTGCTTATCTAACTGCACATTCATATTATTATTTTGAGGGAACTCTACCCCATCTCTGTAATATTATTTAAACATTGACCCAAGAATGCCTCCAGTTAAATTGTACTTCAATGCCTTGCTCTGATGTAGAGGTAACCCTGAATTCTCATAAGACTGGAGGTGACACCGAGGAGTTCTGCCAGCAGGCAACAAACTGATAGATTTTTAACAAGAAGAAGAGGCTTTTTCAGATTTTAGTGAGATTTTTGTCAACTGTTGAAAGGGCAGACACCCTTTCTGCTCTCACCTCTAACTCCAGCTCATCATCAGAAGCTCAAACTACCAGGTAAACTTTTTTTTTTAATTGCAGAAGTTCATGAAATATGAGACTATCCTCTGAGGCTTGGAGTCATTGTAATTTGCATTGATAAAAAAAAAAGAGTTCACACTAATGAAATGGCTTGGTTTGGTTAGGTTTTTTGGTAGGTTTTTTTTTAAGTTTGAAAAAATTCTACCAATAATCAAGTGTATTAAAGATAACTGAGATTTATTATTCTGAAATATATTTTCAAAATTTTGTTTTGGTTTTTTTTTTAGATTTTTTTTCCAAGGCAATGGGGTTAAGTGGCTTGCCCAAGGCTACATGGCTAGGTAATTATTAAGTGTCTGAGACCAGATTTGAACCCAGGTACTCCTGACTCCAAGGCTGGTGCTCTATCCACTGTGCCACCTAGCCACCCCATTTTCAAAATTTTTACATAGTTTTTTTGGGGGGAGGATTGCTAGATCATTTTCCTTCCTACTTCTTCCTTCAGCTATGTCATACCACCTGTCTACATTTTTCTACATTTGAGGGTTAAGGTCCATCTACATATTTAACTTGCTTTGTCAAAAGGTATTTAGTTAACCATTGGTGAAGTGTATTTCCACTAGCCTATGGCTTTTCCTGTATACCTCTTGCCTAGATTTCTTGTCTGCATTCTTTGTTCCCCACTTTTCTTCATTTCTTCATGCAACCTTTTAGACCTGGCTGTAACTTGTGAGATCTGCTTTATTATTTAAGCTTTGTCTGATTATCCTAACTCCTGATGAATAGCTGTCTGACAAAGGCTTTGGTTTAATTTTTCATTCATTTTTTGCTCATATATGACTCTTCATGACCTCATTTGGGTTTTTCTTGGCAGAGATATTAGAGTGGTTTGCCATTTCTTTCTCTAGTTCATTTGACAGGTGAGACAACTGAGACAAATAGGACTAAGTGACTTGTCCAAGGTCACCCAGATGGTAAGTGTCTGAGGCCAGATTTGAATTTAGGAAAAAGAATGTTCCTTACTATAGATCTGGTGCTCTATCAGTTGCTCCAATTAACTGCCCTTTGGTATAATTAGCAGTCTTTATTTTCAGCTTCTTATTCTGTGGTCCCAGACCCCTAGAATTACCCTGATAATTTGCCACTAGTAGTCTAGCATTGACATCAACATTGTCAAAGGACTCAATTGCTAATTCTGCCCTCAGTTGTTCCTCATTTCTAAAATGAGGACACTGGATTAATGGAGCACCCAGGTCCTTTCCGGCTCTAAGGTGATCATATTATGATCTATTCTGGTTCTTTTCTTGTTTCAGAAGTTCAGCAAGTACTCTGTCAAGCAAGCACTTTTATCAAGGTTGAATTCCCTTTACAAAGTGGTAAATTCTTATAATGTCAGACCAGTGTAGTAGTTACCCAAGGTTTTTAGGTTCCTGTTACCACCCTCCCCCTTGTTCCCTATCACATATCTACTCTAACATAGTCCTAACTTTAGGATTTATCTATTTTCAGGACAACTGGAAGAAATCACACTTTGTTCTGCTTAATAGAACTTGAACTTGGTTTGCAGCAGGATGTAGAAGAATGAAGTCATGGGGGGGGGGCAACCCAAAACTGAGAATACTTAGGAATCATTCAAAGGTCAGGCTGTTTCAGGGTTGATCTTGTGGCTTCAAAGATTCAAGCAATGTGATCAGTTCTTGTTGACAAGAGGTGAAGAAGAGAATGCCTAGGAGGAGGGAAGTATTATAAGCCTAAAATTCAAACTGAGCCCGGATCCAGGATGTCCTTCATCATAGGCAATCAAAGGAAAACTTAACTGGCAAGCAGCAAAAGTCCATAAACGCAGGTAGTTGGCATTTGGTTCACCATTTAACACCAGAAAACTTTATTTTTCAGAAGACAATCAGGGTTTAGTGACTGGGTCACATAGCTAGTATGTCTGAGGCTGGATTTGACTCATATTCTCTTACTTCCAGGGATGGTACTTTATCCACTGTGCTATCTAGTTGCCCCCAGAAAAATTTAACAATAAAACTGTGTCCTCTTCAAAATAGATTTTGCTTGTTGGGCTATTATTGTTTGTACTGAAAGTATAAGAAAATAAAAGCAGCTCAGGCTATGAAGAGAAACTCTTTTGCAACTGACTGGTCTACCCAGATGAAATGATCTTTCAGAACATAACTGTCCAAGCTTTTAGTTCTTTTGGACCACATCACCCAACAAAAACTTGTCAAGGGCCATATATAGAATTTAATATTTATTTATAACAGCAATGTCACCTGTATTAACAATCAGTATAATAATAAAGTATATTAATACTGCACAAATGGCTTTGAGGGCCAAAGGCTGGACACTGCTGTTCTAGAAGACTTATTAGACTTTTTCTGTAGGCAACTTCTCCCATAAAAATCGATGGGTTACATCAAACTCAGCAGCAGGAAACTGGAGATCAGTGAGGGATCCAGTTTCTGAGGAACTGGAATATTAAGCTTAGCCTGGGACCAGTAGCAAGGCTAACTTACTATGTAGGCCATGAGCTGCTAACTGAGATGTCTTGGGTTCTTCTTACCTGTGCCAGGAATGGTCCTAGAGCCTGGGATAGAGATAAACAATTTCAGGGCTCCAACTGCAAAGATTAGGGGTACACAGGGACAGGAATTCCAGCAGATAATTGTTATTAGATGACCATGGTTATTAATTGTCCCACTTTACTTGCTACTTTCTTCACTTCTTTAGAAGAAACTGAAGATATTTAGCATGGAAAATGCAAGGGAAGATTTGTTGACTTGATTGATATCCACAGGCATTTAAAGGATGGTCACCTGGAAGATAGATTAGACTTGCTCTTCCTAGACCCAGAATGAACAAACCTTACAGATGGGAAGTTGCAAAGAAGAAAACTGAGGCTTGATGTAAAGAAAATCTTAGCAACTAGAGCTATAGCAAAAAAAAATGGAATTCATCACTCAAGAGGTTCTCCCACTTTGAAGGTGTTCTGGCAAAGACTGGATGGATGATTCTCAAGTTTGTGGTGGAGAAGATTCTTTTTTTTTAAAGGTTTTTTTTTTTTTTTGCACTGGATGACCCCTGAAATTCCTTCAGGCTGTGAGATTCAGTGATATGGAGTACATTTACATTTTTTTACCCAAGGGAAAGGAGGCAATGGCTTCTCAGCTTAATGGAAGATGTTTAAGGAACTGTGGTAATTCACTCAGAAGAGCTACTTAAAGGGAATGGAAAATAATGTTTGAGTCTATGTTAGAAGAGACAATAGAATTAACCCTGTCATTTCAAGTAGGTTGAAATGTTGCTAAAGACTAACATAAGAAAAATTATTAGTATTTAGAGCACTTTAAGTAAGATTTCTTGACCTCAACTGGTTCCAATTTTCTATTTCATATTCTCCATAAGAGGCATTATTTCTTTCCCATTCTTCAGTGATAGTGGTAATTTCTCAGAACTTGACTGTAGGACCTCTGCCCATCTTTGCCTTGTAACCCCTGCCCAAGCATTTTCTTTCATATGCTTGGCCAATGTATATAACAATAGAGGAAATCTCTGACCCAGGACTCACGCATTCTAGATTCAATTTGAGGGGAATTTCCAGAAATTGCTCTCTCCAGGTCAATTTGTCCCCATATAAATCTCCCATAGCAAAATAGAATATGGCACATATCTAGCTCTCTGAAGAAAAGTAGAGTGTGGGGCTTTTATGAAAACTCAGGATTATAGCATACCAGTTACAAGGCAGGATTTACTTAACACTACAGAAATGAAAAAAAAACAGAAAGAAGTTATACATAAGCCCTTCAGCTATCACAATAGCTTCCTTTACTTTTTGGAGAAGTTCCACTTCTACCAGGAAAAATTACTGACCTCTAGACTTAGTTGAGAAACCCCCCAAAAGAAATTCCTTAAAGTTGATCAAGGGTATCTCTTACTCTTTATTACTTCTTTATCTTTTTATAGCACTATCTTAATGTTGAGAGCAGCTAGGTCAGACCTGGAGTCAGGAAGATCCAACTTCCTTCATCCAAATCTGGCCTCAGACACTGTATGACCCTGGGCAAATCACTTAGCCCTATTTGCCTCAGTTTCCTTATCTGCAAAACAAGCTGGAGAAGAAATGACAAATCTCTCCAGTATCTCTGCCTCAAATGGGATCATGAAGAACTGGATATCACTGAAGCAATTTAACAACAGCAAATGATGACCCTACAAAAAGAAACAACTTTCCAGAGAGGAAACAAACATTTTTAAAAAAATTTTTTTAAAAAGCCCCTTCTATATGTTAGATATTGTGCTAAAGCTCACAACCTAGGTATCATCTTCAAATCATTATTTCTCATCTATCATATCCACTCTGTTGCCAACATACAAGCCCTTATCACTTCATACATGTACTATTTCAATAGCCTGTTCTTAGAAATGCCTACAATAAAGTTTATCCCCAATCTAGCTCATCCTCCATAAAGCTGCCAAAGTAATTTTCCTAATGTTCTACCATGTCACTCCCCTACTCAATGAATTCTAGTAGCACCTGATCATGTCTAAGATTAAAGATAACGTTTTTCTGTTGGATGGTAAAAGCCGTTGTAATCTAACCTCCCTACCCAGCCCACCCAGGATTTTTTACATTTTTCTGCCTTCCACATACTTTTTGATTCATTGACATTCACCTCCTTGCTGTCCCTTTAATAAGATACTCCCTCTTTTATCTCTGCTGATCACCCTTCCCTCAGGATGGTCTATTTATTGCCTATTTATCCTGTATATATTGCCTTTTTTGTGGCCTATTTATTCTGTATATAATTTGTACATATTTATTTACTTATTGTCTCTCTTGTTGGATTGTGGGCTCTTTGAGGGCAGGGACTGTCTTTTGCCTTTTATTGTTTTGTCCCCAGTTACACAGTAGATGTTTATTGTTTTATTTTCATTTTTAGGTATCTTTTCAATTATATTTACAGATAATTTTCAACATTCATTTTTGTAAAGTTTTTTCCCTCCCATCCTTCCCACCCCCACCCTAGGTTAGTGAGAAATCTGATATAGGTTACACATGTACAATCATGTATAGTAGATGTTTAATGAATACTTATTGATTGACCTCAAGCCATTTGTGAGTCTCATTGATTCCATCTGTGAAACACATCTTGGCTTCATACCATCTCTCTTTCCATTGTTACAGCCCCTGTTACCACTTTCCTTGATTACTACAATGGTCTCATTGCTGGTTTTCCTGCTTTCACTCTCTCTCTCCTCCAAGTCATTCTAATACCATTACTAGAGAATCATCTTTTCTTATAAGACAGATCGGTCACATTGTTCTCCTGCTCAAAAACCTTTACTGGGTCCCTATTGTTTTCTAAGTCAAATTCAAACTTACTTCCCTGGTATTCAAGGCTCTCTGTAAGCCACTGTCACCCTGCCTTTCCAGTTTAATCTCATTACTCCAGCCAAAAAAAACAACTTTCTGCTCCTCCTTGCATTCACTGCCCTCTCAATATTTTGTTTTTGGTCAGACTCTAATCCTTCAAATGCTTTCTTGCCATATTTATTTGTCTAATTTTTATCTGTCTTTATCAACCCAAGCATTCACTGTTTAGCCTTCCTTGAGCACCTTCCCTTCAAACCTTATGCAGCACTGTTTTGTAACTCATGTTCTCTTGTTTGAGTTATCTGCACTGGATTCTCTGAATAAAGTAGGCATTAAATATTGATTGATTGATTTCTTCCCACATACCTAAGTCCTACCCTTCTTTCAAGGTCTAGCTTTACACACCCCCAATGAATAAACTGCAGGTGTGATGTCCTGTTTCAACTTTGCAAATGTGGCTAGCACAATGTACTGTAAAAAAAGTGAGTGCTTAATTTTAATTTAATTTTTTTTGTCTTTTTCTAGCATGAGGTCATATCTTTTTTATTTTTCAATTTAAAAGGTATAATTGAAGAATCTTTTCCAATTATCTCTTTTTTTCCTATAAGTCAGTGCTTTTCCATATTATTTTTTTACAAGGGCAAATTGCTTGCAGTTGATTACAGGTTCTCCACATGATTTTGCCTTTTAATGACATTTTCATCATGTCTTTACTATGATGGCTATCCATTGTTAGTCCTGACAATTTCCTGTTGCATAGGTATTCATATGATATATCTATAAAATAATGAGATGAATGTATTACATTTTTTGTATATATATCTTGCACCTACTATTTTATTTACATGTTAAATGCCTCCCCTTCTCCACCCCCCACCCCCAATTGGATAATAAACTCTCTGAGGTCATGGATAGTTTCATTGTTCTTTTGTATTTCCAGTGCCTAACACATAATAGTAGCTTAATAAATTCTTGTTAAATAAGTAAGTGAATCCACAGGTCAGCTATATTATTATTTCATGGAGATAAATTGTTTATCAGGTCTCTTTATTCCTTTTCTTTATGGCTAAATAATCAAACTGGTCTAGGAATCCTGCATTGATTACATACTATTGTAAGGTGTGATTGAGCTAATCCTTTTTTTTTTTTAAATTCTGGTTCAGTGTATTTTTTCCTACCCTTACTACTTCTTTTAATATTTTATTTTTTCCAACTACTTGTAAAAACAATTTTAAGCAGTCATTTTTTCAAAATTTTTAGTTCTAATTTCTCTTCCTTCTTTCTCTTTTCTCTCTCCTCCCTGAGATGGCAAGCAATTTGATATAGGTTATACATGTGCAATCATGCAAAACATTTCCGTGTTAGTCATGTTGTAAAAGAAAATACAAACTAAAAAAAAACAGAAAAAAAGTAAAGAAAGTAAAAAAAAATATGCTTCAATCTGCATTCAGACGTCATCAAGACTTTCATTGGAAGTGGACAGCATTTTTCATAAGTCCTTTGGAATTGTTTTGGATCTTTTGTATTGCTGAAAATAGCTAAGTCATTCTCAGTAGATCATCATCACAATATTGTTGTTATTATATACAATGTTCTCCTAGTTCTGTTTACTTCACTTTGCATCATTTCATGTAAGTCATTTCAGGTTTTTCTGAAAGCATCCTGATAATCATTTTCTTATAGCATGATAATGTTCCATCATAATCACATGCAATTTATTCAGTTATTCCCTTATTGATGGGCAGCCCCTCAATTTCCAATTCTCTGCCACCACAAAAGAACTATTATTAATATTTTTTACATATAAGTTATTATCCTTTTTTAAAAAAAAATCTCTTTTGGATATAGACATAGTAGTGATATTGCCGGGTCAATGGATATGTACAGTTTTTTAGCCTTTTGAATATAATTCCAAATTGCTCTCCAAAATGGTAGGATCAATTCACAACTCCACCAACAGTGTGTTAGTATCCCAGTTTTCCCATAATCCTTCCAATAGTCATCATTTTCCTTTTCTGTCATAATAGCCAATTTGATAGGTGTGAGGTGGTGGTACCTCCAAACTGTTGCAATTTGTGTTTCTCTAATCAATAGTGATTTAGAGTACTTTTTCTTGTGATATAGAGCTTTGATTTCTTCTGAAAATTGCCTGTTCATATCATTTGAGCAATTTTTTTGGTTTTTGCAAGGCAATAGGGTTAAGTGACTTGCCCAAGGTCACACTAAGTGTCTGGGGTTGGATTTGAACCCAGGTCCCGAGTCAGTGCTCTATCCACTGCATTACCTCATTGCCTTGAAATATTGTATATTCTTATAAATTTGACACCCTTCTCTATGTATTTGAGAAATGAAGCCTTTATGCAGAAAAATTTTCTGTAATTTACTGCCCCCCCAGTTTTCTGCTTTCCTTCTAATCTTGATGTATTGATGTTGTTTCAGCAAAACCTTTTAAATTTAATATAATAAAAATTATTCATTTTACATCCTGGAGCACTCTCTATATCTTGTTTAATCATAAATTCTTTCCTTCATAGATCCAATAGGTAAATTATTCTGCTCCCCTAATCTGCTAATGGTATCAATTGATATGTCTAAATCCTATATCCATTTTGACCTTATCTTGGTCAATAGTATATTACTCTATGCTTAATTTCTGTCAAATTGCTTTTCAGTTTTTCTCAGAATTTTTTCTCAAATAGTGAATCAGTTGTGATCTTTGTGTTTATCAAACATTAGATTGCTTATTACTAAGTTTTCTGTACCCAGTCTATTCCACTGATCCACCACTCTACTTCTTTGTTAGTACCAGATTGTTTTTATAATTGCTGCTTTATAATAGATTATGAAATCTGGCATGGCTAGCTCACCTTCTTTCATATTCTTTTTCCCCTTAATTTCCTTGATATTCTTGCCCTTTTGTTCTTCCAGATGAATTTTGTTGTTTTTTCTAACTCTAGAAAATAATTTTTGGTAGTTTGATTGCTAAAGCACCAAATAAGTAAATTAATTTTGGTATAATTGTCTTTTGATTATATTGACTTGACCTTCCAATGAGTAATTAATATTTTTCAATTTTCATCTGATTTTATTAGTGAAAAATGTTTTGTAACTGTGTTCATATAGTTCTTAATTTGTCTTGGCTGGTAGACTCCCAAATATTTTATATTGTCTAAAGTTTTTTTAATGAAATTTCTCTTTCTATCTCTTGCTGTTTGATTTTGTTGGAAATACATAGAAATTCTTATGATTTTTGTAAGCTTATTTTATATCCCATAACTTTGCTGAAGTTGGTACTTATTTTAAATAGTATTTTGGTTGATTCACTAGAATAATCCAAGTATACCATCACATCATCTGCGAAGAATGATAGTTTTCTTTCCTCATTGCCTATTCTGATTTCCTCAATTTCTTTTTCTCCTCTTATTGCTATAGCTAACACTTCTAGTACAATATTGAATAGCAGTGGTGAAAATGAGAATCTTTGCCTCACCACTCATCTTATTGGGAAGGCTTCCAGCTTATCCTCATTACAGATAATTTTAAGGAATGCTCTATTTATTCCTCTGCTTTCTAAATTTTTTTTTGGCAAGGCAATGAGGTTAAGTGACTTGCCCAAGGTCACATAGCTAGGTAATTATTAAGTGTATTTTTTGTTGATATGGTCAATTATGCAGACAGTTTTCCTAATAGTGAATTAGTCTGGCATTCCTAGTATAAGTCCTATATGGTCATAGTATAGGAGCTCTGTGATATATTGCTGTATATTAATGTAGTGAACTTTGCTATCATTTTATTTAATATTTTCCCATCGATATTCATTGGGAAAATTCTATAGCTTTCTTTCTCTTTTTTTCAAAAATGCTCTTTCTGGTTTAGGGATTAGTAACAAATATTTTGTAAAATAAATTTGGTAGAAATCCCTCTTTTCCTATTTCTCCAAATAGTTGATGCATCCCATAAATTTTGGTATATTGTCTCATTGTCATTCTTTTTAATGAAATCATTGTTTCTAAGATTTGTTTTTTGACCCACTCATTCTTTTTTTTAGATTTTTTTGTAAGGCAAATGGGGTTAAGTGACTTGCCCAAGGCCACACAGCTAGGTAATTATTAAGTGTCTGAGACCAGATTTGAACCCAGGTACTCCTGACTCCAGGGCTGGTGCTTTATCCACTAGGCCACCTAACCACCCCATTAGGCCACCTAGCCGCCCCCCACTCATTCTTTATAATTAGATTAGTTTCCAATTAATTTTAATCTGCTTTTCTATTTAAATAATTATAATATGAAAAGGATCTGAAAAAGAAATATTTCTGGTTTTCTGCATTGGTTGTATGTTCTTTTTATGACTAATACATAGTCAGTTTTTTGGAAATGCCATAAATGCCACTAGGAAAACGTATATTTCTTTCTAGTTCCATCCAATTTTCTCCAGAGATTTATCACATCTAACTTTTTTAAATTCTCTTCATTTCCTTAACTTCTTTCCTATTTATTGTGTGACTAGATTTATCTAGAGAGGAAAATTGAGACCCTCCATTAGTATAATTTTACTGCCTATCTTCTTTTAGAACTCATTTAACTGTTCCTTTAAGAATTTAGATGATATACTTGACTGCTTCCACAATAATTGAATTGTTCTTTCAAGTTACTTGTAGCACTTTCTTCTTGATATAGGAGTTCTTGAATTTGGTTATAATATTCCTGGGAGTTTTCATTTGAGGATCTCTTTCAGGAGATGATAGGTAGATCCGTTCAATTTCTGTTTTCCCCTAGGATATCTTCAAGGATATCAGGATTGTTTTCCTTAATAATTTCTTGGAATATGATATCCACTCTCAGTTTTTGATTATGACTTAGTCCAATAATTCTTAAATGATCTTACCTTAATCTATCAGGTCTGTTGTTTTTCTTAATGAGATATTTCACATCTTTTTTTTTTACTGCTTTTTATTGTTTTATTGTTTCTTTAGGTCTCATAGAATCATTAGCTTCTACTTGCCCAATTATAATTTTTTTAAAGATTTTATTTATTTTGAGTTTTACATTTTTTCCTCTAAGCTTACTTCCCTCTCCCCACCCCCCCACCCCCCACAGAAGGCTATTTGCCAGTTCTTATATTGTTTCCATGGTATACATTGATCCAAATTGAATGTGATGAGAGAAAAATCATATCCTTAAGGAAGAAACATAAAGTGTAAGAGATAGCAAGATCAGACAATAAGATATCAGGTTTTTTTTCCTAAATTAAAGGTAATAGTCTTTGGTCTTTGTTCAAACTCCACAGTTCTTTCTCTGGATACAGCCCCAAATTGTCCTTGATTATTGCACTGATAGAATGAGCAAGTCCATCAAGGTTGATCATCACCCCTATGTTGCTGTTAGGTTATACAATGTTATTCTGTTCTGCTAATCTCTCACTCAACATCAGTTCATGTAAATTCCTCCAGGCTTCCCTGAATTCCCATCCCTCCTGGTTTCTAACCAATTCTAATTTTTAATGAATTATTTTTCTTTAGTAAGTTGTTCCTACCTCTTTTTTCATTTGGACAATTTAGTATTCCATACTAAAGGCATTGTTTTCTTCAGTGAATTTTTGTACATGTTTCAGTTTTTTGTGCTTCCTTTACTAAACTGTTGACTCTTTCCCCCCATGATTCTCTTGCAGCGCCTTAATTTCTTATAGTTTTTTTCTCTACCTCTCTTATTTGTGTTTTAAAAGTCTTGTTGAGCTTTTTCATGGAATTATTTTGGGGCCTGACAACAATTCACATTTTTCTGTTAGACTTTGCATATAGCCATTTTAACATTGATGTCCTCTTTTGAGTTCATATTTTGATCTTCCCTGTCACCATACTATCTATTTATGGTAAGATTCTTTTTTGTTTTGTTTGCTCATTTTCCTCATACTGCTTGACTTTTAACTTTAAGTTAAAGTTGGATTATGCTCCTGGGGGGGGGGTTGTGCTGCTGTTTTTTGAGCTAATTCTGAAGACTTATAAATTTTCAGTTGCTCTGCAGTGGTATAAATAAAAATACAGTGTGGTTACTGTTTTCCCAGCCTGCATTCTGGTCTGTGAACAACCACAAGCACTCTTTTTTGCCTTGTAACTATGACCATGGACCCTGTTCCCCCAGGGTACTAGTTGCCCTCCTCCCCCTGCCACTAAGACCTACACATATGACTCAGATCCCCATATGAGCAAGGAAACAGGGTCCTGAACTCAGTGCCAGTAAAATGTCCCCAGTAATCTCCTTCTGAGTTGTCCACCCTCTTTTCCATCTGCATTCTGAGAGCTCTGGACCTTTCACCCCAAGGCCTGTTCCTGGTTGACTGGTATGGCCTGTGTTAAACTGTGCTCCACTCTTACTCTAGTAAAACAGACCTTTCCAGAGACCTCCGAAGTTATCTCAGACTGGAAAATGGTTTCACTCTCTTCTTTTGTTGGTTCTATTACTATAGAATTTGTTTTGACACATTTTAAAATTGTTGAGAGGGGAATTTGAGAGAGCTCAGGTGTATACCTGTTTTTAATCTGCCCTCTTGGGTCTGACTCAACCCATACTTACATCTGTCTTTAGATGTTTAGGGAAAAAGGACATTCTAATAAAAGCCTTGATCATTTTTATTAGAAAAATAAATACAAATACACATACAGCTCATCATTACTGAACCAATGAACTAAACTGGTATTCAATGTCTTTTGAAATTATTTTGTGTTAAAATAGTTTATATATCGTTTAAATATGTAACTTTATTGTACTTTCATGTCACAATAATAATTTAAATGAGCCTAATATTTTTATCTTAATGACTATATTTTAACCAAAACAAATTTTGGGTATAATTACTATTCATGTGGAGAATGATTTTACCTTTTAATTTCTTTATTAAGTGGCTTCTGCAATTCACATTTTTTAAAATATTTTTTACAAGGCAGTGGATTTAAGTGTCTTGCCCAAGGTTATACAGCTAGGTAATTGTTAAGTGTCTGAGACAGGATTTGATTTCAAGCCCTCCTAATTCTAGGACCAGTACTCTATCCACTGCACCACCTAGTTGCCCTTACAATTTACATTCTTAACAGCAATGGCCCACAAGATTGGGTCTCTCTTAAGTGTGAGACGAATAAGAAACTTATTTCCCCATTTTTGTCTTTCCTTGACCCTAGTTTTCCTACAGGGCAAGAAATGTTGGACCTTGTTGCTATGTGTTCACCTCTGATGGAACTGGTGTCTACCAGGAGTAAATCTTATAGACTGGTTTACTTGTTATGATTCTTGAAACTGGGTATAGCTTTGGGTGAGGAGTGGCTTATTGGTTCATCTGTATGATGCCACTAACTGACTTAATGACCAAAATTCTTAGGAAAAATTTTTTTGTTGACTAATCATGAATTGTAAATTGGCAACACCTCTTATTTATAGTCATCTATATTGTGTAATTTTTAGAATATTGCCAGACAAGAAAAGACTTTTGTAATTGAGTGGAAGATGAGAGGAAATGAATGAGCCTTTACTCTCATTGAGAGTAGCTCAGAGAGGAAATGATATACACACTCAATTGGGTATAAAATTTATTTTACAGGAGAGGAAAGTGTTGGGAGAAAGGGGACGGGGGAGTGGAGGAGGCTGATAGAAGAAAGGAAAGATTTTGGGAGAGGGTAGTCAAATACAACACACTTTTGAGAAAGGGTAGGGTAAAAGGAAAGAAAGAATAGAATAAATGGGGGAGGGGGAAATAGGATGGAGGAAAATACATCTAGCAATAGCAACTGTGAGAAAAATATTGAAGTAATTTCTCTGATGGACTTATAATAAAGAAAGAGTTGGTGGTGTCTGAATATAGACTGAAGCACACTTTTTTCCTAACTTTATTTTTCTGGAAGTTTTCTTTGTGGGTGGGGGGAATTATATCTACTTTTACAATATGATTATTGTAGTAATGTATTTCATGGCTACATATTTTTAACCTACACCAAGTAATTTTCTTTCTTAATGATGAAAGTGGGGTGGGAGGAAGGGAGAGAATTTGAAATTCAAGGTTTGCAAGTAAAGGTTGAAACTTGCTTCTGCATATAGTTGGAATAAAAATTTAAAGATAAAAAATAGAGTATTGCCCAGGATTCTGAAAGGTTAAATGAAATATACAACTAATACAAAGAAGAGACATGACTGGAGTTCAAGTCTTTTTCTCACTCTGAAGTCAGGTCTCAATTAACTATACCTCAAAGACTTATCACAGAATCAATTTCTAATATGAATGCAATCATAAGATTCAGGACATCCCCCATCCTCACTACATAAATTGACTAGTAAAGTTATTTAATATATTATGGTTTCAGAATAATATAATTACTGAACCAAGAAAATAAAAGCAATTTCCAAAAGGAACTAAGAAGTTTTTGGT
The DNA here is from genome assembly GCF_037893015.1 of Macrotis lagotis. NCBI lineage: Eukaryota > Metazoa > Chordata > Mammalia > Peramelemorphia > Peramelidae > Macrotis > Macrotis lagotis. The sequence goes on from NC_133661.1 coordinate 99,121,827, forward strand.
GTGGATTCTGTTAAAAGTGGAAAAATCTTTAGTAACTATTAAACAAAAAAAAAGGCTCCTACAAAGGAGTTCTTATTTTTTACATTTTTCAACTCGTATATGATGTGCATATGTATATATGTATGCACACAATATACATGTATTTATATTGTAATTTGAACTTACATGTATATGTATATTTTAAATTGTAAGCATATCTTCATATTGATAAAGGAAACAGGCGATAAAGATTGATTCACATCATATTGCCTTGGACTGGGGAATCAAGAAACAAAGATTCTGTTTCTATTTATGTGACTAAATAAAAGATTTCTCACCTGTACAATACAGAGGTTTGAGTAATCCTCTTTAAAGTAAATCACTCCTAAAATCCTGTAATATGTGAAGAAAAATGATCAAAAGGACTTGCTATTGGGCTGTTTGCCTGAACTGTTGCTATAAAGCTGTCATACAAAGAGGGAAAGTTGATACTACAGATTTACACATACAACATGCAAACAGATTCTGTTTGTGATTGTGTGCTTGTATACCATATTCCCTCCCTGTCCTGCTTGGATTTGATCTAGATTTGTGATCTCTGTCAAAACTTCCTCAAAGAATGGTGGAAAGTGAATCAACCTCAGAATCAGAAAGATCTGGATTCGAATCTTGTCTATGTCATTATTTGCCAAGGACACATCACTTAACCTCTGTTATAACATCATAATATTCCTCTAAGTATTATAAATGATTATAAATTGTAATTAATAACTAGCAAAGTACTTCAAAATTTGTAAAATGCTTTGGAAATGAGGGGAAGGAACAACCTATGTATCAAACTCTATGTTTAGTTTACATCTGTTATCTCATCTGATTCTTACTAGATCACCTACCTGGAAGGTAGGGGTTATTATTATTATTCCCATTTTACAGATGAAGAAACTGAATCAGAGGTTAAGTTCTTGCTTAAAGTTCACACAGCTAGTAGGAGCCTGAGGTTAGATTTGGAACTCGGGTCTTTCTGACTTCATTGCATTCTTTCCCTTGTGCCACCTAACTACCTCAAATTGGAGGAGCTGTCAAACTACACAACATAATTAGTGAAGGAAAAATATTTTTGTTACCATTTCTGCATGTCAAAGTCCCCTAGATATATGATATAATGTTATATGATATGATATATATATATATTTATATTTATATAATGTGTCCCTTCCCACTCCAGATTACCTAGTGGCAATAACTATAAAAAAATTATCCAATCCTTCAGACTTGGATAATTTGAAATAAATATTATGGAAATTCCTTGTCTATTATTTTATCTTAATTAACTGACTTCTTCAGGCAGAATTTTAACCCGTTTTTCTCCATACCAAATTCATCCCTCTAATCCACTATGTCATTCTTTTTTTCCCCCTGAAAGTTTATTTAGTAAAAGAAAAATAATTAGAATTAAACTAGACTATCTATAAATATTAGAGAATATACAAGCTCATTAGGAAACCTGATTTTGCTTATTTGAGTTTTTGACTCAGAGAAATGCTTATTTAATTACTTCACAATAAAAAGAGCTGATCTTTGAGGTTCTACAAGTGCTTCAGGGATTCTAGAAACCTGCTTGCCTCTTTTCCTAGACATGTTAGATATTTGAGTCTGGTTCTTCATTAGATAACTGCATATTCAAGAGTCAGGGTGGCAAAATTATATATTAAAGGGAAAAATACTCATTTTAGGGAAATAGAGCCTCTAAATAAAAATTTCATTGCATATCATACATTACAGGGGAAAATTCTTTATGAAATTGATGTCAGAATGCTGAGTGAATATCATAAAAACATGGAATAAAAACCTATTAGGGTAAAGTCCTTTTAAAAAATTACATTTACTGGCTTACTGTTGGACTAGATGATAAAAAAGCAGTGACATTTAGTGGAAATATATTTCATTTGTGAGAGACTGGAAAGCAGAAGTTGTACCAGATAACCTGTCAAATGTAATACACCTTACAAATTCATTTGAGCACAATGAGGATATTGAACAACAAGAGAAATGGCAAAAATGATGCCCATTATTCCCCGTTAGCTTTGTGAGAAAATTAGCAACAATATGTTGATTTACCCAGTTGTCTCACATCAAATGTATTTCCAAATTTATTTTTTGTATTTTTGTTCTTTCTATTCTGAATAAATTATGACTGGGTTTCCAGTAGTTAGGAATGAGGTTTAAATGCTAAAATTTGGTGTTGTTCAGTTGCTTCAGTGATGTGTGAGTCTTTGTGACCTCATTTCAAGTTGTCTTGGCAAAGATACTAGAGTTCTTTGCTATTTCCTTCTCCAGTTCCTTTTACAGATGAGGAAACTGAGGCAAAAAGAGCTAAGTGATTTGCCCAGAATCACCCAACTTCTAAATATCTGAGGTCATATTTGGACTCAGCTCAGATTTTGATTTCAGGCCTGGCATTCTATCTAAAGCTCCCCATAGAGAACTATCCTTGGGTAGAAATATCTAGATATAGGAGTAAGATTGACAACAGATCTCAGACTGGGTTTAGTAAGTCAGATAGCATTTATTAAGCACCTCCTGTTATGTTAGACTCTTTGCTAAGCAGTGGAGATTTAAAAAAAGGCAAAAGACAACCTTTGATCTTAAGAAGCTCATATTCTAAGCTCAGCATGTTAGTCTTTTGAACAGCATTTGATTTTGATAAGTAGGTTTTATGTAAAAACATGTTTGAAGGAGAGTAATATATGGAACACATAAATCAGAGTGGAATGCTTTCAGAGGCAATGAGTTCCCTGTCACTGGGAGGTATTCAAGCAGAAGTGAGATTAATGAATACTTTTCTGGTATGCTCTATATTTTTTGTCTCTTTTTAAAAATTATTTTTTAGTATTCTTTTAGAAAAAAAATTGAGTTCCTTTTCTTCAGTTCTTCCCCCACCCATTGTGAAGGCAGGCAATAATGATATCAATTATGCAAGGGAAGAACAGCTAGGTGGTACAATGGATCAAATGCAGACTCTGGGGTCAGAACCTGAGTTAACATTCAACCTTAGACCTTAGACAAGTCACTGATCCCTTTTTGCCTCAGGTTCCTTATCTGAAAATTGAGCTGGATGGGCAGCTAGGTGGCACAGTGGATAGAGCACTGACCCTGGAGTCAGGAGTACCTGAGTTCAAATCTGGCCTCAGACACTTAATAATTACCTAGCTGTGTGGCCTTGGGCAAGTCACTTAATCCCACTGCCTTGCAAAAACCTAAAAAAAAAAAAGAAAATTGAGCTGGAGAAGGTTATGGTAAACCACTCCAGTATTTTTGCCAAGAAAACCATAAATGGGGTCATGAAGAGTTGGACAAGACTAAATAACTGAACAACAGCAACAAAAACAAAAATGTGAAATCATGCAAAGTATTTCTATATTAGCCATATTGCAAGAAAAATAGGGAAAGTAAAAAAAACTATATACTTCAGTTTACAATCAAAATTCATCAGTGTTCTGTGTGGAGGTAGATAGTATTTTTCATCATGAGTCCTGGATCATTGTAAGTTTTTTACAATTGATTTTTCAGTCATCATTACTGTTTACTGTGCACAGTGATCTCTTGGTTCTGCTCATTTCACTATACATCAGCTCAGATAGATCTTCTCAGGTTTTTCTGAAACCATCTTCTTTGTCATCTCTTTTAGGACAATGGTATTCCATCCCAATCATATACCATAGCTTTTTCAGCCATTCCTCAATTGATTGTCATACTCTCAATTTCTAATTCTTTGCCACCACAAAAAAGCTGCTATCAATATTGGTCTTCTTCATTGGTCTCTTTGGGATATAGTAGTGGTATTACTGGGTCAGAGAATAGGCATGGTTTTATTGTCCTATGGGCATAGTTCCAAATCTTTCTCCAGAATAGTTGGCCCATTTCATAAACAGACAGCTATTAGGGTCCCCATTTTTCCACAAGGGATGCTCTGTCTTAGTTCTCATTGCTTAATTAATAACTGGTTGGCTTTTATTGAATTTTGTAGCTAGCACAGATCATTTGTATTGTTGGGGAAAGATGTTAATATAGTGAAGGGGGAATGCTCAGTTCTTGCCTCATATTTGGCCGAGTCCAGAAGAATAAAACTTAGAGGAAGGCAAACCTCTTCCTTCTGTACTCTCAGAAAGGAAAGGCTGTAGAAGTAGATAACGTTCTCTGTGAAGGGTGTGACTAGAAAACAAGATATCTCTATAGGTCTGTGCAAGTAAATTAATGGGTTTTCAGGCTCAGTAATTACAAGTTTTGAAAAGGTTCACACATATTTTCATGGAACTGGGGTAGGGGGCAGGAAACATTCTTAATTTTAACATGTTAATTGTAGTATGATCAGCAGCATTATAAGCCACCCTCAATGACAACATCACTACTGTCCAAAATAATGCTACCATCTCCTTAGTTTTCCATGATGTACTGTAGCTAGAATGTCCTGATTTTTTTAAGCAGACAGAATGGAAATGGGGGAGATTGAGTTCCCAGACCTAAGTCCACATGGAACAGAGAGGCAGAGCAGACACACCCAAGGATAAAATGCCAGAAAGGTCAGAAATTGCATTGAAATATGCAGGCAAAAAAGTGCTTTCATTGTTTTTTCCCCCTTATCAGTATATCTGACAGCAGAAGCATTACTACAGAATAGACCTGCACTTTTACCCTTTTGGATTGTTTTTGTAGATTACAGATTGTAAATTGGCTAACCAGAGACTGTGTATAACTTTATTTGTTTAGCAGTGCTATTAAATTTGATGTTTATTTAGTATCAAGAAGGTTCTTTAAGCACTCAAAATCACTAACAAAGATGAATGATGCTTGAAAATTTATATAACCTAATTCTCCTGACCCTGTTTATGACTTCCATTGAAGTACAAATAATTCAATCCCAGATTAAGAGATTTGAATTTTATCTGTACCTTCTCCTGTATTGTTTAAATATTTTAAATCCTCTAGCAAGTATGGACAGTGAAAATATTTAATTTTTTTCTATCTTCCAAAAATCAAATTAATTGCATCAAATTAAATATCATCACATACATAATCTTGTTCTGGGTGGTGAGTGAGATATAAACTTTAGATAGGAACATTATTTAGAAGAGTAGATTATTTGTCTTCATGGAGTTTGATAGGGAGATGAGATCCCCACAGATGAATACAATACACAATATGATATGATTGGAGTATAAGGAGTTGCATTCTATAAGATCTCTGAGGGAAAAGGCTGTCTTCAATCATAGGCTCCAAATTCTATCTGCTTTTACTTCTTAACTTTGTATCTGCACAAACTATTCAATCCTCCTAATCTTCAATTTTCTCATCTATAGAACAAAGAGGTTGGATTAGATCAGGAAATTAACCTCCCCCCTCCTTTTTTTAGTTATGTACCTCTTTAGCAAGCTAGTAAATTTTATGGATCCCTTCTCTGAATAACATTTTTTAAAATAATTGAATGAAATGTTAAATTTTAGATAGAAATTAGTCAAAATAAAGATGATTTTCCCTTCGTTTAAGTTCATGGACCCCCTAAAGTTTATTTGAAGACCTCTCAGCTGTGAGTAGCAGGACGTAATGAACTCAAAAGTTCTATATCCAAAGCTTTGTGTTAAATAGGGTACTGTGATCATGAAGGACTTCAAATGCCTGCTCAGAAGGTGGTAGTAAACCACTAAATATTTTAGCAGTAAAGTGACAGAATCAGATTTAAGCATGAGAAAATTATTTTGGAAACTTTAGATGGGAAAAAGTGGAGAGAGTAAGATTTTTTTTGGAGACTTTTGTAATATCCTAATGGATAGTATCCTAATGGCTGTCTATAAAAGGCAAAGGTAACAATAGAAGTAAAATTATGGAGGATGAGTTGGATATTGGAGATGAGATTGATGTGGGATTAACAGGATTTGATAACCCATCAGATATGAGAGATAGGAGTAAAGAGGGCAAGACCAAAGAGAATGTCAGCATTTCAAATAAAATCTTTGTAATTGTAATTTTACTAGATGCTAAGGGAAAAATAATAAGAAGACTAAGGCAATCAAGACAAAACCAGATTTCCCCAGTTTCAAGGTTTGTAAGCACTCTACACATTTCATTTGATTGTCCTCACAACAGTGCTCAAAATGCATTTATAAATGAAGAAATTTAAGCATAGAGAGGATAATTTGTCCATAGCTAGAAGTATCTGAGAAGAATTTGTACTCAGATTTTTTTAACTCCAGGTCCAACACTCTATCCATTGAAACACCAAGTTGCTTTTCTATACAAGAAAAATAAAATAGGGTCCTTAGCATATTTGATCCTCACAACAATCCAGTGAAGTTGGTGCTCCTGTGTTCCTCATTTTACAGTTGAGGAAGTTGAGGATGTCAGAGATTAAGTGACTTGCCCAGGGTCACACAGCTAATAAGTGTCTGAAGTCAGGTTTGAAGACAGACCTTCATGATTCCAGGACAAGTGCTCTATCCACTGTGCTACTAAGAGGCAGCTTTACATCACTGTATTTGGCTCCATTTTTAAAGGAAAGAATAGGGTTCTGAATACATGGTAGGCCAAAGTTGTTTCTTTGTCTGGTATGCATTTTCTTCTATAGGCAATAGGAATTCACTGAAATTTTCTGAATAGAGAAGATCTGTGCATTAGGATGATAATTTTTGGCAGCTATACAAAAGATAGGAAAGAGACTGGAGGTAGACTTCTTATTTTGGGGGAGGGGAGTGATAGAAAGGATGCTAGAATAATTTCCCTACTCCCAGGGACTAAAATTCCACCAATTTAGAAATTTGAGCAAATAGTAATTTGTTTTAACATAAAAATTGTCCCAACCATTCATTTATATTAATTCAATGACTGCTAAGGCAGTCAAGAGAAAAACCACATCCCCCCCCCCCAATTCTCCAAAAGTTTGTATTTGGGAGTGGGGGTTTCAATGGAAACAATCAATAAGAGCATAAAGGGAAATTGGAAGAGGCAAACAGCATTTTCCATGGGTGTCATCAGGAAAGGCTTCTGGATGGTGTGGAACCTGTGTTTAACCTTATAGGAAGATAAAGATTCTAAAAGGCAGAGAGAGAGAGAGAGAGAGAGAGAGAGAGAGAGAGAGAGAGAGAGAGAGAGAGAGAGAGAGAGAGAGAGAGAATACATTTCAGGTATGAGGAATAACTTCTGCAAATTCATGGAGGTAGGAGATGGAATGAGTAGTAGACCAGTTTGTCTGGAAGCTAATATTCCTAATGGGGGGGACTAATGCAAAATTAACCTGGACAGAAAAGTTTGGAGTCACATTAAGAAGGGCCTTCAAAGTCAAGCTTAAGAGTTTGTATTTTATCTTAGGCAGTTTTAGAACAGACTGAGACATGATTAGACTGGTGCTTTAAATATTATTTTAATAGTTGTTGGAGGATGAATTGGAAAGAGGAGAGTTTTGAAGTCAGGAAACCAATTAAGAGGCTATTGCAATAGTCCTGGTAAGAGGTGATGAAGGTCAGAGCAAGGGTGATGGCTAAGAGAAAAGGAGAAGACAGGTACCAGAAATGTAATGGAGTTAGAGTCTATAAATTAAAAACTAATATGGTAAGGGTGACGATGTGAGGGAGAGGAAATAGAGATTCTGAATCTGTTTGACTGGGAAGTGCACTCAGTAGAAATAAGGAAGTTTGCAGAAAGGCAGATTTGAGAGCAAAAAAAGGGCATGTTGAGTAAGAGATGTCTTATTTGTTCTCAATCTTCTCTGCCTTTGTAGCATCTGTCAGAATTTGTCTTGTGCCTTTAAGGGTACAGGTCATCTCCAAATCATGATGAGACATCAGAGTAGAGCTTCCAGTATTCCTTAGAATTCTTCCATGTTGTAAAAATTGTGCTTACTTATGGAAACCATATGTTCCAGATTTTCTGGGGCAATCCCAGTTTTAAAAAGGAAACCATACATCCAGTGAAGCTTTGAAAATCAATGGCTATTGTTAGAATGTGTATATCCCCAATTCTGGTTCAGAAAATGTGGCTGCTTGTAAGTATGCTGATTTTATAAAAATGTTTTTATCATTTCAATAATTACAATTGTCAATCAAAATTGTTCAAAATTCAGTTCAGACAATTGCAACAACCTCTCAATTTATTTCCCTGCTTTCTGTTTCTTCCTTCTCCCATCTATCATCCATATACCAGACAAAGTGATATTCCCAAAACACAGTTCTGACTATATCCTTCCTCTCACTTGAAAATTTTCAGTGGCATCTTCTTGTTTCTAAGATTAAATGCTGGGGCAGCTAGGTGGCCCAGTGGATAGAGCACTGACTGGCCTTGGAGTCAGGAGGACCTGAATTCAAATATGACCTCAAACACTTAATAATTATCTAGCTGTGTGACCCTGGCCAAGTCACTTAGCTCCATTTCCTTAAATTAAAAAAAATTAAATTAAAATTAAATGCCAGGTTAAATATTTTATATTTGAACTCTACATAATATCATTTCCTTTTACCTTTCCAATCTTAATTCCTTACTTCTCTTCATATACTCTCTAGTCCAAATTGGATTACAAGCACATCTAATTCTACCTGCTGCCTCCATAGAACAAGGATTCCATATTTCTGAATTGTTAGTCCCTTCCTTCAAAGGATGTGGCAGGTGCCGTCTCCTATGGGAAGTCTTTCCTGATTCTCTTCTTTCTTTCCATAGTGATTAGTGCTTTCTTCCTCTTAAAATATGTTATTTTCTCAACATTCTGTGCTTATTTACCTGAAGTATTCACTTTTTTTCTCAACAGTTTGGGGAGTCCTTCCTTATTTTCAAATGGACAGGGTGTCCAAAGATAAGAATGGTCTGGAAGTTTATTGAGTAATGATTCTAGTTGAATGAATCATCCTGAAATGCATGGGTTGGGAAAGATGAAATTGCTAATTGAAACAGTGTACTCTGTGGTGAAAATTTCTGGAGGTTCTATAAATGCATAATTTTACTTTCTTTGTGCAAGAATAGTAAACAAGCTAACTAAGATTTCATAATTACTTAAAAACATTTATTTTTATACCAGTTCATATTTTTTCAAAAGGGGGGGGATGGACAAGGAACAGTTTTATGTTGAAGGAAGTTTTAGATTTGTGCCCATTGTCCTATTTCTAATATCCTTGGTGAAATCTTAAGAATCACACTATCAGTCAAAGAGCTTCTAATCTGGTCTAATTCCTTAGTCGTTTAGTTAAATGATTGAATAACATAGAATTACAAAAGCATAATAAGAAAAACAAATTGAAGAATAGAAGAAAATGGAGATCAATTAAAAAAAAAAAGGAAATAGCATACAACCAAACAACCAAACAACCTGGCAATTTAAATATCAAATTAAATATTTAAAGTTGGTGGAGTCATATGTGATGAAAGAAAAATATCAGCTTGTGGTAATGGTGGAAGAATAACCATATTCTTTGCAATTCTAATTTAGAAATGATATGAAAACTGTGTATTGATATTTTAAAAGAAAAAGAAAATGAATATAGTGACCAGTGAAAAATATATGTCCTTCTCTCACTTGTGCCTTCATGTTGACTTGGATGATAACATAGCATTTCTTCTAAAAGAGATCCTTCAAATAAAAAGCCTTTGTTTTTATGATATAAGCATACTGTATTCTCTAGTGTTAAGGAATGAATGGTGTTCTTCATCAGTTTCATGAGATCTATCCTAGCAATTGGAAAATCTGTTGATCATTCTAAACTATTAAGTATGAATTCAAAACTTAAACTTTTTAGTAAAAAAGTAATATTGATTTAGTAACATTCTCAGGAAAACCCAAAGAGAAGTGATTTAAAGGTTTTGTGGTTTGGGAAATCTATGCAATTCTATCTGCTGCCTCTGTGGAGCAGAGCTTCCATATTTCTAGACTTGAGTCAATTCCTTCCTTCAAAGGACATGTCATGTGCCACCTCCTATGGGAAGCTTTTCTAATTGTCTACTTTCTTCCTCTCTTGAAATCTATATTACTTTATATTCTTTGCTTACTTACATGCATATCTTTTAGGATCCTCCCCTCCAAATTAGATTGTAAACTTCTTAAGGCAAGGACTATATTGTTTTAGTCTTTATATTTGGCCATGGTCTAGCACAGTGCACTTAGAACATAAATTGAATGAAAACGTTGAGGCCAATTGAATGCGATTCCTTAATTGAAGAAAATGTTCTAAATCATCACAACCAGAAATCTTCAATTTCCAATTGCTTCCAATTACTATTCCTAATTGCCTTGTTCTTGAATGGAACATTTCAGTGCTACCCTTATGCCATCTGTAGTTAAAGAGGGTTGTGTTTTCACTTTCCTCTGCATTCTTCTTCTGAAAAGTGTTGAAGGGGATCTTAGATATTATTCTAATATAATAGCTTCCTTTTACAGATGGGGAAAATATTTTATCATGTAGTCCAATCTGCCTTATAGTGTTTGGTTTTATCTGTGATAAGGTAATTTGCTACTCTGCAATGACCATAGTGGATATTAAATGTTATGCAAGAGTCACCTAAGTTTATTAGCATTTTAGTTTTATTGTATGTGTTTAGTTCTTTTAAGTATGTGTGTGTTAGGGGAGGGTAGAGAGTCATATCCATACCTGGTTTAATGTAGATGGAATTGTGAAGTGCTTGAAATATATCACTTGTTGGTTTTTATATAGGAAGCAGATGGTTTAGTATTCTCTGTGTTCTAATCTTGTTTTTTTTCTGCTGATTTGGGTTGTACAAGTTATTTAACGCCAGTTTTCAGTTGTTCCATCTGTGAAGTGGAGAAATTAGATTTCTCATTGCTGGTAAACAACAAACCACAAAAATGATGACAAACCTTTCAGCAGATAAATTTTTAGGACTCTTGAGTACTTAGTAATCATAATTAACATCAGTAATTTCAGACTTTACAATGCAAAATAAAGAAAGGCAAGCCAAAGCAATTCCTTTATTCCATTCTCCTTCTGTACTTCAATGGATCTAAGTTCCCATCAATATGGATACTTGCTTCAGTAGTGCAGATTACAACCAAACATACCTTCTCACTCTACAGGATGCTTGCTCATATTGGGGGGGGGGTCCACACAACATGTGGGGGCTGGGGAAAAATTTTCTTGAGATCTTTTCCTGGTTTTTTTATGTCTTTGGAGCATATTAGCTACCCTTTAGCCTTTATGCTCATTATTTTGGTGGCCTACATCTCTCTGATGATTTTTTTTTGTCATATGACTCTCTGTTGCCCTCAGAGTAGTTAACTGAAAATTTAATTCTTCAGAGGCTATAGTATTCTATGACTCAGTATCACCAGAAGAATGTTGATTTTAAGAAAATGAGCCTTATTTCAGGAAGAAGCTGAGAATCATTTAAAAATACTCAATGATTTCCTAAAGGCATCCCAAGTTGCTCTTGTCCCCTTCATTTCTGGACCCAATGAACTATCTGTCTTTAACATCTGGCCAAGATATATGTACTGGTAGATGAGCTCTGGAGAAACTCTTTACAATTTCATATCATGGTTTCAACATGTGGAATGCTTCATTGGTTCAATGTGATGGTCAGTGAAGATATGTGTGTGTGTGCATGCCAAAATTAAAGAATATATTTTTACCTTCTATAAATAATTTATTTCACTTTGAGGTTTTATTTGGGTATTTGTTGGGAACAGCTAACTAGGTAGAGTTTAGGATACAATATAAGAACTGAAGTCAAGAAGACTGCTCTTTCTAAGTTCAAATCTGAACTTATGAGCTATGAGACTGACCCTAGGCAAAACCCAATCTGCTTCAGTTTTCTCACTTGTAAAATGAACTGGAGCAGGAAATGATAAGTCACTCATATCTTTGCAAAGAAAACTTCCATTGGGGTCACAAAAAGTTGGACATGACTGAACAACAACATTAAATCTGTTGTAACAAAATATTATCAATGACCTTTTTTAGGGGCAAAAAAGTTTATTTAGATATTTCTGTGGTTAGTAGGAGCTAAATGAAAGCAAAATCAACAGCAGCAGCAGCAGCAGCAACAGCAATAACAGCAGTGGTCATCATAAGAGGATAAGCAGTAAGGAAAGGTATGTGAGGTTACCTGAGAGATCACATTCCCCAAAAGCAGGTTGACTTCCCAAAGGAAGCTTAGACATCAGGGTATAAGCAGTAAGGAAGAGTGTAGGGGCAGATGAGTTTATTTGAGGGATGATGCTCCCCAAGAGTAGACTAGCTTCCCAAAGTAAGACAAGCAGCAATGACATTTTTAATGAATTCATGCTCTCTCTATATATGTGAGCCTTCTCTTAGTCTACAAACCTTTGGTCTTGTTTCTTGCTTTGAATCATGTTTTCCATAAAATTTTTACTGTTCTCTCCTGAGCCCATTTTTCTGTTAAAACCACCAAATAACAATGGATATATTGGTGAAATTTGAAGGTAAGTAGAGTTCTTAGGAGGTAGAAAATTATGTATATGGAATATTGTATATAATATTAGAAATGGTCAAGGTTAATTTTCTTGAACTGCTTTTTTCTTACTCTAATATTTTTTGTTAAGAGGGAGCATGCACTGAGTAGGAAAGCAAGGAAGGCTGTATTTGGAAAAGAAAATGAAATAAAAAGAAAAGGTATCTATAAAACTTAAGAAAAAAATTTTAGGAATCTGAACAAATGACAGTATTGATCTAGAAGAATTGGTAAGGGCAACTGAATTTTTTTGGAAGAAATAACAAGATGAGTTAGATTTTTGATTTGTTGGGGGGGTGGCAGGCCATTCAAAAGGTTATATTCTGCAGGCAGTTAAAAAATATGGTGCTAAATCTTGAGTGAGAGGTCAAGATGATTTTGGAGTTATTATAAAGGAAGAGTTGAAGCCAAGAACTAGAACAAGTTACCTAAGGAAGTGAATATAGGAAAAAAACAAAAAAGAGGGAGCTGGTGACAGCTTTCAAAATTATATAGAGTTTGGGAAAGAGAAAGAGCATCTAGCAAGAAGAACAGAGCAGGCATGATTATAGAGTCAAAAATGTTGAGAGGTCAACTAAGAAATTGCAACAATGCAGAATAAAATTTCAAGGAGATGGGAAGTGATTAACAGTATCAAATATAATAGAGATAAAGTAGCATGAGAAAAGGTAAGAGAAAGAAGGTAAGATTCATTATGTAGAGAACATGGAAGGAGGTATTAGGGTTTGGGGGTGGAGAGCAAGGAAGAAGAGGAGGAATAAGCATCTATTAAGCCCTTATGGTATACCTGATCTATGCTAATTGCTTTACAATATTATGTAATTTGATCTTCACAGAACTCCTGGTAGGTAGATGCTACTATTATCTCCAGTTTCATATTTGAGAAAACTGAGGCAAACGAAGGTTAAGTGACTTGTCCAGGTTCATACAGCCAGTAAGTGTCTGAGATCAAATACCAAGTCTTCCTGACTTCAGACTCAGAACTCTAGTCACTGTGCCATCTAGGTACAGTAGTGTAGAGGTCAGAGAGTCAATCATAATATTTATAAAGTACTATCATAGAATAATAAACATTTCAAAAACTGTTAACAAAGCATGATGGCAATCCTTTTTTTTCTAGAATTCAGAGATCAATTTCCAACCTCAGAGGAAACTAAAATTTCATTAAAAATATTATGAATCTTATTAAAGAGTTTTCTCTAGTCACAGATAACTGCATGTTTTGGTAAATTTGTATTTCTGGGAGATGTTGGCATATCAAATTCAAACAAATTCAAGTAAATATTTGTAGGTATTTTAAAAACCATATAATTGTTTTTTCAAGATGATTTAGTAGGAACTTTATTTTCAAGTGCAGAATTAAATCCCTAGTACTTTTTGGCTTATTTGATTTCATAGAATAGTTAATATTTTTCTTATCAGGTGAAGGAGATAAACTGTGTTCTCTCTTTCTCTCTCTCTCTCTCTCTCTCTCTCTCTCTCTCTCTCTCTTGCTGTCTCACTCTTTCCTTTCTTTCCCTCTTTCCTCCTTTTTTTCTGTCTCTGTTGGTCTCTCTCTCCAAACATGTGCATATACATACACATATGTACATACACACACAAAGCCTTTGCAATTCAAATAATTGCAGCTTATTCTTGCATAATATCACTTTTCAAAAACCCAAATTGCTGGACTTGTATGACAAATTTTGAAGGTAATAGTAATAGTTATTTACCGCTTCATTCCCCTGTAAACAGTCATTTTTACCAGTGGGGGACTTTTTCCTCTTTCCATAAAATTAGGCATCCAACTGAAACTAGAAAAGGTTATGATTTAGTTTAATTACACTAATTTAGTTTAGTCTTCTTTTTCAGTTGTGAAACGTCATTTGTATCTGATTCTTTGTGACCCCAGGTGGGGTTTTCTGGACAAAAATACTGGAGTGGTTTACTATTTCCTTCCCTAGTTTAGATGAGGAAACTGAAGCATTCAAGGTTAAATGACTTGCCCAGGGTCACACACCTAGTAGGTACCTAAGGCCAGATTTTAAGTCAGGAGGATAAATCTTCCTGACTTCATGTCCAGCATCCTATCCACAGCACCACATATAAGAAAACCACTTAGGTAACTTTGGACAACTCAATCTCCCTCTATATTATAAAATGAGAAGATTGAACTGCATGCCTTCCTATGTGATCCTATGTTCCCTTCCTATCTCAAGTTTCTCAACCTCTCCCTTGCTCTTATCCCATTCTGTTTTGTATGGCACTTATTTTTTCCCTTTCTCTCAGAACTGTAGAGGACGGGGGCTGTTATTTCATGCTTATAACCCAAATAACTGTCACAGTATTTTACATACAGTAGTCACTTATTAAATGTTGGCTTGAATTGAATTTCTCAAGTTTCTTCCAACTCTGAAATTCCATGATTCTATGGTTCTTACAGTAATTCTAATTTTTTAAGAGTATGTTTAGCATTAAGAAGATCTGATCTAGGAAAACCTAAGCATGAAAGACTAGCTACATTACTAGGGGCTTGTTATGATTACAAAAGAATACCTCACCTAACAGAATTGTTCTTTTAAATTATGATTTCCCTGATACATTTGTAGCAAACATTGGTTTATTTACAAATTATAAACTATTTGGCAGAATAAAACCATCAAATTTATTTATGGAAAGAACCTTACAGAATCTATAGTAGAATCTAATTTTTTTTTTAATGAAATAACTATGGCACAGAGAGGAGAAATATCTTGAAGATTATCTAATGAGTTAATCTCAGAACCAGTAGTTGAGGTTGGGTCTTTTGCTTCTTAGAGCCATACTCTTATCACTGGCCTGTAGTTAGGGCTACTTAATGCTTTGTAATTTCCCTTCAACACCTCCCTACAGGAAATATGGATCCATTTCTAATTCCTTCCTTAGGTCCCATTTTTCAATCATTTCTGAATTCACAACCAATGTTTCTGATTTTTGTCCATAATGAAAGATTTTGTAAAATGACTTTTTGATGGGGCTGTTAGGTGGCAAATCAGCCCTAGAGTCAGGAGGACCTGAGTTCAAATCCAACTTCAGATACTTAAGAATTGCCTAGCTATGCGACCGTGGTCAAATCACTTAACCCCATTGCCTTGCCAAAAATACCCAACCAAAATGACTTTCTGACATCCAAATATATTATGACATTCCCTTGATCTAGTAACTGTTAAAAGAAGAAATTAATGAATAAAAAAAGCATTTAAGTCCTTTCTATGTGCTAGCTACTGTGCTTAAATGCTGGAGGTACAGATTAAAAAGAGAGCTTACATTTTAAGGAGCTTATATTTTAAACAATGGAACACATAATGGATATGGTCCTGGAAGGCAGTTTTGGTCTGAGAAATCAGAATGATAGTGAGTTGATATCCTTTCTTTCTAGAAGTAATGATGAAAGTAATGACTTGATGACTTATCTACCCAAAGAAAGAGGTGGGAAAACTGAGGATCAGAAGAGGTTAAATACATGTGATATGTGGGCAGATGACAAGGGTATAGGTGAAAGCATTGTCTGGTCTTGGAGCTAGCTAGATGTGGTGGGATGGGCGAATTTGTACTCACTTGTCCACAGACAACTTCGTCCCAGGACAGGAGTTCCAAAGCTGAATTAATTAAATCCCTCAGTGTTTGTACATAAGGTTTTTTTGGGGGGCTGCATCAGAGGCAGTATAGCAGAAAATGAGGTCAGGACTTATTTTTTTATAAAAAGATTTTTAGGGTGTGTGTGTGTGTGTTGTGGGGTGGGTGCTTCCACTTAATAATACCTGCTCCCATATAGAACTTTTCCTTCTAACAAAGAAGTATGGTTAATCTAAACAAACCAGCCCACCGAACAAATCTATCAGTGTTTTTTTTTGTGCGTGTGTGTGTGTGCCTCTAATACATGATCTCTTTAGTAAGATGTGGGAGGCATTCTTCATCGTAGTGGAGCTTAGTCATTGCATTGATCTGATTTCTATTTTTCTTTACATTATCATGATCTTTGGTTGTGCTCATTTTACTCTATCAGTTCCAATAGTCCTCCCAAGTTCTGAATGTGTTATGTTCCTTGTTTATTAAGGGGCAATAATCATTTAATTACATTCACATACTACATTTTGTTTAATCATTATCTACTGGATGGACACCTGTTTTGTTCTTACTTCTTTGCAACTTGCAAAAGTGTTCTAAGTCTTTCTTCATTTGGAATATAAGCCCCATGGTATTATCACTTAATACTTTTAGTTATTTCTTTGTCATAGTATCACATTATTTTCCAGAATGATCAGGCCAATCACAACTTTATCAAAAGTATATTAATGTACCTACTTCACATAATAATTTTAACACAATAAATTTTTTATCTTTTTTGTGTATTTGATGGAGATGATATGAAACCTCAGAGTTGTTTTAGTTTGTATTTCTCTGATGTTAGTGATTTGTATTATTAAAAAAAATAATGGTAATTTGCATTTCTTCTTTAGAAAAATATTACATCCTTTGACCGCCTAACTCTTGATTTTTTATATTTGTATCCACTTCTTGAATATCTTAACTATTTGATACAAAGTTATTTTGCCATTCAACAATTTTCTTCTTACTATAGCTACATTGATTTTGTTTTTTCAAAAGTATTTTATATCACATTACAAAAATTATTTTGTCATTTATAATCTAGCTATTGCTCAGTAATGGATTTTTCCTTCTGATTAAAAAAAGGTAAATCTTTCTGTTTACCTTTTGTTTTTTAAATGATATGATCTTTTATTTGAAATTTGTTTATTTATTTGG
The DNA here is from genome assembly GCF_037893015.1 of Macrotis lagotis. Lineage (NCBI taxonomy): Eukaryota > Metazoa > Chordata > Mammalia > Peramelemorphia > Peramelidae > Macrotis > Macrotis lagotis. Next base: position 99,139,053 of record NC_133661.1, read on the forward strand.
TACTTTTTTTGGTAATTGGCTTCCCTATTTCCAAAAAGCTCTTTTTTATAATAGTGAATCTTTTTTAGTATTTTACAGTCTTAGAATTTATTCAGTACCTTACTATTAAATGTGATTATTTCCGAGTCCTGTTTCTCTACTGATTTACTTTTATGTTTTTTTTAAATCTGTACAAAACAGTGTGGTTGATTTTTGCTTTTCTGCTTCTACTGAAAGTTTATATAATGAAGTTAGATTAGATTGCCTTTAAGGTCTCTTTCAGCTTTACATATATGATTCTATAGAATTTTTATGCTTTGTGTCACTAATAGGATCTATTATATTCATAGTATTCCTAATGTTGACTCATTTTTTTATTTCTGAAAAAAATCTAACCATTTTAAACAAATATTACTAAATCCAACCCCCAAAGTTACTAAAAAGTTCATACTCTTTGACTCAGCTGGACCACTATTAGGCCTAAACTCCCAAAGAAATCAAAGAGGAAAAAGATTTGTATGTAAAAAAATACATGTAGCAACTTTTTTCATGGTAGCCACAAAATTAAAACTAAGGAGATGTTCTAATTGGGGAATAACTAAATTGTGGCATATGAACATAATGGAATATTATTATGCCATAAAGAATGATGAAATGGTTTCTATGGAAACTGAGATGACCTCTTCCTCAGAATAATGTTTTTATTTTTATTTTCCCCATCTTTTATTTTATTTTTCCAATTACATGTAAAAATAGTTTTCACCATTTATTTTTGTAAGATTTTGAGTTCCATATTTTCCTTCTTCTCTCCCTTCCCTCAACCTCCCCAAAACAGCAAGCAATCTAATATAGGTTATAAATGTATAACTATGTTAAATATATTTCTATATTAGTCATGTTATAAAAGAAGAATTAGAAAAAAAGGGACAAAAACCATGAGAAGGAAAAAGGCATAAAACAAATTTTAAAAAATGAAAATAGAATGTTTTGGTCTATATTTAGGCTTCATAGTTCTTTCTCTGGATGTGAATGGTGTTTACTATCACAAGTCTTTCAGAATTGTCTTTGATCACTGAACTGCTGAGAAGAACTATGTCTGTCATAGTTGATCATCACACAATGTTTCTGTTAATGTGTACAATGTTCTGGGTCTTCTCACTTCACTCAGCAACAGTTCATGTAAATCTTTCCAGGTTTTTCTGAAATTCACATGCTCAAGGTTTTTGATTTTTGCAAGTCAATGCTCAAAGTTACACAGCTAAGTATTAAGTGTCTGAGGCTGGATTTGAACTCAGGTCCTCCTGACTCCAGGGTTGGTGCTCTATACAGTGAGCCACCTAACTGCCCCCTTATTCATGATTTCTTACAGAACAATAGAATAATGTTTTTAAATACAGAAAAAGTATATATGATTATAAAAGAAATAAATTATATTGAAATCCAGTTATCAAAACATATCACATCAAACTTTTTTAAAAGTTCACAGACTTTACATTAAGAAGCTCCAATAGACTTTTTTTTTTAGGTTTTTGTAAGGCAAATGGAGTTAAGTGGCTTGCCCAAGGCCACACAGCTAGGTAATTATTAAGTGTCTGAGACTGGATTTGAACCCAGGTACTCCTGACTCCAGGGCAGGTGCTTTATCCACTGCGCCACCTAGCCGCCCCAACCAATAGACTTTTAAAAAATTTTATTTATTAGACAAATGGAGTTAAGTGACTTGCCCAAGGTCATACAGCTAAGCAATTATTGTCTGAGGCTGGATTTGAACTGAGAGGTCCTCCTGACTCTAGAGCCGTCCAATAGACTGGTCTACAATTTTGTCTTTCCTTGATTTGAACATCATAGCTATTTGTCTAATAAAAGAAGTTTGATAAAATATTTTATTTTTTTTAAAGTTTGTCACAGAAAGGTTAGTTGTATTTTAAGCAATGGAATTAACTTGCAAATTCATCTGATCCCAATTTGTTTTTTCTTTTGGAAATTCATTTAGTTTTGCTCAAATTTCTCTTTCTCAGGTGTAGTAGCATAGATTCTTAGCTTCCTATGCAGTTAATCTGGGCATTTTATAGTTTCTGGTGCATAACTTGTTCTTGAAGATCCCTTGCTGGTTAGTAATGATTATCCTTCCCTAAATACTCACAAACAACCCTTTTAATAGGGCAGCATTAAATTTTCCTGGACTGAAGAGGAAAAACAGTCATTTAAATAAGACAGGCCTATTTTTCTACCCTGTGGCATGCTGAGATCAAGGTTTTAAGAGGACTGTTTCTTGCTTTTGTCACTGCTGTTATGCCATGTCCATTTATCACTCTGTAACATCTTTGTCTTCTTTTCTTGTGTTCCTTCCTAGATAAAAGAATAGGAATAATCAATTGAGTTGTGGAGCAAAGAGAGAAGTGTGATAAGGAAAATTTTCTCTTACCATTACCTTTTCCTTACAACTTTTAAAGGATTTAAGAATTTCCAAGGAGAACCAGGACAGAGAGAAAATATAGCAGAACAGAAAATCTAAGTACATATGATAGATTGGGTTTTAGAGCCAGGAAGCCCCAGTACTGTGTACCTAGACCTATTCTCTAAATTTGAATTGTTTGATTGTGTTCTTTTTCCTCTTGTAAATTATTCAGAAATGAAGAGCAACAAGAACTGGACATTTGGCAACAATTGAAACTTTTTATTTCATCAATCTTGGTCTATTTATTTTATTTGCTAGCATACATAGTTAAACTAGGGTGGAACTTCTAACTCTTATGAAATGAAGGCAGTGATTAGTTTGAGGAAAGACCAAGAGATCAAATGATAACAGATTATACAGGAAAGGCTTGCAAAATTCCTTAAATTAATTCTGGTGTTGAACTCTTTCAAACTCTAATAATTTAATTTCATTAACATAGCATAATTTAGTATTAACATAGCATAGCATTAACACAGCATTAAAATGACATAATTTCATTAACATTTCATTATCACAGTAAACTTTCTCTCCAACAGTCCTACTTCTCCAATTCTATCTGTGGTTTTTTAACTATAGGTTTACTACAATATTCCCACAAAGCATAATTCTCCATGAAAAAATATCACTAAAGAGAGTAATGATAAAACCATCATGTTTCAGGCTAAGTTGGGAAAGTCTATTTGAGCTAATGCAACATAACCATAGTTCTCATATTGATTATGTTCAGTATATTAGTCCAACTTTTTTTAGGTTGTACACACACACACGCAATCATATTAAATATATTTCCATATTAGTCCTGTTGTGAAGGAAGAATCAGAACAAAATGGAAAAACTATGAGAAATAAAAGCAAAATAAAAATTTTTAAAAGGTGAAAATAATATGCTTTGATCTGCATTGAGATCCAGTAGTTCTTTCTCTGGATACAGAGAACATTTTCCATCACAAGTCTTTCAGTATTGTTGTCTTTGATCATGGAACAGTTGAGAAGAACTAAGTCTATCATAGTTAATCATCACACAAGTTTGTTAATACTATGTACAGTGGTTCTTCTGATTCTGCTCACTTCCCTCAGCATTTATAGTGTATTTCTAAAGAAATGCATGTTTTTTGTTTTTCTGTATACATATTTTTAACTAGAGTAAGAAAATATTGCTTACTTTAGTGAATTAGGTAAGTGATTTTAAATGATCTGGTAATTTGATAAATGGTAGTTTCTAGAGTAATACAAAATAAAGTTAATGTTTGTCCTTTCCTAATCTTAATATTAATCTTCTTAGCAAAATATATTCATAATTCAGAAGTAAACCCTCTAAATTATTATAAATTTCTAATGGACAGTCCTGATTGTTTTTTTTATAATTTTAAACTTTTGGTTTCAGTTACTTCCTCTCTGTACCCAGGTTTCCATTTTAATGAGTCCCGTGGGAGGCTGTGTAGGAGGAAAGATTTCCTAAGGGCCAGACCTTACAGCTAATGTTAGGAATAGTCTTTCAAGGAAAGTGATGTAAGGTCCCTTAGGTTTAGTTGTTTCTAAACAATATGAATAAAGTAGTAGAAAATGAAAGGAAGGGATAAAGTGTCTGTTATGAAAGTCAACAACTTTAACTATGTATGCTAGCAAATAAAGGTAGGTTAAGACCTCAAATGAAAGATCTGGAAAAGGGTGAGTTTCTCTGTGTGTGTGTGTGTGTGTGTGTGTGTGTGTGTGTGTGTGTGTGTGTGTGTCTATGTGTCTGTGTTTGTGTGTCTGTGTGTGTGCGTGTGCGTGTGTGTCTAAGGTATCATTTTGATCTCATCCCTTGGTGTTCTCATTCCCCAAGTTAGTCGTGATCTTACAATCCTTGTGAATGAATTGCTAGTTCCCACTTCTGGAGGCTTTTCCATAGGCAATTCTATAGTTTCCCTCCTTTTAGTATTAATTTCTATTATTTTTGTTATGATCCAGTTCAGAAGCCACTTTCTCCCAGAAGCCTTTTCACCTAATCCTACCTTCATTTTGATCATCTCTTTACATAATTTTCACTTTTCTTATGAGTATTTCTAAATTAGTGACTCTGTGTTTGAGTCTAGTCAATCTATTAGGCTTGAAAAGGACCTAAACATAGTTTAAAAAAAACTGAGATGAAAACTGGTTTTTGTTTCCTAGTTTTGTTTTTATTCTGTTTTTGTATTCACTATGCTTTACACAATGACTTGTAAAAAATAGACATTTAAGAGATGTCTATTATATTGGATGAAATTTATTAGAGCTAGTCTTACCTCATTTCTCAGATAAGACAATTACTCTACTTAAGTAGTTGGCAAAGATTGAGTTTTCCATTTCTTTTAAACTTTCCCATAGTTTTACACACAGTAGACACTGAATAAATACTTCCAGGGCAGCTAGAGTCAGGAGGATCTGAGTTCAAATGCAGCCTCAGACACTTAATAATTACCTAGCTGTGAGAACTTGGGCAAGTCACTTAACCCCATTACCTTGCAACCCCCCCCCCAAAAAAAAAGAAAGAAAAAATTAATGTTGCTTTGCTCCTTGATCACAGCAATTATACTGCACCTTTTCTTTTCCATTAATTTTGTTATTGCTGTGATTCTTGGAAAGTTCAAGAATTCTTCCCAAAATGGTTCAAAACTTCTGTTACTGAAAGAATAGCACAACTTCTGTGATTAGTTTGTTTTCTGGATGTAATAATTTACAGGTGTGCCTGAAGTAAAACATTTTGACAGAATAAATAAATTCCTTTATATTATGGAGACTTCTTGGTGTATTTAGTATGTCATTTTTATATTTGGGAGAAAAGAATTCTGGAAACAGAAAACTTATGTTCAATTTAGAGCTACCATTTCAGTCCATGAACATTGACTTCATCTGATTTCTACCCTCTTTGTCCTCTGTCCACATCAGACAAGGTAGCCAAAAGGACATAAATCTATGACAGAATGTCAGAAAACAACCCTGTGACACAAAATAGTTGGTATAAAGTTCTTAAGGCACAGACTTCCATCTGTCATGTTTGCTTCAGTAGTACTTCAAGAATTCACTAAAATACCTACTTTATTTTAAGTCTCTAAGCCTAGAAACCCTGAATAGTTTTGTGGACAAATCTTTCTCTGGGTCCTCTTATTACACATTGTGTATTCAGCTTGAAAATTGGCATTAACTGTTTGTTGGTGTTTAAGAAACAGTTAACCTTTTCCTCAATTATGAAAAGAGCCCATCACTTTTAGTTTCACTGAAGGCTATCACTTTTAAATTGGATCTAAATATGGTTCTGCCCTTCCCCCTCCTTAAATAGCTGTGCCTATTAACATGAATTCAACTTATATTCTAGTTTTGAAGTGTGGCCTAACATTATTTAAATGCCATTTGGCCATCTGGATCCAAGTAGGTTTTTGGTCTGAGAGAAGATGTGTGTTGCATTGATATATGGGGAAAGGGTAGCAGGAGGTCTTTGCTTTACTATGCCTTTTATTGAAATTGTTTTATTTTTTAATTCTGTTTAAAATTTAGACATCATTGATAGATTTCATTTCTGGAAAAATCATAACTATTTTAAGAGGGCTTGCTTGTTAATGTCCAACATGTGGATGATTGAGTTATTCTTGGGGACTTAGCAAATGACATGTGATTGTAAATTTAAGACCCTTTATAGAAAGAAAATCAAGATGTGGCTATAATTATCTTTTATAAAGCAGCTAAGTTTACCTCTTCTGAATATTTGAGCCCAGAGAGATGCTCTTTACATAGAAGGGAATCAAGTTTATTTCAGCAACAATTTCCCAGTCTTTTGAATCACAAAACCTGGACAAAAATACTCCAGGAGTTTGAATTCTTTCTTTTCATTCTTCCAGAGTAAGACTAATGTGTGAGTTGAGCAAGAGGAAACCGGTGCTCTAATCTATAACTTCCCTCATTAGTCTATAAATGAAAACGCATTCTTTTTCAGAATGTCCCCAATTCTTTTTTTTTAACTTATTATGATGCTCAGGAATGAATTTAAACCTGCAGTTGCTAATGAGAGGTCCTGATACCATTTTAAGGGATGTTATAGAACCAGCAGGGGAAGTAGAAGAAAACATTAAATTTTTTTCCAATACATTGATGGAGCTATTCATGAAGATGTTACACTTTTCCAACTTATTGGGAAAAAAGTAGAGAGGACTGGGATTCACACTCGAGGTAGAAATCTGGAGATGACCTTTATTTTCTAAGACACTGACAATAGGTGATGTGTGTGTGTGGATTGTTCTCTGAAATCTATTTCTGATAAAAAGTTCTTTCTTTGCCCTTTATATCCTAGCTTCAATTTCCAGCTTTTTACAGAACTCCTTTCTCTCAATTGATTGCTAGCTCTACTGCTCTATTTGTTGTTCGTTATGCTAGCCTTTCATCTCTAAATTCCTCTCCCCATGCTTGGAATCCATTCTTTCATTTCTGTCTCTTGGAACCCCTCTTCAAAACACCCACTCTGGGCTCACTGTCCTGACTCCCACTTGTACTGGAGAAGTTGAATCCTCAGAGATTGGCCAACTGCTCTTTTCCCCCATGGTCCTATGGATAACCCCAAGAAGTTGGACTTCATAGTCCTATCATTCATGAACCCTAGTGTGCTTCTTATTATCAATCAACCAGTAGAATCCAATTAGCTCTTAGAGGAAGGTATTATTGGAAAGGTATAGCAAAAATCAGTTATTACAAAACATTCCTCCTGATCCTGGGGCATACTCTCTTCTTGTTCATTCTAATTCCTTGGCAAGAGGAATTGAATTCAAAGACAATGAAATACATGAACATAGATGACTAAGTTCTATCTTCAAGCACTTGCTATAGGAATCCTTTGTTTCTCTTTGTGGAGTACAAAGCTCCCCTTAGTTATAAATCTTTGAAGCTCTGTGAGAATTAATTATTGCTTTTCTAGAATCCATAGCCAACATTTTTTTTGTTTGCCATCATGAGAAGTAACAAAGCTGAAGCTATCAGAACCTATCCATATTCATCAGTAGACCCTTAATTCTGTCATCAACCAATGCTACTGGATTCTACTATTATCTCCAGTTGCTGGTGAGAATGTCCAATGACTCTTCTATTATTTTGGTGTTCATAAAATAGTAACCTAGACAATGCTATCTATAGATGGTTGTTTACCAAGATAAGAGAAGAGTAAAATCAAAAGAAACCAAAGTTTCAAGGAGATATAGTAATCTTGGGAAAGGATACAGTTTGTTTTTTCTACCCTTCCTCAACACTGTCACCTCAACCCTGGCAGCTCACAGGATTATTGGTCACTACCACCAGGAAGGGCAAGAGATTGAGATATCACCATTTTCCCTTTTGTGCTTGAACTCAGTTCTGGCTGAGCACCTCCTGATTCATCAACTTTTTCATCTCTCCAGCCAAATAGAACTTTTTTTATTATCATAAGCCAGTTCCTTAGAAACACTTGGTTAAAAATAAGGTCTCCAGATTTTCAATGGAGTCTCTTTGCCTGGTACCAGGCAGGGAAGTATCTGAATATGCTATAAGGACTGGGCCTTCCTTGGCCTACTCTCTCATTATAGCCATCTAAAGCACCACCTTCTATAGAAACCTAGGGGTCATCCTTTATTCCTCACTCTCCCTTATCCTAATCTCCCATAGTCAATCTGTTGCCAGAGCCTGCCACTTTTATTTTAATATCTCTCACATATATCTCCTTTTTCTTTCTTTGATCCTGCCAACACATTGATGCAGGCTCTCATGTCTGGACTGTTGCAATAATCTGCTACTTGCTTTACTAGCCTCAAGTTACTCCCCATTGCAGTCCATCTTCCCCTCAGTGGCCAAATTCATGTTCTTCCTAGAGCACAGTCTGACTTTATCATTCCCCCTCTCTCAATAAGCTCTAATGGCTCCCTGTCTCCTCCAGAATAACAAAATCCTTTGGCTTTCAAAGCTCTTCATAACCTATCTCCTCCCACCTTCTTAAAATTCCTATACATTACAAACCCCATGGTCCAATGACACCGACTTCCTTGCTATTCCTCATAGAAGATACTCTGTCTCCCAACTTTAGGCATTTTCACTGGCTGTTCCCCAGCCTCCTTATATCTTTTTCCTATCTTCCCTCAAGCCTAGCTAAAATCCCACCCACTACAAGTAATCTTTTTTGATCTCCCTTAATTATAGTTCTTTTTTTTTGATTGTTCACACACACACACACACACACACACACACACACACACACACACACACAGTTATACACCCCTTGTTTCTCTGTTGTCTCCCTTATTACATTGAGCTCCTCCAGACCAAGGATAGTCTTTTGTCTTTATTTGTATTGCTAGCACTTAGCACAGTGCCTATCACAAAGTGCTAAACGAAGCTTTTCCCAATCCCTTAATACCTCCTTTGGTTCCTCCCATTTCCTCCCATTGAATATACTTATTTGTACATGCTGTTTCCACCAATAAAATAAAAGTTCCTTGAGGGAAGAGTTTATTTCATTTTGTGTTCATATTCCCAGTAACTATTTAGAAATTCCCAAATTCCCTCTTGTATACTTGACATACCAGTAACGAGTCTAGAGATCAGAGTGCTATATTTGAAGTCAAGGGGAACCCAGATGCATATCCCACCACTGACATTTATTAGTGCTGTGGCCATGTAAGATGCTTAACTTTTGAGCCTCAGTTTCCCTATGAGTAAAAATGAGTGATAATTCTTGTCGTACTTAACCTCAAAGGGCTGTTGTAAGAATTAAAACTGATAAAGCAAATAAAATACTTTGTAAATACTAAAGTATTATAATAATGTCCCCTAATGTTACTACTAAAAAGATTCTGTCAGGAATACCAAAGTACTTTACATTTCTTCATATGTTCTCTTTTTGATAGGTTGAAGATTAATAAAATCTAGATGTATACTTTGATATTGATTTAATATCAAACAAATTATTTAACGATAGAATGTTAGGGTTACAGTAGCCCTAGAAATCATCTAGTCAATCCTCCCATTTTAGAGATAATGAAATAGCCTAGGTGCTTTAGTTTTTCCTATTCCTCTCTGGGAAAAATATGTTTTTTTTCTTTTTTCCACCAATTACATGTAAAGATAGTTTTCAACATTCATTTTTGTAAGATTTTGAATTCCATATTTTTCTTTCTACCTCTCCCCCCCCAAGACAGAGAACAATCCCATTTCAGTTATATATGTACATTAATGTTAAACATATTTCCATATTAGTCCTTTTGTGAAAGAAGAATTAGAAAAAAAGGAAAACCATGAGAAAAAATGAAAATAGTATGTATGTTCCAATCTCCTTCAGACTATATAGTTCTTTCTCTGAATGTGATTAGCATTTTCCAACACGTGTCTTTTGTAATTATCTTGGGTCATTGTATTGCTAAAAAGAACTAAGTCTATCATAGTTGACCATCACACAATGTTGTTGTTACTTTTTGTACACTGGTTCTTCTCACTTCACTCAGCATCAGTTCATTTAAATGAAGAATTTTCTGAAATCTACCTATTCATCATTTCTTTTTAGAACAGTAATATTTCATTACTTACATATACCACAACTTGTTCAACCATTCCCCAATGGATGCACATCCCCTCAATTCCCACTTCTTTACCACCAAGAAATATCTTTTTCTAGGCAGGTTCTAATATTCACCTAGTTTTGTGAAATATCAGCCTTTAGAAAGAATAAGATTTCATTAATACTGAGTATTTACCTTAATTATCTTCTTTTTTAAATGTGTTTTTTAACTTAATTTTTTTCCAAAGTTGACCATAAATATCATTATCCTGAGTAACAGGAGTTAATATGCCTCTAGTGTTCTTTGTACCATTCCACAATAAAGACAGTTTTAGTGCCTAATGAATAGCTTTGAACACTATAGTTTTCCTTTAAATTATCATTGACTTATTAGTGACAATGTCCTTAAAAAACCTAGATCTTTTTTTTTTTAGTTTATTTGCCAATGTGGAATATTCTTTTCACTGGAAGAGTGACATGGCCCTTGAGACATACTTGGCAGCCAGGCAGAATTGGAATCTGGAGATATTGGCAAGCTGAAGGTTGGATGACCATATGAAGTCAAAGTAGACACTGAGGCTAGGCAGAGCTTGAAGGATCAGACCAAATCTTACAAGTCAAGGAAAGCCAGCATCTAGGGTCTCACAAGGAATGAATCATCAACATTATTGCATTGTTTCTAGAGTATAGGTCCTCTTTTAGAGAAGAAGTATAGTGCATGAAAAAGAACATTAAGAGTCAGAAAGTCTGCTTCAGCAGTGCTACTTATCAGTTTTGTGATTATAAGAAAGTCCTTTTGCTTCCCTGAGCCCTCATTTCCCCCATCTGTGAATGAGGGATTTAGCCAAGATAAACCCTTTAGGCCCCTTCTAACAATAACTTCCAATGATTCTACACCATTAAGTTTATTTCTTACTGTATGTGGGTGGTTCTGGACTTGTGATGTGTCAGAGGTAGGACTTAACTGATTTCAGAGCAGCCCTCTCCCTCTTACTGCCCACATTACCTCTTAGGCAATAGTATAATTTAATCTCTTTTAAACAAGCCACCTTTAAAACTGTATTGTGTTAAGTGGGACTGTTCTTTGGTGCCAAGCCTGTAAAGTAGTATCCTTTTTTTGTGGATATGGCAGTAGGATTAAGTGTATTTTATATTTTTAGAATATTGTGTCATATGTACCTTGTGTTCTCTTTGGAGTTATGCTTAGATAACTGTCACTGGATTTACCAATTGTTTTTGGAAAGGGTATCTTTTATTTTTAAATATTGTTAATGAATATACATATATATATATATATATATATATATAACATACATACACACAAATGGGTGTTAGGCTTTATTAATCCTTGGGAACTACAAATTGCAACTTACATTTGTTGTTTTTTAATATATTATTATATCATTAAAAACTCATTTGGTCTTATATGTCTGTTTGGCTTAGTCTGGTAATTAGACTCCAAATAACACAGATGATTATATTGTAATAGCCCAAGTTATCACATTCTCATTTTTTGATACAATTCCTTGACACAAGTGACATTTACTTTTTAACCCTTTACCAGTGTCTGACTATCCCTAGCAGATGGCCAGAGGCATAGCTATATCTTTCTTTTTTTTAAAATTTACTTAAGGCAATGGGCAATTTATTTAAGTGGCTTGCCCAAGGTCACACAGCTAGGCAATCATTAAGTGTTTGAGGCCGAATTTGAACTCAGGTCCTCCTGACTCCAAGGCTGTTGCTCTAACCATTGTGCTTTGCTAACTGCCACCATAGCTTTGTCTTTCAAAACTGTTGCCTTCTGGTTCTCAGAGATGGGATATAATTGTGCATATTAGAATGATGGAAATTGAGTAGGAAACTGCCACCTGTATGAAATCTATCTTGCTGAAAATTCCATTGTCTCTATGGGTATATTTATATAACACAGCATATTCACTAGTCAAGTAAAATACCATACTGCCCCACAAGGAGTATGGCAGGGAGATAAATCTTAACAATGTGAGGTCTCAGTTGCTAAAAATGACTTTTAGGCAAACTTGCATATGCATAATCTAAGAATCCAAACTACAATCCTATTTTTACACCTAAATGAGATGCTACTGGTCCTCCAATAATTCATTTTATTTTCTAAGTTGCTCAATAGTTATGGTAACAGATATGCACTTGTATCTGTCCATACCTTCTCATCTATACCTTTTTGGAGCCACAGCTACATGATACTTTTGGTTTTGCAGATACTAGTTTAATTTGATCAAATTCCTGAAAAAATAGATTTTCAATCCTAGAATCATGTATTTAATTTTTCAAGTCATGGGAATTCAGGATCATTTAAGTCACTGAAACTTATTAGAAGTTACTAGAAATTTGAAGTAGTAGAGAAATCATAAGAATGGAGTCGGGAACTTTTGGAATCAGTAGGATGTCATTGGTTTTCTAGAACAATAATTTCTTTATAATAGAGTTAACTAAGGAAAAATAATATCTTTCCTCATATTTTAATGAATGAGTAGTATTTGTATAGGGGAAAGAAAAAAAGAGAAGGTGATTCTTCATAAGGAGGTGGCGTGAAGAAAACATGTTGGGAAAAAATTATGAGATAGTTTTGAGGGACATTGGCCAGCTTGAGTGGAATAAAGTTTAGGAAGGTCAGTAATGCTCAGATATACTTTGAATTTTGGTTGGAATCAAATTATAGATGGTCCTTCAATGCAAAAGTAAAAAGTTTGAGGGTGGCTAGGTGGTACAGTGGATAGAGCACCAGCCCTGGAGTCAGGAGTACCTGAGTTCAAATCCGACCTCAGACACTTAGTAATTACCTAGCTGTGTGGCCTTGGGCAAGCCGCTTAACCCCATTGTCTTGCAAAAAAAAAAAAAAAGTAAAAAGTTTGAACTTTTTCCTGAAAGCCCTTTACAGTTACAGATGTTTCAGGTAGAATTGCATAAGCATGTTGTTGTTATTTGTCCTTCATTTTCAAAGAGGACCAATGACATCACAATCTTGACTTGCAAGTGAATTGGATTTAAGTAAGGCAACTGTGTGAAGTCACCAGTCTCACTCCTCCAGTGTCATCAGAGTCCAGGGTCAAAATATAAGTCTAGAACTGTGAGCATGCTAGTGTTTTGGGAAGATTAGTATAGTGACAATAGGAAGAATGCTTCATGCAGTTGAGGTGGGGAAAACATTTTTAAAGCAGAAAGATGATAGGACATTTTTCACATAGAATCTGAAATGGGGCATGTATTACAAAGGGAAGGGAAGGGAAGGGAGGGGAGGGGAGGGATGAAAGAGAAATTTTGACAGGGAGAAGAAGCAAGGCAACATAGCACATTTTAAAAAGTACTGGCCCTGGAGTTAGAAATTTTATTTTCAAATTCTGTCACTGATGCTTACTATTTGTACATTTGGCACTCTTGCTATGTTCCTGCTATGATGTGCTCCATCCACCCTCTATCCAAGGCCCTGGGCTACTAAATGGTGAGAGTTTACCATACCTAGATACCCTTAGACTCAGCAGATTTCATTCTGGTGATGTGATTGTCAGTCTTGCTTTCCACCCTTTACCCCTGACCTTCTACTTATAACTATAGGGACAGTAATATGCCATTCCTAAAAAATAATGTATCTCTCAATTTTCTTCTGATGAAAATTACTTTTTGTGTTATTTCCCAGACCAAAACACTTCTGACAGGTCACCACTCCCCTTGAAAATATTGTCTTTCCTTTTAGAAGGAAAGGGATACCTTTTGAAGAAAGGGATATCTTTTTTTTTAGTATGTTTGTTTATGTAGTGTTTAGCACATAGTGAGCATTTAATAAATATTATTCATTCATTCATCCAATACAAATACTCTTCCTCTTCACCAAAATGATGGTTAGACCAAATGACTTCTGTGATCCTATGATCTAAATTCTAAGTAACAGAATATATTGTGTATCACCAGTGATGTTTATCAAGTCTACCAAGTCCATAGTATTGAGAACAAAGAGATCTATTATCTAAAAGTCAAAGACCAGAATTTGGTTACTGGAAGTTAATTTTTCAGTTCTCAAGATAACCTGTAAAAGGTTTTTACTTATGTTCCCAGGATACCAAAGAAAATGAGTAGTGACATCTCTTGGGTTTTGTCCCAGCAGGTTCCAGTTCAGTGCATAAATAAATAACTAAGCTCAGCATGCTACAAGAAGGCTGATTTTTGAATGGCTTAGTATTGCCTGATGAAATTAATTCCACAGGCTAAACTTCAGATCTTCAAAGAGCTTGTTTTTGCTTAAAGAACAGGATTGCAGTAGCTAAATTACAGATGATCAAACCACATGAGCAATGGGGTCACAATATATTACTTCCAAAAGACATATTTTTATTTGCCCTACATTTGAATTGCTCAGCACTATCATGGTAATTATTTTTTCATTTACATTTTTTTCATTTTAAAGATTTGATTTATTTTGAGTTTTACAATTTTCCCCCTAAACTTGCTTCCCTCCCCCCACCCCCCACAGAAGGCAATTTGCCAGTCTTTACATTGTTTCCATGGTATACATTGATCCAAATTGAATGTGATGAGAGCAAAATCATATCCTTAAGGAAGAAAAATAAAGTATAAGAGATAGCAAGATTACATAATAAGATATCAGTTTTTCCCCCCTAAATTAAGGATAATAGTCCTTGGTCTTTGTTCAAACTCTACAATTGTTTTCTCTGGATACAGATGCTATTCTCCATCGCAGATAACCCCAAATTGTCCCTGATTGTCACACTTATGGAATGAGCAAGTCCATTATGGTTGATCATCACCCCCATGTTGCTGTTAGACTGTATAATGTTTTTCTGGTTCTGCTCATCTCACTCAGCATCAGTTCATGCAAATCCCTCCAGGCTTCCCCGAATTCCTATGCCTCCTGGTTTCAAATAGAACAATAGTGTTCCATGACGTACACATACCACAGTTTGTTAATCCATTCCCCAATTGAAGGATGTTTACTTGGGGTGTCTAGGTGGCACAATGGATAGAGCACCAGCCCTGGAGCCAGGAGTACCTGAGTTCAAATTTGACCTCAGACACTTAATAATTCCCTAGCTGTGTGGCCTTAGGCAAGCCACTTAACCCCACTGCCTTGCAAAAAAAAAAAAAAGAATGGATGAAAGATGTTTACTTGATTTCCAATTCTTTGTCACCATAAACAGGGCTGCTATCAATATTTTTGTAAAAGTGATATTTTTAACCCCTTTTCATCATCTCTTCAGGGTATAGACCCAGTAGTGGTATTGCTGGATCAAAGGGTTTGTACATTTTTGTTGCCCTTTGGGTGTAATTCCAAATTGCTCTCCAGAAAGATTGGATGAGTTCACAGCTCCACCAACAATGTATTAGTGTCCCAGATTTCTTTTTTTTTAGGTTTTTTTTTTGCAAGGCAATGGGGTTAAGTGGCTTGCCCAAGGCCACACAGCTAGGTAATTATTAAGTGTCTGAGGTCAAATTTGAACTCAGGTACTCCTGACTCCAGGGCTGGTGCTCTATCCACTGCACCACCTAGCTGCCCCCCCATATTTCTTAATTTACATTTTGTAGATTAACTGAATCTAACATAACTCTGTGGTTAACATATTTCTCTACTTTTGAGGAACACACACATACATCTAATATATATATATATATATTCAAGTTTAACAAATATGATTCATATATTCTTGAATAGATATGAAAGTTTATTCAATTATTGAAAGGTACCACATTAAGTGGAAAAGCAAAATCTGCTCAACCAGGTTATTTAAGTTTCCTGACTTATCAAATTAAGGGATTCTACTAGTTGTGCTCAGTGCAATGTTATCCATGAAAGGGAATATAGAAAGAATCTCATCATTTATAGGAACTCTTTCATTCAAACTCTTCACTGGACATCATCCTTCATGGTGACAAAAACCTTTGAATAGGTCTTTGTTTTGTTTTACCTGCCTCACTTAATAGTTTTTTTTGCATTTATGAAGGAAATTTTTTGTGATTACTTTTCATAAGTGAGACACCTTCTATTGGAAGAGAGATTTGATGATTATTATTTAATTTACTGAATTCATTGCTTTTCTTAGAAGCAGTGACAATAAACTCAGGAGGAAATTTTATTTTCTATACTTTTTGCCAACTGTAAGATTGCCAGAATGGTATAAACTTCAGGAAATAATTTGTGGAAGCTTGAGCACTTATTCAGCAAAATGTGTATTCTATTGAGGGCTTGTGTAACAAAGAAATATAAAACAGTCACGCCATAAGTGTGTACAATGTATATAAATATGTAAGTAAAAAAATAACCAAAATGATTTCAAAAGCTAGAGAACACTAATTGGGGGGAATCAGAAAAGCTTTATGAAAGAGGTAGCACCTGAACTGTGGTTATAGCAATGCATAGATAAATCTTATAAAGAATTTATGGAGTTTTTTTTAATAGCCAAGGGAGTTGGTAGGGTTTTATTTACTGAAATCAAATTTTTTTCTAAAACACTTATTTTTTTTTACAATTATACTATATGTATCACTCTTGGTATATTTGGTATATTCTAGGTACAATTGGTGTATTCCAAGTGCTCTAGAAGACACCTTTTTTGGTGCTATTTCTATTTTCTCATATACTTAGCAAAATCAAGACAGAGATGTTAGAATATGAACATCATATTTAGACCATGAATGATGATGAAAATATTTTGTTATAGGAATGTTGGCAGTACTATTCCATTTTGTCATTATTCCAGTTTCAATATTTGGGATTTGACTTAGTTGTCACATCAAGTTTTTTTACATTGTTTCCTTTCAATTAATCTTTATTTGTGAGAAAATGTTCCTTGTAATATTCTACCATCCTTTATGATGTTTTATAAATTAGTTTATATCCTTAATATGCTATGCCTGATTGAAATGTCTTTTTATTGGCCAAAGAGAATGAGACAGTTTCTTGCTCTTTTGGTCTCTCTGTTGTGGCAACTGATTCATAATGATTAAATCATTGAAGGAAATAATAGTTTTCCACATTAGTTTTTTTCCTTTATCTAGTTCATATATTTTGGACATCAGAAACTTGTGCGAATCAATTGCAACTATTATAATTTCACAGGATTATTTTACCATCTCGGTCTTGTCTTCTAATTTGCTTTTTTTTTCCTTATTCTAAAACTAAGAAGTTTGGTTTCTTTCATTTCTAAGAGATGAACCAACATGTGTTTTTTGCTAACTTCTTGAGTATCTACTTCTGTATCAGAGTCCCCAAAGTGGAAATGTATATTTTAATTTGATCTTATCAAAGTCCTCAGAATTTCTCTATATTATCTTTGTTGATGGATAATCATGTATAAGTTTTGATTTTATCCTAGTAGACATTTTCTTTAAACTTATAATGAGTAACCTAAGATAAGATGACAAAGTCTTAGAAAATGATGATTGTTTCTGCTTAGATACTCCATCTCTTGACTTTAAGCATGTTCTCTGGCTGTCCTTCTTGCTAAGAAGGTTCTCCCTTGGCTTCCTTAGCTTACTTTAAGTTCCAAATAAAATACTGTCTTCTACAGAAAGCCTTTCTTACCCAATATTAATTATTCTAGTACAGTCCCTCGTAATGCTTTCCCATTTATTCTGTATATACTTTTTTGTAGATATTTGTTTGAGAGCAAGGACTATCTTTGGCCTCTTTTTGCATCTCACACACAGCATGACCTCAGTTCAGGAACTGTGTAATAGTAAAGACTTACATAGTGATAGTAAAGACTTTAAAAGTGCTTATTGATTGCTGACGGAGATGCATGAGGAACCAATTGCATCAATTCTTTTATGTACCTTTACAATAAAAGCCTGTCAGCCATCTTTCATTGAACTACAAATTGATGTTGTCTTCTGGTTTTAATTATAGCCAGAATATCAAGACTGATACCAATCAATTTCTTAAATATTGGTTCCACTCCAGAGTTAGATAAGGATCTTACATTTATAATGCCAACAATTAGAAGTATTATTCCCTAAGTACCCTCAACCCTCTTTCTTGTTATTCTATCACCATTGTTATTTTTGATGTTATTCTTCATTCACCACCATTACTGACAAAGTACAAAAAGGTCTCACTTAGAAGACTTAGAGGCATATGTTTTGCTTTTATGTTTTGTGGTTCACTATATAAACAGAATGTTCTTTTGTTCATCCTACTCTATATAATGCAACAATCTATGAATATACAATACTACATAGAGTTGAATTGGAGGAGGAGAACTTTTGGAAAATTGTTTCTTTAAATGAATCCAACTTCTAGAAATGTAGAACTCTCTTGTCTTGCCATTATTCTTCCAGTGCCATTTTATGACTACAGGTTATAGAATTATAAAGTCTTAGGACTGAAGTTGAAGATGAAGATCACTCAAAAGGTAATGGAACTGGGCCTAGTGGGTATAACCAGGCTGGTCACATCTTAAACATCTCTGCAGGATAACATTTCAGGGTTAAGATAAATCATAAAAGAAATGTATAATTGAAATGTATAATTGAAAAACAATTGTCAGTTATGTGGTGAGGACAAGAAATAATCATTGGGAACCCAATATGTTGTTTTATGTATCCATATGATATCTGGAGAATGAAATGAAGGCATCATTTATGTTGGGTGAACCCTCTCTTATGAACTTATGGGAGGTCAAGAATGAAAGATGAACAAGAAGAGCAGACAAGAGAAAATCCATATTATTAGGGACAATACCCAGATCAGTGATGTCATGAACTTATTTGAGTTTTAGCATTCAGGTACTGGTTTCAGTGAGAAAAATTAAACTTAAATATTAATTTTATTCAAAAAAAGCCCAAAGAAGACTACATAATGAAACTCACATGAATGATATTTTAGGGGTTTTTTGCAAGGCAAACAGGGTTAAGTAGCTTGCCCAAGGCCACTCAGCTAGGTAATTATTAAGTGTCTGAGACCGGATTTGAACCCAGGTACTCCTGACTCCAGGGCTGGTGCTTTATCCACTATGCCACCTAGCCGCCCTGAATGACATTTTTTAATGTCATTTAGAATTGTTTCCATTTCTTACTTTTCAATAATAATGTAGCATCGAACTATTTCATTTCTTCAACAGTGCTTTTAGGAGTAAGAACTTGGGGGCAGCTAGATGGCACGATAGAGCACTGACTCTGGAGTCAGGATGGACCTCAGATACTTAATAATTACCTAACTGTGTGACCTTGGGCAAATCATTGCCTTGTAAAAATTAAAAAAAAAAGAAATAACTACTTGGCTCTCAGGTTCCATTTTCTAAGGAAACCAAACAATTTCCTTCTATTCATAGCTATAAAACAACTAGGAGTCTAAGAACAACTGGAATTCTTTGCAGTCAAAGGAATAGTAACACAATATTGCTGATTTTTGCAAGTCTTTTCAGCAGGTGGAATGTGGGAATGATGCTATATAAACAAATAAAGTTCATTCTTTTTAAGGATATCTACACACCATATAGGTTTAGCTTGTGAGCTTCATAAATAAAGCTATCCTAGGTAGAGGAAGCTAATTATAGAGGAAAATTTCTCCTGTGCCCTTGCTCCATATTTAGGTGCATAAGTCATCTAAATAATAGATGTCTATGTGGCAAACATTGAGTAAAAGTACAGTCCAATACATACATGTTTAAATTGAGCTTATTAAAAGATAAGCAAAGCCAAGAAATTATATGAGAAGGATATTAGAACATGACTACTTTTTTCAAGTCTGTAATGAATATTTATTCATACTATTGGACAACTCAATTTAATACATGTCATAAATGAAATGTATCTTTGATGAAAAGGAAAAAACCCTCTATGATGGGGGGGAAAAAACCAAACCCATTTCTAATGCTGTGGCTTAACAAATTTCACTTTTGACCTAGTCTTGAAAGTTTTGGTGGGATTTATTGGTAATAGAGTTTAAAAGATAGTTTTCCTGCCCTTATGAATGGTCTCTGGGGCAGGTTCTTCTTCTTAATGCATACTCAACACATCCTTAGACACAGGCTAGTAATCCAAAAATAAAAAAGCTTTCTTTGAAAGGGAAAGTAAGGAAAGAATGCTTTAAGAAGTTACCAAGATAGAAATATTGTTTAAATTTACCAGAAAAACATTGTAGAAGAGAGTGTTGAGGTCTCTCCTCTGTCCCTGCATCAGGACTCTGGGGCTTTGTCCATATTCAGATCCTGGTCACAGTCTGGGCCCCCATATTGCCATAGCAGAGCAGGGACCCTTCTCACAGCTCCAGAGCAGAAGGGTATGCTTGTGGTCATCCACAGACCAAAGGCCAGGAGAGCAGTCAGAGCCTCTCATAAGACCTTGAAGGAATTGAAGTCTTTGAAGGGGTGTCCCAATAATACTCAAAAGCTCAGGAAGCACCCCAAAACAAGGGCACAGGCTGGGGAAATGAGTAAATGGAAAAAAAGGAATCTGACCATAAACAATTGCTTTGGTCCCATGGAGGATCAAAACACACACTCAGAAGATGGAAAAAGTGCAAGCTTCTCCATCTAAAAACTCCAAGAAATATAGAAGTTGGGATCAGTCTATTAGAGCTCAAAAAAGATTTTGAAAACCAAGTAAGGGAGGTAGAGGGAAAATTGGGAAGAGAAATGAGAGAGATGCAGGAAAAACATGAAAACTAAGTCAGCAGCTTAGTCAAGGAGATCCAAAAAAATGTTGAAGAAAACATGTTAAAAATCAATTTAAGTCAAATGGATAAAATAATCCAAAAAACTTAATGAGGAGAAAAATACCTTAAAATAACAGAATTGGCCAGATGGAAAAGGAGATAAGAAAGCTCTCTGAGGAAAATAAATCCTTCAAATGTAGAATGAAGCTAAAGGAAGCCGATGACTTTGTGAGAAATCAAGACACAATAATTCAATAACAAAAGAATGAAAAACTAGAAGAAAATGTGAAATATCTCTTTGTAAAAACAACTGACCTGGAAAAACAGATCCAGAAGAGACAATTTAAAACATATTGGGCTACCTGAAAGTCATGATCAGGAAAAGAGCCTTGACTTCATTTTTAAAGATTTTCTACAGGAAAATTGCCCCAAGATCCTAGAAGCAGAAGGCAAAATAGAAATTCAGAGAATCCACCAATCTCCTCCTGAAAGAGATCCAAAAAACAACTCTCACGAATATTATAGCAAACTTCCAGAACTCCCAAGTCAAAGAAAAATATTACAAGCAGCCAGAAGGAAACAATTCAGATATTGTGGAGCTACAGTCAGGATTACACAGGCCTTGGCAGCATCCACATTAAGGGCTCATAGGACTTGGAATATAATATTCTGGAAGGCAAAAGACCTTGAAATGTAACTGAGAATCAACTATCCAGGAAAACTGAACATTGTCTTCCAGAGGAAAAGATGGACTTTCAATGAAACAGGGGAATTTCAAATGTTTCTGTTGAAACAGCTATAGCTGAACAGAAAGTTTGATCTTCAAGTATAGGACTCAGGTGAAGCATGGAGAGGGTGGATGGAAAGGGTAAATTACGAGGGATTTAATGATGATGAACTATGTATATTCCTGCATGGGAAGATGATATGGCTAAAACTCATATGAACCTTCTCATTTATTGGAGCAGTTAGGAGTATATATAGACAATGCACAGGAGAGAGATGAATTTGAAGGTATTATTATCCAATATATTGATTGTAAAAATGGAGCCAGTGGGTGAAAAGGAAATGTGCTGGGAGAAAGGAAAAGGAGAGGTAGGATAAACTAAGATATTTCATATAAAAGAGTCAAGAAATAGCTTTTGCAATTGGATGAAAATGGGGAAGGTGGGGGGGGGATAAAGGAGCCTTCGTTCTCATTGGAAATGGCTCATAGAGGAAACAGTATATACACTCAATAGGGTATAGAAATCTAGAAGAAAAAAGGATAGAAAGGGGACAAGGGGTGGGGAGGGGGTATGTAGGTGAAAGAGGAGAGGCCAGATCATGGGAGAGGATAGTCAGATATAACACATTTTCTTTTATTCTTTTTGGGTGGCCTGTCTGGGACCATAGGGATGGGTGGTTGCTGGGTCTCTGGGTGGGATGTAGACTTAGGGACTTCTGACGCCAGAGCCAGTCAGCTACCCCACAGCACATTTTTGAAGAAGGACAGAGTGAAAGGAGAGAGAAAATGTAATAAATGGTAGTGGGGAGGAATTGATGGAGGGAATTACAATCAGCC
Organism: Macrotis lagotis; assembly: GCF_037893015.1. Lineage (NCBI taxonomy): Eukaryota > Metazoa > Chordata > Mammalia > Peramelemorphia > Peramelidae > Macrotis > Macrotis lagotis. Next base: position 99,161,217 of record NC_133661.1, read on the forward strand.
ACAGGAACTGTGGAAAAATATGGAAATAACTTCTCTGATGGACTTATGATAAAAAATGCAATTCACCCCAGAGATAGAGCTGATGGTATCCTGAATACAGACTGAAGCACAATTTTTTTCTTTCTTTCATTTTATTTCTCATGAGGATTTTTTTATTTTGTGGGGGGGGAGGGGGAGTTATGTTTACTCTTACAACTAGAATATTTTAGTAATGTGTAAATAAATAAATTTTAAAAAGAAAAAACAATGTAATTACAAGTGGTTATGAAATTTTTCAAAGATAACTATTAACTTTTAACATGTGACCAGAATGATCGAAAACTAAGAGCACTTAAAACAAATGTGTCTTCTACTTTGGAAGAAAATATGCTAAAATAGGAACTATATTAACATTTTTAGTAAAGAATAAGTTCTAAATTGACCCAATTTCACCCTAGGGCTTGTCTTAACCTTAGGCTTATTTCTCTAGGTAGAAATTCATGCATTGATGGCACCTAGAATCATGAGACGGAAAAAGATTCTAGGGAAATGGCAGAATAAGGAAGGAAATAATCTGGCTCTCCCAAACAATTTAAAATAATGCCTCAAAAGAAACTTTAGTGTGCTAGAAATAATTAAAAGTCAGGATAAAGCCGATGCCCAGTCTAAGATAATTTGGAGGCTAGTAAAAAACTGACTTTCCAAGGTGATGGTTTAACCTGATTGAGCAGATAACCTCTTAATGGACAAACAATTAGCGCTTAGGGTAGCTATCGGGGAAACCTCAGTTTCAGGAACTTTCACCTCATGGACATTGTGTGGGGGGGGGGGGGGAGGGGCGGAGGTGGTGTCAGATGGCTGATCATTGCAGGATCTTCCCCTGGCACTGAACCCAAGACCAAAATTTGCTGACCAGACTCAGTCCCAGTTTGTGACTGTGGATGAGGAGGAGCAAGTGTACACCAGTGAGTATCAACAAAGTGAGCTAAAAAATAAGCTACTAAAATGAAAAAAAGAAAACGGAAAAAGGAAAGAACCCAACTAGAGACATCTACTATGATGACAATGAATATCAGAATTCAAACACAGAAGACAAGTCAAAACAGATACTTCTAAATCTTCAAAGGAAAATGTATAGTGGTCCCAAAAAGAGTCCTTGGAAGAGCTTAAAAAAGGCTTTAAAAAGCAAATAACAGAGCTGAGAAAAAATTAAGGAAAATAAGAATAACGTAAGAAAATTATGGAAAGAATCAACCAAGTTAAAAAAAAGAGATCCAAAAACTTTCAAAAGAATGTAACTCTTTAAAAATTAAAATAGGACAAAGAAACATTAGTTTATCATTTCCATACCAAAACAAAATCAAAAGAGTGAAAAAGTAGAAGACAATGTGAAATATCTCATTACAAAAACAATTGACCTGGAAAACAGAATGTGGACTGACAATATATGAATTGTTTGGCTACCTGATGGTTATGATTTAAAAAAGAGTCTAGACACTATACTTCAAGAAATTATTAGAAAAAATTGCCTGGAAATTTTAGAACTAGAGGATAAAATAGAAATTGAAAAATATTTACTGATCATCATCTGAAAGAGAACCTGAGATGAAAATTCATTATTGCTAAATTTTGAACCTCTCAGGTCAAGGGGAAAAATATTACAAGCAACTAGGAAGAAAACAATTTAAATATTGTAGTGCTATGTGAAGTTTCTACATTCTAAACAGCAAAGGAGATGGGTTTGTATCCAGGAATAACTTATCTTGCTAAATTGAGTGAAGCCTTAAAAGAAAAACAAAATTAGTATTTAATGAATTAAAGGACTTTCAGGTATTATTGAGGAAAATCCCAGAACTGAATAGAAATTTTACTACAAGACTCAATAGAAACATAAGAAGGTAAATATAAAAGACCAATTATAAGGGATTTAATAAGGTCAAACTGTTTACTTGTTATATGGGAAAATGTTATCTGTAACTTTTAAAATTATATGTTTTTTAAAAATTTAAACTTAATTATAAAGTAAGCAAAACATAAGCAAGGATTCATTATATAAAACAATAAATTTCAATTTCAAGAAAGCCTATAAAAACAATATTACAGGTTGTGTTCAAAATTCTTCATCATTTCTTTGCTTCCTTTTAGGTTTTCTTCTCCCCACATCTGTAATTCTTAAAAGGGTTATCATTACTAGGATAGTTTGAAAGAGAATACATGGACTTGGTGTTGAATTGAGTATGATGGGATGATTCTAAAAATAAAATTGGGTGGAGGGGGTAAAATGGGGCAAGTATCTCATATAAACAAAGCATAAAAGAAGAACTTTTATAATGAAAGACAGGATGGGGTGAAGGACTGATAGTGCTAGGACTTTATTCTCATCAGAACTAGGTTAAAAGGCAAATAATACATACATTTAGAAGGGTATAATAATCTTCTTAATTTAGAGGAAAAGATAGGAACTCTTATAAGGTGATAGAATAAGGAAAAGGAAGGCAAAGGGAATGGACAAGGGAATAATTTCTAGACAGTGCAGAGGAAGAGTGTGGGTATGGGTGTGTGTGAGTGAGAAAGAGGAGAGACACACAATGAGGAAAAAATGGAGATAAATACTCTGCTAATAATTATAAATTTGAATGTGAATGGAATGAACTCATCCATTAAAATGGAAATGGATTCTTGAATGGAAATCAGAATCTGACATTTAAAAATGAGAGAGTCACATAGAATAAAAATAAAGGGTTAGAGTAGAATTTACTATGCTCAGCGAATACAAAAAGAAAGCAGGGTAGCAATCATGATCTCAGATAATGTTAAAGATAAAATAAATTGAATGAAAAGAGATAAAGGAAAATAATATCATGTTTAAAAGTACCACAGATAAAGGAAAAACTAAATAAATTGTAAGTGAAAATAGATTACAAAATAGTAATAGTGGGGTACATCAACCTTCCCCTCTCAGAACTAGATAAATCTAACCAAAAATTAATAAGGAAATCAAGAAAAGGAATAGAGTTGTAGAAATAAGCTTGATATGGAAGATATCTGGAGAGAACTGAATGCGAATAGAAAGTAGTATACATTTTTCTCAAAGGTAGCAGATACCTTTACAAAAATTGGCCTTATAGTAGGGCATTAAAACTATATATTTAAATGCAGAAAAGTAGAAATATTAATGCAGCCATTTCAGAAATAATGCAACAAAATTATATATATAATAAGGGACCATAAAAACACAGATTTAAAATTATAATCTAAAGAATGGGTAAGTTAAAGAGCTGTAATTCTTTTTTTTTTAGATTTTTCAAGGTAATGGGGTTAAGTGGCTTGCCCAAGGCCACACACCTAGGTAATTATTAAGTGTCTGAGGCTGAATTTGAACTCAGGTACTCCTGACTCCAGGGCCAGTGCTTTATCCACTGTGCCACTTAGCTGCCCCTAAGAACTGTAATTCTTAAAAAGGTTATCTTAGAACAAGTCATAGAAACAATAAACAATGTTACTAAAGAGAATGATAATGAGACAACATACCAAAACCTATGGAATGCGGCAAAAGTAATAATTATAGAAAATTTTATATCTCTAAAAGCTTACAATAAAGGACAAATCAATGAATTGGCCATGTAATTTTAAAAAACTAAAAAAGAACAAATTAAAATTACTAATTAAGCTTCAAATCAGAAATTCTAAAAATTGAAAGTGAGATAAAATTTATTACAAGAAATCCAATGAATTAATACATAAAGATAGGAGTTTCTTTTAGAAAAAAGCCAATAAAATGTATAAACCAAAAGAAGAAAACCAAATCATTAGTATCAAAAAATATAAAGGGTGACTATACTATTAATGAAAATGAAAGCAATGATTAGGAGTTATTTTTACCTAATCATATGCTGATAAATTTAGCAATTTAAGTAGAATAATTTTTTTTAGGTTTTTGCAAGACAATGGGGTTAAGTGGCATACCCAAGACCACACAGCTAGGTAATTATTAAGTATCTGAGTTTGGATTTGAACCCAGGTACTCCTGACTCCAGGGCTGGTGCTCTATCCACAGCACCACCTAGCTGCTCTTAAGTAAAAGAATTTTTAAAAAATATTAACTACCTAGCTTAACAGAAGAGGTATAGACTATCTAGATAAACATATTTTTTTAAAACAGAGTAGACTGGGGCAGCTAAGTGTCATAGTGGATAAAGCACCGGCCTTGGAGTCAGGAGTACCTGGGTTCAAATATGGTCTCAGACACTTAATGATTACCTAGCTGTGTGGCCTTGGGCAAGCCACTTAACCCATTTGCCTTGCAAAAAACCTAAAAAAAAACCAGAGTAGACCATAAATGGACTTGCTAAGAAAAACTATCAGGACCAGATGAATTCACAAATGAATTCTACCAAATATTTAAAGACAAATCCCAGTATTAAATAAATTATTTGGAATAATGGACAAAGGAATCTTGCCAAACTCTTTTTAATGAAACAAATATGGTTCTAACCCAGGGCAAGCAAAAACAGAGAAAGAAAATTATAGACCAACTTTTCTAATAAATATGGATGCAAAAATCCTCAATAAAATACTAGGTAGGAGACTACAACAAGATACCATAAAGATTATACATTTTGACCAAGTGGGATTTATATCAGGAATGTAGAGATGATATAAGGAAAATTGTTAATATAACTGATTATACCAGCAATAAAAATGAACAAATCATAAAGTTATATCAATAAAGAAAAAGCTTTTGACAAAATAGAACCTCATTTTGTATTTTAAAAATACTACTTGATAGCATGAGTATAAATGATTATAGTAATCTTGTATTGGATAATTATAAATGTTTTAAGCTTGTGTGATAAGAATATACCACTGTTTGGTAAAATTGTTGAAAAAACTAGAAAGTAGCCCAGTAGAAACTAGGTATAGATCAGTATCTGACACCATTTTAACAAGATAAAGCCCAAATGGATCATGATCTAGATATAAAGGTAAATGAGGTAGAGATATAGGTAAATTAGGAGAATATGGAGGATATTGTCTATCAGACTTATGACTAGAAGAATTTACAATTAGAGATAAAAAGCATTGTGAAATGTGAAATGGATAATTTTAATTACATTATTTTTTTTAAATTGTAGAAATAAAACTAATGTAGCAATTAGAAGGAATGCAGAAAATTGGGGAAATTTTTATAGACATTTTCTTAGAATAAAGAATTTATATCTCAAATTTCAGGAGACCTTTGTCAAATTTATAAGAATGAGTCTTCCCCCAATTGATAAAAGATCAAAGGATATGAACAAGCACTTTTCTGATGAAGAAGCAAAGCTATTTATAATCATATGAAAAAATGCTCTGTCATTATTGATTAGAGAAATGCAGATTAAAACAATTCTGAAATATCACACATCTATCAGATTGGGTCAATGATAAAAGAGAAAAATGACAAATGATGGAGGGGAAATGGAAAAATTGCAACACTAATACACTGTTGGTTAAAACATCCATTTTGTTCCAACCATTTTGGAAACACTCTGGAATTATTCCCGAAGAGTTATATAACTGTGTATAACCTTGACCCAGCAATATCACTATTGGGTCTATTTTCCAAGGTGAGCAGGGAAAAAAGAAAAGAACCTATATATTCTAAAATATTTATAGTGGCTCTTTTGTGGTACTTAAGGACTGGAAATGGAGGGGATGCCTATCAATTGGGGAATGGCTTAACAAGCTGTGGTATATGATTGTAAAGAAATACTTCTCTGCTATGAGAAATAATGAGCAGGTTGACTTTAGAAAAACATGAAAAGACTTGCATGATATTAGGAAGAGTGAAATGAGAAGAACTAAGAGAATGTTGTATCCTGTAATAGCACTATTGTTCAAAGAATAACTATGAATGACTAAGCTATTCTGAATATTACAAGTATTCAAATCAATTAAAAGAACCTATGAGGAAAAATGCTACCTATCTCCAGAAGATAGTATGATTTTTCTTGTGAGCAAATAAACTGATAAATAAATAAGAAGGCCTTCTCTGGGTGAGGAGTGAGGGAGATATTTAAAAACTTTAAATGTAACTAAAAATAAATAAAACTAAATTTAAAAATTAAAATCGGGGCAGCTAGGTGGCACAGTGGATAGAGCACTAGCCCTGGAGTCAGGAGTACCTGGGTTCAAATCTGGCCTCAGACAACTTAACGATTACCTAGCTATGTTGCCTTGGACAAGCCACTTAACCCCAGTTGCCTTGCAAAAAAAAAAAATTAAAATCATGAGTTAAGCTATAATAGTTACTGACCAATTGGAAAAAAAAAGTTGAATGGAAGAAAGAACCCTCCTCTTCAGTTCTTAAAGATTTGAGATCATAAAGGACCTGTAGTGAAATTTCTGATTAGAGGAGGGGAAGCCACTATTTTTAGGCAAGGGGAAAATTCACAGCAAGGTCCCAACAGACTTGGGGGTAGTAGAATCTATAGTTGATGGCAGGAATTGAAATGTGATCTGACACTCTTAGTCTACCAATGAGGTACCTTGTTTTAGTCACATTTATAGTCAAATAAGAAAAAGTACTATGTAAAATGGTTTACAAACCTAAAAATACTATCTGGCTATTTTTATTATTATCATAACATTTGAATGACAATTAAACTCATAGCTTCAGGTTAGAAGGAGGAGGCATCTGATCTGATTTTAAGGTTATAGTGTCAAGTGGAAGCATTTTTAAAAATTGATTTATGAAAACATTGCCAGTTTCCCAAGCAATAAAGTCTTTTTCTTGTCTTTAAACTTTTTACAACTTCTCCAAGATGCTTTTTTGGCAGATGGCACTATGATTACATTAAATTTAGGGGATAGCCCCACTCTAAGAAGCTGGAAAGAAACCAAAGGGACTATTGATTTTAGTATACTCTAGTGTACACTCTAACATTTTACATAGCAGTGAAGAACATGGTGATACTATTTTAAGTTTCTGTAGAACTCATTTGCTTTATCGATATTCTTTAAATCTAATTCATCCTTCCAATATTCCATAAAGTAGGTCAGTTTAAGACCTTATCTATCAGAAACTTGCAAAAAATCACAACTTTTTTTTGTCGATAGGCAAAATGAAGCATATTTATGAACACTTGAGAGCATGTTTTGTTTTCAACAAGGTCACAAGAGATTTTTTTTCTCCTTTTCACAACAACAAAATTTATTTCCTCAAACATTTGCTTTTTTCTTTATAAATACAAGAAAACTCTTGTCACTATAGATATTCAAGGTGAGATGGGAGGACTAATACCTTCTCCAGTTATATTGGCTTTTATGGTATGAAGCTGGTCTGTTAGGGAAGGGTTTCATAATTTGTTTTGGAATCTATTATAAAAGCAAATCTTGTTTCATTGTGATATGCTTCACTTGATCAGCTACTCAGTAATGCTTATTTTCCAGTGGCAGAGTTAAGGCAGACTAAAGATAGCTGATCCATTGATAAATGTCCAAATCCATCTAACCCTGCAGCTTGTTCACAAAGAAATCATGGACACCTTGACTGTTGTGATCAAATCTGCACATATCATGTCCTCATCTGCCAGTCTAATAACCCTGTCAAAAATCCTCACTGCTTAGCAGATAAAAGAGAGTAGCATGTGTATTTGTCAGAGGAGGAGATAATTTACAAGTAATAATAATAAAAGCTGAGATTTATATAGTACTTTGACTTTTGCAGAGAACTTTATATATAGTCTCTGATTTGAGCTAGGTAACTGTGCAAGTCAGCCTTTCTTAATGTCAGGCAACTGAGACATATCTACTAAATTATAGATAGGTATGTAATGGTGGAGGAAGAACTATGAATCCTTTTTAGGCATTTATAGAAAGAGAACTAAGGCTCAGTTACAGTTACACAACCAAGAGATGGCAAAGGCAATATTTAAAGCTAGATCTTACTTGATTCAAAGGTCAACACAATTTCTTCTTCACTATGTCATCTTTCCAAGTAATGAAAATTTATGATATACTTTCTTTTTGAGTTTAAAATTTGAATCTTAGGTGTCTTTGGTCCAAGGGGGAAAGGGCCAAGCAGCTGCATTTGGATATTCTATGTCATCAGTATACTAGGAGAAGAGTAAGGATTGCTTACTAGTTTTTCACCTGCCTAGACAAGGACTCTTTAAATTTAATGCTGTCTGCCTTCTAAAAATAATAAGCAGTTTTTGTTTAGAGAAGATAATGTTGACAACAGTGGGGTAAGTTCAGATTTCAGATTGAGAAAACAGAGTAGGCAATATCTGTCTGGGGGTTATGCCAGCCAAATATTTTTCTTATTTTTTTCTCAAAATAAATATGAACAGAGGAAATGTGATTCAATACAGATATTTTTATTTCTTAATAATTATGAGAAGTGTATTAATTAACAAGTTTTGTTCTCTGCCATTTCATCAGAAATCATGGAAATTATTTCTCAAGTTTTGATTGTTTCTTTGGTTATTATCATCAGGGACCCCCTTGTCCATTTATCGGGGTGCCTTTTGAGAGGGCCTACCTATCTGCAAATAGTAAAAGAAAGTAATCTGTGCAGTTCCTTGGATGTTCTGAATGGCCTCCTCTCCATTAGGCAGGCTAGGAGCAGCTTTCAGCATATAAACAATCAGCAGAGCAGCTTACAAAGACAACAAACTTCGCTATTTTGGAGGGGGAAGCAGGTTTCCTTGAGCTGCTCCTACTCCCCAGGGACCCATATAGCCATTGAAGCCCCACCTGCTACAATCAAAGTTAATGAGGCCACCAGCTCAGAAGAGATCAGGGAAGTAGTAGTAGTATTATTTTGAAAGGGGAAAAATAAATTACATTTAATCCTCACTCACTCCCCTCCCTTCTTTGCTAAGTCTTGGAAAAATAGGTTGATCTATTGAGAAGAGAAAGCAGCAGAGGAGAGAAAAACAACCTCCTATTATAGTTGAAACCAAATTTTCACTGAATTCAGAGGCCAGAATTTTATTGGATAATCAGTGATAATTGGAACTTAATGTTAGCCAAGTTTATGAACTGGGCCAGGTATTGACTCTATTACAGGAACACATTTGATAAAGATAGAGTAGAAATTAGGGGCAGTTTGGTGAAACAGTCGATAGAATGCCAGGAAGACGTGAATTCAAATCCAGCCTCAGAACACTGTGTGATCTTAGGCAAATCACTTAACCCTGTTTGTGCAGTTTCTTCATCTTTAGATTGAGCTAACCTCTCCAGTATCTTTGCCAAGAAAACACCAAATAAATGCAAATGAAAGAGTCACATACAACTGAAACAACTGAACAAACAAAAAATTAGAAATTGAGTATCCAGCCTGCTTTATGCCTTTTTTTAATCTGCCTCTAGAAGCAAATAGGCTTTTTCATTGAGACATACCATTTAGCATCTTTTTTTTTTAAAAAAAAAGTAATTGAACTTGTAGAGATGAAAGGATAGGTGGCAGACAGAGGTCAGACATCTGTAATGAAGGCAGCATTTTCATATTTCTGGTCGAGAGCAAAACAGAGCTGTTAGTCTTAATCCTTTCATTCTAGTTCTAGGATTTTCAGATTTGCCCTTTTCACCCTGGATGTGATCCTACTCAGACCTCAAAATGTAATAGGTCCAAGATAAAACTAGACTGAAACCTGAACTGGTGATAGGTGGTGACTTGCCTCACACCTGACTTAAGGAGCTCAGGGATATCTGTCAGTCAAAAAGTAACTATAACAAGGACACAAGGATATGTATCGACTTAATCACAAAGGATGAAACTCAGGTTCAGAAAGTGAGAGATTTGCTCAAATTCCTACAGATAAAGAGTTGTATAAATGGGATGCTGACTCCACATTCAATTCTCCTTCTGTTTTACTATATTATTTTTTTTAACTGGATACCATGCTACATTACAATGATACAATCTAACATGTTATAATATATTTCCCCATGGCCAGATTCTACTTTTGGTTCCCTTTCAGAATCTTCAGATCCCATTTGCCTGCCTTTTGGTCTGAAATTCTCCAAATGATAGCTAAGGCATTTTGTCTCTAGAAGGTTACTGTTAAAAATGTATGTGTGTACACCCATTTGTTCATACACACACACACACACACACACATATGTGTATATATATATATGAGACAGGTTTTCTTATGTATAATTTGTGTTACCTGGAAGAAGATAACAATTATATAACTTCTTTATGGCCATTGGATTAGATTAGATTGTTAAAATTAACTAATTTCAAAAGAGAATCAAAAGATAACGGAAAACAAATTATGTGTATTTTGACTTAATGGAAAGAATAATTTAAGTTATAAATTTCAGGGGAGGGGCTGTTGGGAGCAGCAGCAGTTGAGTGTCAAATGTGACCAGGACACACTAAAATATTGGGAAATTATAATGATAATTAATAGTGAAACTTTGGTGAGCATTCTCTACTTTGGCACATTACATACAAACTAAGGAACTTCATCTTTGCCACAATTCTTTGAGGTTACATACTGGGTAGGTGATAATCTTTGCTTTTTAGATTATTAAATGGACTCAGGGTTAAGATAAGTTGTCTGTGGTCACACAGATAATTGGTGTGTGAATCAGGACTTAAATTTACATCTCTTGACTCCCAATTCAGTGCTCCTTACCTTGAGCTCAGGAACAGGTGAAAAGGCACTGGAAACTGATTTTGACCTCACTCTTTGCAGAAGTCCATGGCCCAGAAAGTCAAGAGATATTTGAATGATTTTGAGCCTAGAAGAAAGGATGGGATTGATTGCTTTGAGACTTACTGTTTTCAATGCTAGATCTTTTTTCCCCCCATGATGCTTAAATTTTCCAGTTTATTTGCTTATATTCTCACTTATAAGTAGATCACTAATGGTAGCCATCTCTGAGGGGTGTGTGTGTGTGTGTAAGGGAGAATGGAAGAAAAAAAGAGGAAAATTAAATTTACATGTTAGCTTTGTTATATATTTAAAAGGAATAGCAAGTTTTACATAATGGCTTTGCAGTTTCATGTGCACTATATTATGGAAATGCTTACATGAATGAAAAAAATTAAATTTTTTAAAGTATATCACAACTTTGTAGAATTTTCCTCAAGTATGATTAATCTCCATTTTACAAATGAGAAAACTGAGACTTTGGAGAGAGGTTTTCTGACTCAACATCTACACTCTTTCTCACATCAACATAATGCTTCTCAGAACCAAGTGTCTTCATTTTAATTATTATACTATGTAAAGAAATTGGGAGATTGTTCATGAATCCTTGCTCTACATACTTTCATGGCTTCCTTGCTAGGTAAGTATACTCAGGGATGTCATATGAACCCAGGCAAATTAGGAAGATCTTGGATTAGGATAGAAAGGAAAATGACAACAAAAGGAAAGTGGATTTGGATAAGAGACATGAAGAATTCCAGTCAGAAGCACCTATTAAGAATTTGAAAGATATAATGATTATATTTCTGAAAAATCTGATTCCCACTGGAAGTCCTCTGAGTTAATTATGGATCCCAGGGAGTCTTGGCAGACACAGCTGTAACATTGGTACCTCTCAGAGGTAATTAATCATACAGTCTGAATCAGGAGAGAACACTCTATTCTTTGTCCTCATTTCCAGTAGTTTCAGGGTAAGGGAAAGTTTGTTATGAAATGGGGCCTCATGTGACTCTTTTCAAAATTACTATGGCAGGTGGTAGGGAGAAATTCTTAATCTTGAAGCTGAAGGTAAAATAGTGTGGAAAATATGCTTTCAAAATAGAATTTAGGAATCATCAAGTTCATACTCTCATTTTATAAATGAAGAAACTGAGGCCTAGAGAGGGGAAAAGATTTCTCTAGGATTTTATATCTTATTGGTAATAAAGACCATTTCTCCTGGTGTTGTGTAGAACCTTCATTCAATCACTGATAAATATCCATTCATATTATACTTTTTCTCTCATGTCTTCTTGTGGAAAGAAAGAAGGAAAGAGCAAGGGTCTACTGTGTGCCAGATTCTATCCTATGTGCTTTACAAAGATTATTTTATTTGATCCACCTAGCAACACTGGGAGGTAGCTACAACTCTGAGTCCCATTTTATAGGTGAGGAAACTGAGACAGATGGAGGTTAAAAGTAACACCGCTATTAAGAATCTGGGCTAGGATTTGAACTCAGATTCAAATCCTGACTCCAGATTCAGGATTCTATTCACTACAACTTTTAGCTTCCTCTGCTTCTCTCTGGAATGCATTGCATTCTTGTCCATATTCTTGTCTCTCATATAGGATGCATTTTTCCATGTTCATTCTTCATATCAACTCAGCATCCATCTTATCTCTTAGAGAACTTAGCTTCCTTCAAAGTGTTATCTCCTTTGGGAAGCCCTTTATAATAAACTTATTTGTTAATGCTCTCCCTCCTCCAATTATATTTATTTATCAATTTATATGTCAAATACTCCAATAGAGCATAAGCTCCTTAACATCTGAGATTGTTTTGGTGGTTTGTCTTTGAATCCCAAATGAATACATAATGATTAGTATGAAGTAGTTACTTAATAAAAAAAATTTTAATTTAATTAAATACCAAGTCATTTCTTTTTTGCAACACAATTGCTATCAATAGTTAAACCAAAGGAAGTTTACTTGCTCGTTACTTCACTTTTAAAGAGGCATGCCAGTGGTAAGAATTATTTGAAGACAAAAATTTTCAAAATTTCTTAACTAGAGGTGATTGTGATGATTTTCTATATAAAAGTTTCATCCTGGTATGCCCCCATGACCTTAGGTCATTACTAGAAAAGACATTAATAATCTGAAGATGATGGGTCTGAGATTCATCTGACCTTGAATTCACTTCCATGAAAAAATAATTTGAAGGTCAGCTAATTTATTGAAATACTTGCCACAGAAAATGGATGTGGACTGTTTTATTTGGAAGGATGCACTTTGGTGCTCTCAATTTCTCAGTTGGATACTTTCCCCTTTTTCTATCCCACTATTGGTTTTGGTTCCTGGATGTGAGCTGTCTTGGCCAAAAGATAGCCAAAAGATGGTGGCAAAGGAGATCATAATGATTTCTGATGTAGAAAAACTATGACACATCTACTTCAGCCTCTCAACTTTGGTTTCTTGTAGTGTATTGATTGGGTGATAAATTTGACACATACATATAGACTGCTCAGTCCTATACCATTTACTATCAGTGTCATGAGGGTAGGGACTCATCTTTTTCTTACTCAAATCCTTTGCAACCCCCAAAACAATGCTCCCTGCTTAGCAGATTTTTAGTTAATATCTGATTGTTTTTTGTTGTTATTGTCTATGCCTCTCATTTATTAGGAAACAGAAGCAAATACTGAATTTGTGATTTACTTGAGATAAAAGAGTGAAATTCATTTCCACCTACTATATATTCACTTGATCCTGCAGACTTCTTATACTGTCTTCTTTTACCCCAACTTCCAAATTACTGTTTGTTTTTCATATACTTAGATCAAAAGTTCCTCAAGGATAGGGATAATTTCAATTTTGACATTGTATTTCCAGCACTTAAAATCATACCTGGTGCTTAGTTGGTACTTAATAATTGCTTAGTGATTAATTTCAAGATCCTGTGACTAGACACCAAGGATATAAAGAAAAATATGACAGACCTTATTATCAAGTTATAATGTAAGAGAGGGAAAGATAATACACAAATGATTATAATACAAAGCATAGTGAGATATGTGCAGAGGTTGAAGCAAGGCAGGCAACATGCCATCAGAAAATGGAGGAAATGAAGCACTGAAGAAAAAGGGTAAAAACATTACTTGTACAAAAATATTTATAGCAGCCCTGTTTGTGGTGGCAAAGAATTGGAAATCAAGTAAATGTCCTTCAGTTGGGGAATGGCTTAGCAAACTGTGGTATATGTATGTCATGGAATACTATTGTTCCATTAGAAACCAGGAGGGACGGGATTTCAGGGAAGCCTGGAGGGATTTGCATGAACTGATGCTGAGTGAAATGAGCAGAACCAAAAAAACAGCAACATGGGGGTGATGATCAACCTTGAAGGATTTGCTCATTCCATCAGTGCAACAATCTGGGACAATTTGGGGCTGTCTGCATTGGAGAATGCCATCTGTATCCAGTTAAGGAGCTGTGGAGTTTGAACAAAGTTCAAGGACTATTCCCTTTAATTTAGAAAAAAAACAGATATCTTATTGTCTGATCTTGTTACCTCTTAGAATTCTTGTCTCTTCTCTAAGGATATGATTTCTCTCTCATCACACTCAATTTGGATCAAGGTACAACATGGAAACAAAGTAAAGACTGACAGATTGCTTTCCGGGGGGAGGGGAGAGGAGAGGAGGTAAGATTTGGGGGAGGGAAGTAAGATTGGGGGGATAATTGTAAAACTCAAATAATATCTTTAATAAAAAGATTATTAAGTTTAAAAAAAAGAAAAAGAAACTGGAGGAAAGAAAGAAGGGATAAGTTTCTATCCTGGAGTAAAGAAAAGGTTATCAGTTACTCTGTTTCCCAATTTTAGACTTGATCGCTATAGGTAACTAATTTCAAGAGCTAAGAGATTAATATTATTCAGATATCTTTCCAAACCCTATCTACACCTGTATTTATCTTATTGTTGTTTTAACCCTTCTTACAAATGGATAGGTTTCATTTGTTGCTTTGGTATCTGAGGATAAAATTTCATAAATATAATTAACAGTAACTGATTATTAGGAATAAACATAATTGATTTGGTCAAATATTTTTGCTTTAACTTTAAAGACTTTTAATCAGATTTTGAACTTTCTTTTATACTAAATGATTAGATACCTCAAAAGTACTATGGCTTTATTCTTTATGGAGTACGTTTTGTGGAATCTTTTTCATTCCTGATGCTTATCAGATGATTTGTGTATAAGATTGGTAATACTTTGGACAATTAATAACATGTATTTTAGTTAATGATAAAGTTCACAATGTAAGGCAGAAATTTCAAGAATTATATCCTATGTTTTAACAGAAAAAACAGCATTGTAAAGAGATAACATTTTAAAGTTTATAAATTTTTTTCTTCCTAAATGTATTCCTGGCAAGGAAAATATAAGGAGCTTCCCAAATTCCCATTTTTGGCTCCAGAGAATTGAAGGAAGGGATTGAACAGTAATCTTAGGTGTGTTATCGAAAATGAAATGGTTAACTAGTTAATTAGGAGGGTTAGGAAATACACTTTAAGCAGAGTAGACAAAGAAAATAACATTTTCATTGTTGGCAATGACATTTTTCACAATCATTTTCAATTCTTCTATATGGTCCTATTAGCATGAGAAAGTAAAAAAATTCCTTAAAACATTGATGCTATCTCCCTTCAAAGAGAATTCTGTGCATTGCTAAAATCATAGAACAGTATTTTATATAGATAGATATAGGTATTTTAAAACCTTCTCCATTTTGTTTCTGCATAATTTTTCAGGAAAATTCCTCACAAGTTATTAAAATCTGTTTTTCTTCAAAAAGCAATGACAGGACATCAAGGATTTTGAAATTCACTCAATAATTCTAACTCTTCCTATGTACATTGAAATGTGAATGTGACTTTCTCACATGTACATGGCAAGACTTGATAAAGCAAATCAAAAACCTTTTCTAAATATTAAGAGATTTTTTTTTAGGATTTTGCAAGGCAAATGGGGTTAAGTGGTTTGCCCAAGGCCACATAGCTATGTAATTATTAAGTGTCTGAGGTCAAATTTGAACTCAGGTACTCCTGACTCCAGAGTCAGTGCTCTATTCACTGCGCCACCTAGCTGCCCCTAAGAGATTTCTCACTGTCCTAGTGGGGTAAATTGAATCATATTTTTATTAACTTTAATGTTGAACTCTATCCTTAAAAATAATTTATATGTAAATGTAATTTTTATAATAAAATATAAATAAACTTATTTAAATAAAATGCATATTATATATTTATACTCAGGCAATGTTGCCACTTAACATTTATGAAGCATTTTCAAAGCATTTGACAAATAAAAGCGTTTTATATCAATTTACTTTATCCACTTTATAGCAAAAAGCAGGTCTCAAATAGAGGGAAGGTGATAGGTAAGTGAAATGGCCAACTCTGATTTTTAAGTCCTTTGACCATTTCACTCATAATAAACTTTCTTCTTAGGCGTGGAATCTCAACTCAGATTTATCTCATTAATATCTGTCATTCACAGTTGCTTTGAATCTCTGACAACTTCAAAGCCAGTGATTATGTTTGACAGGGGAATTTACATTGTATTATGGAAAGAACTTTGTATTAAGAGTCAACAGATTTGGATTCTAGTGTTCATTCTCTATCTAGTGAGCTGGTCGTCTTTACCAAATCTTTGATTTTCTAGGAGCTAAATGATCTCTGTCTTCTTTCTACTTCTCTTCTTCCTCCCTCCTTTTCTTTCTTAGTGCAGGACTTGGAGTCAGGAAGACATGAGCTTGAATTCAGCCTTAGGCTTTCCCTAGTTGTGCTACCCTAGGCAAGTTATTTAGCCTTTCAGTGCCTCAGTTTCCTCATCTGTAAAAAGAGGACAATAATGGCAGCTATCTCAAAGGGTTGTTTTAAAGATCAACTAAGTTAAAATATGTAAAACACTTCTCAAATCTTAAAGTAATATATAAATGCAAGTTTCTATCTTCATCAACATCATCACCATCATTATCATTATTCTTCCTTTCCTCTCTCCCTTCAAGAATTCTTTCTGGCTACTTTTCTCTCTCCAAGTAATCAGTCTGAACGCTTGATAGCTGGGTGGTGCAGTGGATAGATCTCTGGAACTGGAATAAGAAAGATGAATTCAAAATTGGCCTCAGAACTTGCTTGCTATATGACTCTCAGAAAGTCACTATACTTCTATTTGCCTCAATTTCCTCAACTGCAAATTGTGTTGTTATGAAGATCAAATGAGAGAATAGTTGTATAGTGCTGATATATAGTAGGTGCTTAATAAATCCTCCCTCCCTCCCTTTTTTCTTCTTTCTTCTCTGATCTACCCAATGCACTGGAGGCCTTGCTTCCTCTAGATATCTGCCTAGATATCTAGGATATTAGCAGTGCACTCTGGTTATTTATCTTTCATTTTCACTACCTTTTGGGATCCTGTGTAGCCTTGAGAATGTCTTTATACCACTTCTCTGTGCAAGTCATCATTAATACTCAACATCAAACTAAAATGTATTCTTAAACAAAATCAAACAAAAAAGACCAGATCCCTACTTGGATTAAGAAGAAAAGAAAAACGGCATTAAGAATAGAAGCAACCAATTCCTGGATTGGAAAGGGCTGATTATGATCAAGTTCTTGAAGTTTCTTTGTGGTATTTGCAGAAGGAATGCTAGCTTTTGACCTGGAGTATTTTTACAACTAAAGTAGGAAATTCCAGAAGGTGCTGAACCTCCCAAGGATTACAACCATACAGATATGTCTGAAATCACCTTCTGATTTAATTACCTTGATCTTTCCCTTTCTGGCAGTCAATTCTGGTATCTTTCTTTAGGAAAAAAAAACTAATGTTCCCTGCCTTACTGGTATTGATCGATTATTGTTGTTGTTAGAGATGATTTATATGGTCTCCTCATCATCTCTATTGTTCTTCTATTGAAAGGAATGAAATTTAATGAAACTGCCCTTTGGGAAGGCCATAATTTTAGGAATGCTGCCTGCAAAAAAGTATCCAGTTGTATTTCCTTGAAAGTTCTTCCCATTTGCTACTTTAAAAGGAGTCAATTCAGATGAAAATACAGATCCTTTCCCAACAAACAATGTGTCAAATCATTACTCAAAAGTCTTTCATTTGACAAGAAAATGAATTTTCTAATTCTCTCTCTCTCCCTCTCTCTCTTTCTCTCTCTCTCTCTCTCCCCCACTTTATAGCACCTTTCTCCCTTCCCCTTCCTCCCCTCCCCTTTCCTTTTTCCTCTCCTTTCCTTCAGTCTTTTTCATCTATCCTTGAGTCTTTGTTTGCCTGGGATGCCAGGGAAAGAAGTTATCTTCAGAGTAAGCAGGATACCACATTATGTTGGGTTCAGATTACTGATAAGACAAAGTAACCAGAATTATTGATTCTCTAATATCAGTGTCCCTGGGAAAAGTTTTTTAACTTTGTAGTTTAAAAGCCTATGGAAAAAAGTTTAGATGCCAGGTCTTTGGCAGGGGGAGGGGATATTGGGGAACAAGGTAGGAAAGCTAGCAATGCCCCTTTTGAAGAATAGTTCTCCAAATCTTTTTCTCTTTCATTCTCCCCATTGACTTTCAGTGCTCTTAGAAATCTCAAAATGATCTGTTATGTACTCCTGCCAGCACTTTGAATTTAATAGGAACTCCAGCAATATGGGAGTGTCTTCCTTTTTTTGCCTAGGATGAGAGAATTTGAGCTGCAAACAGTTTCACAATAATAGCTTACATAATACTGCGCAAAACTGAATGTAATTAGTAGAATCCTTTACTATTCAGACTGAAGGTAGTTGCTTTGAATTAGGGCCAGAGCAAAGATAGTTACCTCCTACCATTCTCCAGTACCTGTGCAATAAAACATGCTAAAAGTGGTTGGCAGACAAAGGGAACAACTGTAATGAGAATACTCTGTTCTTGAACAGAAATCTATTGACTGCTTAGGTCTAGAGTTGGGTCTAAATTGTTCCCACAGCTGTTCATCTCAACCAGCTTAAGACAATCAGTTCTAAGACAGGTACTAAAAGTCAGAGATATGTGTTATGGAAATAACAAGGAAAGGGAGTAGAGACACATCATTAAAACATAATAATAATAACTGCCCCCATTTCTTTAGTAAGAGGGATTCTGTTGTAGTGCACTGGAATCAGGAAAATCTTAGTTCAAGTCTTGTATATGACCTTCTAAGTCATTTAACTTTCCAGTGCAATTACGATGGACTGGACACGTTGTTAGAAAGCTAGACATGTACTTGCCAAAAAAGCCATTTAATGGAGAGCTCAAACAGGGCAAGCATTCCCAAAGGGATCAGAAGAAGCTATATCGAGATACCCTGAAGATCTCACTGAAGAACTTTAGAAGTGACTGTACAACTTGGGAGACACTGGCACAGGACCACCCAGCATGGCATGCCCTCATCAGTGAGGGTGCTGCACTCTATGAGGAATCTAAAATTGAAGCAGTTCCAATGCCATACATAAGTTTAGAGTACCCACTCCAGGTTCACCTGGACTATTTGTGCCCAACCTCTAGAAGAGCATTATGAACTCTTATTGGTCTGACAGTAGGACCCCCTGTGATTTGTCTCAAACAGTGATGTCATTTTGATCTTCTTTGATACCAAAGGACAAGAACCATACTGTAATCAACTTTCCCGTGCCTCCAGTCCCTGAAACTATAAGTTGTAAATTGGAGGCTTATCTGTATTGATAAAGTTCCTCAAGCACAACTCCCTTTACTGATGAAATCAGTTTTGCCCCCCCCCCCCAAAAAATTCCTGTGCTTCTTAGGGGTTTTAAAAAAGTCTTGACTTTAAATCTAGTCTGAGATACTAGCTGCATGAACCTGGGCAATTCACTTAACCCTGTTTGCCTCAATTTCCTCATATGTAAAATGACCTGGAGAAGGAAATGGCAAGCCTCTCCAGTATCTTTGCCAGGAAAACTTCAAATGGAGTCATGAAGATTTGGATATGATTGAACAACAGTATCAATGAAAAATAAAATAAATTTTAAAAATGAAAAAGAATTTCATCTTAAAAATTAGTACGATTATTATTTTTACCATTTTATTGCTGAGAAAGCTGAGACTCTAAAGTCCCTTGACTAAGATTATATATACTCTATCATATGTATAGTGTCAGAGCTAGGATTAGAACTCATCAGATTTCTACTACCACCTCAATCCCTCTACATCAGATGTTTGATTTGCAGATCAAAATTGTTAGAAAAGAGGAATGAGTTATAAGGGGAGGCTTGTTATCTGAGAGTTTGCCAACAGATAGTAAGAAATATATACCCACATATAACCTATATCAAATTGTTTCTTTCTCAATGAGATGGTGAGAGGGAATTTGGAACTCAAAATTTTTTTAAAAAAATAAATGTTAAAACTTTTTTACCTGTAATTGTGGGAAATATGATATTAAATTAGAAACTGCTTAAGTGATATGAGTTCTAAAATTTTATGATGCTATCCATATACCTGTGATTGATTGCTTTGATGAATCAACATAGACCTTTAGTCTGACTAGCCTGAAGAAAACAAAGGTCATTTATCAGTCTGTACTGGCACTTGAAGAATTTCAGTGGCAATGCTTTATTAAAAACTTCTTATCTTGCCTCCTGGTTAGCAGAATACCCAGCCATACATTGATAATAAAGTACAAGCTAGCCTAGCCTTATAGAGCATTGAATTTGGAGTCAGAAGACACAGATTTGAATCCTGGCTTTGCTACTTTTCAACTGAGATTGTCCACTCTGGGGCCTAAGTTTTCTTCTTTATAAAAGATATTAGTTTTAAATGATCTCTAGGTCCCTTCCAGCTCTAATATTTCATGTTTCTATAATATTTTTCTTGTTTTTTAAGGAATGAATATGAAATTGCTATTCATTTACTTATTCATTCTACTAACCCCAGGTCAGCTAACAGTGTGCCATGAAATACCACGAGTCTGAACTCCTTTATAGCTACAAGATTTGTGTTTCACATAAACATGGCTTCTGAGCTTCTTGACTTGCTTTGACAATGTCACCCACCAAGCCGATGACATTAAAAGACAGCACAGGATTACGGACAGAGAAGCCCTGGAATCCAACCAGTCCAGCTAGACAGCCATGCTTATGGTAACAGTAGGGTTACCTTAGCAGCTAATCTCTCATGCCCTTAAGTAGACTGATGATGAACAAGATGGGCAAAAATAAAAAAGAGAGAAATTATTATAGAAGCACAGCTTAAGGTCAAACAAGGCTAAGTACTATGTGAGTTCTGAGAATCAGTAGATAGAACAGTCTGGCAGGCATTCATAAGAAAATGATGACCCCTTTTGAGCAAAGCTATCTGGATAACTAGATGGCATAGTAGATAGAATGCCAAACCTGAAGTCAGGAAGACGTGACTTCAAAACAAACCTCAGATACTAGGCTGTATGACCTGGGTAGATCACTTAACCCTGTTTGCCTTGGTTTCCCCATCTGTAAAATGAGTTGGAAAAAGAAATGCCAAATTACTCCATGTATTTGCCAAGAAAAACCTCAAATGGGGTCTTGAACAACCACAGCAAGAATTAAAAATAAAATAAATGTTAAAAATAAAAAAGAATTTAATCTTTTAACATTTCATCATTGGTTCCCTTCCTTTTGGAGATACAAGTTAAAGCAGAAGATGTGGACTTTTGTAATCCCATTCCTTTGATTTCCTTTCTCCTTCTCCTTGTCTCCATGAAAAATATACAAACTGGCCTATAGGTACAACTAGCACCCAGCCATCCTTATAATGCTGTTAAGTCAAGAAAAGATGTTCACATCATTCCTAAGGGTATGTGTTCTGTACATTTCTGAGTCAGTGGGCTGTAGCTAATCAGTAACCATCTCTTAAATTAATAATTCACATTTATATTGTTAGTCCAGGACTAAAAATACTTCACGTTATCACATTTTATCCTTACAACAAATCCATGATACAGGATTTGTTATTATTCATACAATGGTACAGGCTGTTTCAGCTTAGTCTAAAAGCAAGCTTTGGGATGGCACACAGGGGGCATGTCTACTTCTGCTGTTATATTTGCAGACTTGGAATCATGCCAGTGGCATTGTATTAGATAAAGTCTGTAAGTGGTAGCATAAATTTCTCTGGAGGTTTTCTAGTCACGAACTCGATTCCCCCTATCAATCTCATGACTGCTATTTTAATTTCTTTTTGTCCAGTTGGGCTGCACACTTTTGAAGGTTTAAATGGAATTCTGTCTCAAGAGCATTGATTTCCACATACTGGTCTGTGCCATCCTCATGAGAACAAATAAAAATTGAACACCTTAGACAAATAGGTTTTGTCTAAATTATCAGAGTAGGAAGAGGAAAGTGCTCTTTGGCAGCTTAGCTACTTAAAAGAATTACATTTTTAGGTTACATTTTTAGGAAGTCAAGAGCAGCTTGTATGGTGGTTTGATATATGATCACTATTTCCCTCTTAACTGCTTACTTGAGAGACAGTATAAAATAGTAGCTAAAGCACCATCCTTGGAGTCAGAAATAACAAAGGTCCTACTTTTGACATGGTCATGTCATTTTGACCATGGGCAAGTCACTTAAATTTTCAGTGGCCCAGACAATTCTCTGAGACTGCAATGAGGGTGTCAATGAGTTGCAATGAGTTGCAATGAGGGTGTCAATCAGCCTCAGTGGAGAGACTTTCTATGTTAGGAATTTCATACATTGATGTCTTGTCATTGGTTTTTTCCAGTAGTCGTTATTTTTTCTTTGATGTGTTGCAAATGAACTAAAGCTCCTCTTATGGAATAGGGGTTGCTTAAAGGCTTTTCTGATTTTTTGAGGGGTAGAGAAGGTATTGTTACAGATGTGTGACATATTTCATGTGAATGATAAGTACATGTTTACTGGGTGAAAAAACATTTCTTAGTCTAGACTTGTGAGTTGATGGAAAATTTTTGTGTAGAAATCTCCCACTAATGAAGCAGATCATTTGCAATTTACAATCCACAAATATTAAAGGTCTATGGAATATCAACCAGGCACTGTGCTAAGAAGTAGAGATAAAAAGAAAAGTGCCCCTCCTTAAACTCTGAAGGAGAAGATAATGTACAAAACAGCAATCTTTAAAAGTCATCTTCAGCACTGAGAATTGAAGGAATTTGTTCATTGTCTAATATGTGTTAGAAGCAGGATTTTGAATCCACCATTCCATGATGCTATTGGAAAAAAAATATAATACATAACAAGTTCTTAGTGTTAAGGAAGATATTCCTCTAGAAGGCTATTTCTTAAAACTCTACTTCCCCTGAGCAAAGTCAAGAGATTGATATAAGATAGTCAACTTGTTACATTCTTAGCCAAAGTACTTTTTTTTAAACTACAGCAGATGTCTCCAAGCTCAGATCTCATAACAGTAATAACTAAAGAACTAAAAATGGTCCCTGTCCTCTTCCTGAGAGCAAACTACATCATGGCACATCCCTCTGGGACCAATGGGGAGGGCATGTATTAGATAATTGGTTGCTGTTTTTGTTCTTAGAGTATTGGATTTTCTATAGCTCAGTGTAGGCTCTGTTCTTACTGATCTCAGTGAATGTTTGCAGCAGTAATGTATGTTTTCTTACTTGTCCCACAAGATGAGCATTCAGATAAGCTGTTGGTATTCGAGAGATGGAAAATCTATATTTATTAGAGCTTTTTCTGTTTATATGCCAATGATCCATGGACTATTTTGGATAAAAAGAATTGACAGAGTAAAGGGAAAAAAATGAAATCTGAGTTAAAAAAGAAGGTTGTTCTTTAGAAATTTCCTGAAACAAATGAAATGCATCAAAAATTCATAACAAAGGGTATGTGTTTGGGTTGTTACCTTTTATTTCTCCTCATAGGCATCCCATATATCCTACTAAGTATCTTCTTTTGTCCTTGCCTTGAATGCTTTTATACACATCATCCAAGAGCATGTTCCCTTCCAAAGTCTATGGTCTTGAGATGACAGTACCACTGTGACAAAATGGCAAATATTTCTTCCAACACTTTTAAATCTGAGAATATTCAGAAAGATCCATCCCAGTTTTACTCCCAAATTTCCTAGCAACAAGTCCACTATTTTTTTTTTTACTACACAGTCTTCAGGATATTCCTTTTTTTTTTTTTTTTTTTTTTAGTTTTTTGCAAGGCAAACAGGGTTAAGTGGCTTACCCAAGGCTGCACAGCTAGGTAATTATTAAGTGTTTGAGCCCGGATTTGAACCCAGGTACTCCTGACTCCAGGGCCGGTGCTTTATCCACTGTGCTACCTAGCCGCCCTAGGATATTCTTTTTAAAAACATCAATGCCAATTTCTTTTCTCTTACTTTCAAAGCATTATCTCTATCAGATTCAGGCTATTTACCCTCCCAATTCAATTCCCACCCTAGATTATGATAGGAACCCTCTTCTGAGGCCCCAGTAGGATCATTAGAGCCCCTTCACTTTGGAACCACATTTAGTGCATGAATTTATTCCATCCATCTCAATTAACAAACATTTATTTAGCATTTTCATATTCCAAGTATTATATAAGGTGCTGCCTATACAAATAACAAAGGGAAGGAGCATAGGTTAATGAATAGGGCACTGAACTTGGAGTAAGGAAGACCTAGTTCAAATCCTGCTTCAAATATTTATTAGCTATATGATTCTGAACAAGTTACTTTATCTCTTTGTACCTCTATTCCAGTCTAGGTATGACTCAGGCCATTCCCTTTGAAGTTTAGTTCAGTATGGGGACAAAATGACAGTATAGAGAACTTAGACATCATTCAGTAGTTAATAAAAAATATTTACTTAGTCATAACAGGAGAAAGATATTCAATAAAGATAAGCTTTCAGAAGGTTGAATTACTCTCTTGATTTACTTACTAATCTGTCCCATTACTATTCTCTCTAACTTTAGTACTCATCATGACCCACCAATCAAGCATTACTTTTCTCTGGAGCTCCCTGTGACTGCTGTATACTCAGGCAATGAGGAAATGATGTCAATAATTTGTACCTTTGTTCCTGAAGCAACCAAGTTACTAGGAAGGTCTCAATATTTTTTAAGGAAAAACTAACCTTATAGTTTGTCAGCATAGAGCTTACAAAAAAGCTTTTAGATATTGCTCCAACCACACTTTGAGTTTTCTCATATTTAAAATGAGAGGATTGCATTTGATGACCATTCAGAACCTTTTCAGCTCTAAATCCATGATGCTATGAGTTAGTCTCTGTCGTCGAGAAACTTATGGATTACCTCAATATTTCAGTTGGCAGTAAACATTTATAGAGATCTTATTATTTTCTAGTCACTGAGATAAATATTGAGTTTACAATCTAATGGAACAAACAACATGCTAATAACTGTGTTCAAACAAGCCAAATATAGGAAACATTGTTAAGGAGAATTGGGAAAGGCTGCTGGTAGAAGATGGAATTTTAGCTGAAATCTATAAGAAGACCAGAGACAAAAATGGAGAGAGAGAGAGAGAGAGAGAGAGAGAGAGAGAGAGGAGAGAGAGAAAGAGCACAATGGGGAAACGGCCTGTGAAAATGGCTGGAATCAGAAGGTAGAGAGTTTTATGTAATGAAGAGCTAGGAGGCCAATATCACTGGATTGTTTTGTATGTTTTGTATGTATTTTTACTAAAGTGTAAGAAAACTAGAACGGTAGCAGGGAAGGTCAGTTAAGAACAATAAGCACTATGGGACTTGGTTGAGATTGCTTCATTCTCGGCCCTACCCTACCCCTGTTTCTTAACCATCTACCTCATACTTAACATAGTTTGGATGTAATCCTACATAGAAGCAGTAGAAGGGACCAGAGTTCCTCAGTTCAGATGCATAGACCTAGGCCTGATGACTTTTTTAAAAAATCTATGAAGGGATTAGACAACAATATATTTTTAAAATTCAGTACAGTGAGCTTGACACTATGATGCCCTGGACAGGTTCTCAAGTTCTAAGACTACATAAGTTCCAGGACACAGGAAAACAGACTTGAAAAAAACTGCTGTAATATTTATTGGGTTTTTAACTTTGAGAAGCAAGTGCACTGAATTTGAGCCAAGTTTTTTTTTTTAAATCAAAATTTCTGTGAACTGAACCCACTGAATCTTTTTACCCAGAAAAAACTAGGCAGGGACAGTGAAGCTTTGTGATTCTTTGCATGCAAATATTATGCAGGATGGCATTTTCACTTTTCAGGAAGGGACACATCATAAAACTGGACTTCTCTGCAGCTCCAACAGGAAGACAAATTTGCCACATCTAGTTAGCTAATTCTTTGCTCTAGGAAGGTCCACAGACAGGCAATGACCAAGAGTCATTTAGTAAAGGGTGTGAGAAAAAAAGTGAGTTGTATCAATTTAAAGACCTTTTAAAAGTGTGTATCAGTTTCCATTCTCTGGGATATATACATATATACTCAAATCCTACGGAGTCCATTAAGTAATCCTTAGATATGAAAATGCACTACTCAGACACTCAAGAATATAAACCTTTCTTGCAAAGAATTACAATTTTATAGCTCATTCAGCAATTACTAAAATATTTGTCATTTACACAGTTTTTCTCTAAAAAAGCATAATTTATGAATTCCTACATCTTCCTTGGTAAATGTTGGATAACATATTTTGTTGGGTAAATAGAAAAATGTTAATTGAGGGGTTTGGGGGTACCTAAATGAAGTTGATGGCCCTTCAAACCCAGAGCATGGCATATCAGGATAATCTGACCACTAGAGAGCACTATAGTTTCATTGGAGAAATTCTGATTCATCCAGTAGAGGTCAGTGAGATATTGCTCTCTAATCCCAAATCTCTATTCATAGGAGCTACCAGCCTGCCTTTAATTTTGGTTGCATTTATCACCCTTGCAAAGCTTGAATTCAGAACTCATTTTGAGAAGAATATGAACCTAGAGTTCAAAAGATAAGGGCTGGAAACTTAGCAAGTGATGATGTCATTATCTTTAGTTCTCTGTCTACCTTTCTGCACTCCTGTATCACTTATTGACATCCCTTTCTTATTCTCCAGAAGAGTAGCTATTACCATCATAATGTGATGTCCTACGCAGGCCCATGTTCTATAATATCCCAGAGGGTCCCAAAATACTTCACTGTGTGGGAGTCCTCTTCTTTTCTCCAAAGCAAAGATTTCTTCCACATATCTACTTTCAGATGGATGTCAGAAAGAAAACAATTCCTATTAAATGTATTCATATTAGTTATCAATCTGATTTAATGTTAAGTCACATAAATCATCCTTTTGAAGGATTGTTATCTTTTTTTTAAAAAATATACTCCTAGGTCTATTTGTATTTGAAAAGAGTTCTCAGATGAAACTGAACAATGATTTCAGTCAGGAAGACAAGAGTGAAAGGAAGACTCTCAGACAGTATCACGGTTATATTTTGGGCAGAAGAGTCAGCTGAGTTGCATAAGAAGTGCTCCAAATCTTTTTTTCTTAACTAGTTTCCTAGTTCATCTTTTAGGTGTAATGGTGAAAGAAACTGTCCAAGAGCTGAAAATTTCACAGGGATAGTGCTTAGAGATGACTTTCTGATGTTAGGGTTCTAGGAACTGGAATCTATGAATATCTTAATGCAGGTTTTTAGGAACTCCATCTGACAACCTGTGATGATTGTTAAAAAGAAACAGTTTTTAAGGAAACCACATAGTTTGTAAATCAGGACACAGATTTTTAGGATCATTGCTTCTTATAATCTTATTAATAAGCAAGTGCTTATATTTCACTGTATCTTAATTACTCCATGTGTAAAATGCATAAAATAGCACATGAATCCTCTTTGACTCATCTCAGTATTATGAAAAAGAACATTAGGAGAAAAATCATTTTGAGCCCCTTGAAAGAGATATTTTATAAACATAAGTATCTAACATATTTTTTTTTATCACTCCTCAGCATTTTTGGATGCACATAAAATCAACATTACCATTTGTCCTGAGAATTTCATGGTTTTTTCCCTCCTTTTTTTCCCCATCTATGCCTACTTATTGGCTATTAAGGAAGGGCTCAAGTCAGTATATATTCAACAAAGGGGAACTGGGAAACATAATTGTAGACAGATCAGAAAGCACATGAAAGGGCAAATACTAGGCAGCAACATAAGTCTTAAAAGCATAACAGAATTAAACAGACTAGGAGTTATAGATAGTCAAATGGTAGCCTAACTTTTCTACTACTCCTTTAATTAGCTGCTATTGCTTATGGCCTTTTGGATCTCCCCACTGACTACCTTCATCCATCATTTTTAGAAGATATTCTCTAGGAAAAAAGATATGTAAGATTAATGCCTCACTTCAGACAGTACACTGTTTTATGTGGTTTCTCTATCTCATAACACTAAAAGTAAAAGGATATACTATGAAATAAAATTGCTTCTAGAAGTCAGCAAATATATTCATTCATTTAGCAAACATTTATTTTTTTCTTGTACTTTTTAAGTGATCAGTATCTAGATCAGAGACAGTAAATAGCATTTCTCTGGATGGAACTGCTTCCTGTCAGTTTTTGATTTAAGGTTATAATCTGGTGACTTCTCCATAATTCATACTGATTACTATTCTTGTTTGGATGTTTTAGCTTGAAAAAAAATTACAGACCATTTCCTTTTGCAGAGTGAACAAAAGTATTTATACATATATATAATATAATTAATTGGTATACATTGCTTTACTATCTAGGCTAGTTAGAGGAAAACTGACCATGATAATGTTTAGCTTCTAATGTTTAGCTAAGACAGTGTCTTTATCAGATGACCTTGACTAAATAGTTGGCCATCAATATGGATGAAGTTTAGAAGCCCATGAGGCAATGTAAGGTCATGAAAAGGACTAAATAGTCTAACATTCAAGGTTATTCAAGATCTGAACCCACTTATCATTCTTCCTTTTTACCTGATACAGTTATTCCTTCCTCACTGCAATTTTCTCTATTGTGGTTTCAATGTATCATGGAAAGTCATAAGAAACCAAATGGGAATTTTTTGAGAGTTTTGTGGAAGCTGCAGACTACACACAAAGGTCAGCAGATGACACGGAAAAAGTTTAGAAATTCAGAAATACATAAAACATCTAGTATTGTATAATATCACTATATTTTATCTTTTAATACCATAATAATTCAGACTTCTGTGGTTTAGGAAGGGAGAATAAACCTTTGCAAGATTGCAGGGTACTATACCCCCTCTTCCCAGCAATGCAGAAGAGACCATTGTTTGTGCTACAAGCAAACAAAAGTGTTTGTCATTCCTTAAATGTATCCTGTATTTTCCCATCTCTGGATCTTTGCTCATGTGATTTCCTTCACCTGGAAAGCCTTCCTTTCATCTTTTCTCAATATTATTTTGTCTATTCTACTAAGCCCTACTCAAATGGCACTCCTTTTCATGGTCTCTCCTTGGTGCTTTAGTAATTAGCATCTCTCCTATTAGACTGTGAACTCCTTCAGCTCAAAGAACTAAATCTTAATATATACTGGAATGCAGCTTTGGTCCTAGAGAGTTAGCAAACTGTATTGGAAAAAACTATTTGTCACAATAATTGTATGTGTGTTTGTATGTCCTATTGTTGTTTGCCGGTTAGAGAATTTAGTTTCTTCATGGATGAAAAAGTCATGGATGTTTGTTTGCAGGTTAGAAAATTTAGATTCTTCTCCTGGATCCTCCCTTAGTGTGCTCTATGATCTTAAGGAAATTGCTTTCCTTCTATGGTCCTCAGTTTTCTTCACTTTTAAGTTGAGGAAGTTAGACCACTTGGCCTTAATGTTTTCTTCCTGCTCTGAAATGTCTGGATTCTGTGATTAGAGCCATTGAAACTTTACAGACCTAGTTAATGGAAAAACGGAGCTCACAATTTACACAAAATATGCCCCTAAATCAAAACCAAACTACATTATAGCTGATATAGGGCAGTCATATTATAATTAGTGTTAAGTTCACTGAGGACTTAAACCACAAATAAAAACAGACATGCATTGAGGGAATGTGGTAAAACAGAGAAAAAAATCAAAACAAGATCCACTTTTAAAATTTACAAGTTTGTAAATATAAATTTAAATGAGCTATTTCTCATATACAAGTATAATTATTTTAACATATAATTTCCTAATCTACATCCACCTTCTTACAACAAAGCATTCTTTATGCTGAAAAAAATAGCTAAGCAAAATCAAAATCACACAGAAACTGACAATACACGCAACATTCCACACTTCTTAGTCCCTACCTCTACCTATCCAGTGAAAGGAGGGTGGTTTATTTCCTCATCTCTTCTTTCTGACCAAGACTGTTTATTTTTATGCAAATGAACCTTCATATTCATGATTTTTAGGTTTACAATAATGCAATCATCTAGCTTATTTTGCTGTATCTACTTATTTCCCTCTATATAAATTTATACAAGTCTTCCTGTTTTTCACTCATTTCTTATGGGGCAATATTCCTTTGATTTCATGGACCACAATTTGTCCAGCCATTCCAAATCAGTACACACCTACTTTGTTTCTAATTCTTTATTACCACAAAAAGTGCTGTTATGAGTATTTTGGTTTAAATGGAACTTCCTTTGGGCATACGTGTAACAGTGGAATGTCTGGGTCATAGGATATAAACAGTTTTTCTTCTCACTTCTAAACTGTTTTCCAGAATAGCTTGATTAATTCACAGATCAACCAATAGTGTATTAGAGTGTTCCATGGATAATTTTGCTTAAAGATCAAATCATTTCCTTGGAATGTTAATAGTGAATTTTCCCCCCTGGAAATTAATAATAAATATTTACAATTGGGGCGGCTAGGTGGCACAGTGGATAAAGCACCGGCCCTGGAGTCAGGGGTACCTGAGTTCAAATCCAGTCTCAGACACTTAATAATTACCTAGCTGTGTGGCCTTGGGCAAGCCACTTAACCCCATCTGCCTTGCAAAAACCTAAAATAAACAAACAAATAAATAAATAAAGATTTACAATTGTTTTTATGTTTTCCAATGTGCTATCTCATTCATTATTTAATTTCACAATTTCACAACCCTATTACTTACATGTTAATAGTCAAATATCAAAGTCTGGTCAGGTTGAACCCTTTTAAAGTATGAGGAAGGATGAGACTACAAGAACAAAGAAGGATCCAAAGGTCAGTATGAGTTGTCTCTGACTTGTCTTGATCTCAGACTCTTTATTCCATCTGCCTCCATTCTTCTTTTTCATCCATGACCTGTTTGCATTTTCTTTTTTTTTAAACTTCTAATTTAGTGAACCTTAGACCTTCTCATTCCATTCCTCCTGAACTGATTCCAAAGTTCTTGAAAAATGTCCTGCCTTCTATGCCTATCTGATAAGCAAACTTTTCCTCCTTCTACCAAAATGGGGGGGAAAAAAAGGCATATGATGAAACTTTAACCTAAATCATAAAGCCTTTTACTTACAACTTTTTGCTGCCCCTGATTAAGTCTAAGATCTTCTGGGCACCTCCAATTAACTTCCCATATCTCCAGGCTGCCTATTGATATTACTATCACTAAGAAAGGTATCATTATATTTTTTTAGGTTTTTAGGTTTTTGTTTTTGTTTTTTTTGCAAGGCAAATGGGGTTAAGTGGCTTGCCCAAGGCCACACAGCTAGGTAATTATTAAGTGTTTGAGACCGGATTTGAACCCAGGTACTCCTGACTCCAGGGCTAGTGCTTTATCCACTACATCACCTAGCCACCCCAGTATCATTATATTTTAAGAGATCATTTGAACATAAGGATTTTTGCAAGGGATCAGAGTATAGTGTAAAGAGTTTTGGACCTGGAGTTAAGAAAAATCTGAAATCTGCTCTTACTTGCATAATTGCTAGTTGGGTGACCATGGGCAAATCTTTTACATCTCTGAGTCTCAGTTTCCTCATCTGTCAAATGTGAGTCATAATGTCCGTACAATTTCCCTTATAGACAATTGCATCTATTTATGTTTTGCTTGGTAGCTGTCAACAAAGAAGAAGCTGAAAGAAGGCAAGCAAAACAAAAACAGGGTGAAATATTCATGCCAAAGGTTCTTGATGCCATTGTGGATAAAATTCAGCTCAGAATTCATATTAAAAAGATTCCCTATGAAAAGAACCTCTAGGTTCTTTTATTTGTGGATAATATTATACTTATTACTTATATTTTGTAATGTTATAGAACTTCTTAAATCATAATATACTCAAGAGTTTGTCCTTAAAATGCATACTGGAAAGACCAAATGGATGAAAAATATCTGAAAGATGATAAGTAATGGGATTGCATAGAGCTATGGATATCTATATCTTGGACAAGCAATGGAAATGGTCAATGAACTGGGAATAGAATTAAACTGACAAGAGAAATGCGAAATAGATTGCCTTAAATGATTGCAATCTTCTCCCTGAAATCTAAACTGCAATATCTTTCTGAAAAAATGTGTGTGAGTCATGCATACTCTTATGTTCTTGATAAATTAACCAACTAGATATTCCCTAAATCTTTCACTGTTCTCCCATATCCCTGCCTTTACCTAGGCTGTATCCTATGTCTGGAGTGCTTTCCTCTTACCTATCTTACCTGTCTCTTAGAAGTGCTAACTTACTTCAAGGTCATCTCAAGCATCTATCCTTCAAGAAACCTTTCCTAAGGATTCACATTATCCCCATTACTATTCAATATTGTATTATAGGTGTTAGCTTCAACAATAAGAGAAGAAAAAGAAATTGAAAGAATTATAATTGGAAGAGAAGAGACAAAACTCTCACTCTTTGCAGATGACATGATGGTATAACTAGAGAATCCCAAAAATTCAACTAAAAAACTACTGGAAACAATTAGCAAAACTTTAGCAAAGTCGCAGGATATAAAATATAAACCCTCATAAATCCTCAACTTTTCTTTATAGGGCTAGCAAGATACAGCAGGAAGAACTAGAAAGAGAAATCCCATTCAAAGTAACTGCAGAAAATTTAAAATACCTGAGAGTCTATTTGCCAAGGCAGACTCAGAAACTTTTTGAAAACAATTACAAAACACTTCTCAGACAAATAAAATCAGATTTAAATAACTGGGCAAGCATCAACTGCTCATGGAGAGGTTGAACTAATATAATAAAAATGACAATTCTACCAAAACTAAACTACCTGCTTAGTGCCCTACCAATCAAAATTCCCAAAAATTAATGAATTAGAAAAAGTGGTAAGTAAATTTACATGGAGAAATAAAAAGTCAAGAATTTCCAGGGATTCAATGAAAAAAAGTGCAAAAGAAGGTGGCTTAGGCCTACCAGATCTAAAATTATATTTTAAAGCACCAGTCATCAAAACTGTCTGGTATTGGCTAAGAAATAGAGTGGTAGACCAGTGGAATAGCCTAGGTGTAATAAAAGGAAATGATTATAGTAATGTGCTGTTTGATAAACCCAAAAAGTCCAGCTATTAGGATAAAAACTCTCTCTTTGATAAAAACTTCTGGGAAAATTAGAAGTTAGTATGGAAGAAACTTAGATTAGACCAACACCTCACACCCTATTCCAAGATAAGATCCAAATGGATACAGGATTTAGACATAAAAATCCATATTATAAGTAAACTAGAAGATCAAGGAGTGGTTTACCTGTCAGATATAT
Source organism: Macrotis lagotis (assembly GCF_037893015.1). Classification (NCBI taxonomy): domain Eukaryota; kingdom Metazoa; phylum Chordata; class Mammalia; order Peramelemorphia; family Peramelidae; genus Macrotis; species Macrotis lagotis. The sequence continues at coordinate 99,194,526 of NC_133661.1, forward strand.
GGAAAGGGAAGCAGTTTATGACCAAGGAAGAGATAGAGAACATCACTAAAAACCAAACTAGATAATTTTGATTACATTAAATTAAAAAGCTTTTGGGGTAGCTAGGTGGCACAGTGGATAGAGTGCCAGCCCTTGAGTCACCAAGTACCTGAGTTCAAATCTGCCCTCATATACTTAATAATTACCTAGCTGTGTGGCCTTGGGCAAGCCACTTAACCCATTGCCTTTCAAAAGCTTAAAAAAAATTCTTTTGCACAGGCAAAAGCACTGTAACCAAGATCAAAAGAAATGTAGTAAAATGGGAAACAATCTTTAGAACTAGTATTTCTGACAAAGGACTCATTTCTAAAATATATAGAGAACTGAGTCAATTTTTTTTTAAAAACAAGCCATTTCCCCAATTGACAAATGGTCAAAGGATATACAAAGGCAATTTACAGATGAGGAGATCAAAGCAATCCATAGTCTTAAGAAAAATTGCTCTAAATCATTACTTATTAGAGAAATGCAAATTAAAGCATCTCTGAGATACCACCTCACACCTCTCAGACAGGCCAATATGACCAAAAAGGACAATGATCAATGTTGGAAGGGATGTGGGAAATCTGGGACACTAATACATTGTTGGTGGAGCTTTGAATTCATCCAACCTTTCTGGAAAGCAATATGGAATTATTCCCAAGGGGCAACAAAAATGTGGCTACCCTTTGATCCAGCAATACCATTACTGGGACTATATCCTGAAGAAATGATTAAAATAGGGTAAAAACATCACTTGTACAAAAATATTCATAGCAGCCCTGTTTGTGGTGGCAAAGAATAGGAAATCAAGTAAATGTCCATCAATTGGGGAATGGCTTAACAAACTGCGGTATATATGTATGTCATGGAACACTATTGTTCTATTAGAAACCAGGAGGGATGGGAATTCAGGGAAGCCTGGAAAGATTTACATGAAATGAGGAAATAAAAGCTTGAATTAGGGTAGGAAGATTAAAGGAAGGATAAGATATAGGACATTTCAAGAGAGAGAACAAACAGAACTTAGTGATTGATTAGACATAGGAACAAAGAAGAAGAAACATTTAAAGATGAAACTATAGTCTTTTCCCCCTTTGTTTTCTGCAGAAGAGGAAATCAAATTGGGGTTAAATGACTTGCTCAGAGTCATACAGTTAGTATGTATCTGAGGTTGAATTTGAATTTAGGCCTTTCTGACTACAGGGTTGGTTCTCTACCCACCACACTACCTAGTTGCTCCGAAAAATGACACTATAGTCTTAATCCTGAGGTAGTGACATTAACAGGAACAGGGAAGTCAGAAGAGGGAAAGATGATTAATTGATTTGGGATGTACTAAATTTAAGACATTTATGACATGCTATGAGAGATAGCCAGTAGATCCCTGAAAATGCAGGTTGAGAAGGGAGAGAAGTTGTAAGGATTAAAAGTCAGGGTTAAGCCTATAGACCTGGAGAGTCACCATCTCCAGAGCTAACAACTGTCTAATAAACAAAGTATAAACTTTTCATGCTGGCATTTAAGTCCCTTCACAATCTGGTTCTACACTGCTTTTTCAGTCTTATTATATCACTCACCTTCATGTGTTCAAACTGGACTAACCAGCTTTTTAGTTATATGAGGTCTCCTTACTTTGTTTATATCATAAAGTCTACCCTCAAATCTATGATACACTCACATTTCACTTCCACACATCAAAAATCTTTTTTTCATTCTAATCTATTCAACAATTATTAAGTATCAAATTTCTCAGACAGTTCCTGATCTCTGCTACTAGTGAAAGATGAAGGAAGGGAAGGGGAGGGAAACAAGCATTTACTGCCTGCTCTGTGGCTGTGTGCTAAACATTTCAGTAGCCTGCAAATAGACTAGTATACTATAAGTGGGATACTGTTTGTAATTCATGCATTAATGACAAATTAATTTAAGGAAGTAGAGAGCACTAACTAATGGAAAAAAATCAGGAAATGTTTCTTTTTTTCCCAAAGATTTTATTTATTTTGAGTTTTACAATTTTCCCCCCTAATCTGCCCCCACCCCCCACAGAAGGGAATTTGCCAATCTATACATTGTTTCCATAGTATACATTGATCCAAATTGAATGTGATGAGAGAAAAATCATATCCTTAAGAAAGAAAAAACAAGTATAAGAAATAGCAAAATTACATAATAAGATAACAGTTTTTTCTAAATTGAAGGTAATATTCTCTTCAATTAAAAACTGTTGGGAAAATTGGAAGTTAGTATGGAAGAAAGTTTAGATGATCACCTCATACCCTATACCAAGATAAGATCCAAATGGATACAGGATTTAGACATAAAAAACAATATTATAAGCAAACTAGAAGATCAAGGAGTAGTTTACCTATCAGATCTATGGAAAGTGAAGCAGTTTATGACTAAGGAAGAGATGGAGAATAGCACTAAAAAACAAACTAGATGATTTTGATTGCATTAAATTGAAAAGCTTTTGCAGACAAAACCACTGTAACCAAGATCAAAAGAAATGTAGTAAACTAGGAAACAATCTTTACAACTAATGTTTCTGACAAAGGATTCATTTCTTATAGGTCAGTAGTATTAATTAAAACTATAGACCAATAATTCTAATAAATAATTATGTAACACTTGCAGTTTATTTTTACTTTTTGAATCTAATTTTTAAATTAAAACAAGAATTTCTGTAACATAGCATCATAAAAAAAGACGATTGCACAAATCTATTGTGTGTGATTTGCTATTCCTTTAAAATATAAAGTTATCATGTAAATTTCTTTTTTCTCTCCCTTTTTTCTTTCCCTCCCATGATAGCTATCATTGGACACAAAATGGAAATATATGTGTATATACACACACATACACACACACACACACACACACACACACACACACACACACATAGCTGTATGTGTATATATAAGATTGTTCTATGCATACTTCTACTTATCAGTTCTTTCTCTGGATGCGGATAGAGTCTTTGGATATTTGGACATTTATAATAATCAAATTTATAATTTGTAATAATCAAAATCACTTATTCACTCAAAGTCATTTTAAAAACAATGTTACTGTTACTGTCTACATTGTTGTCTTGGTTCTGCTCAATTTGATTTTTTCAGAAAGGAGAATTAATTTATTCAAGGACATAAGGGTTAACAGTAAGTGTGAAGACCATAATTTGAACCTCATCTTTTGACCCTAAGCCCATGACTTTTTCCACTACCATAATGCTTTAAACTTGTTTCCATTATTTTTTGAAGAGATTAAAGAATGCTTAGCTGGTGAGACCAACCATGGAACTGTAGAAGTTTCAGGAAGAAGAATGTGGAATCTCTTTTCTAAAACACTCAATGTAAAAGAATTAGAAATGTTCTCTTGTAAGCAAACAAACCAAAAAAAAAAAAAACAAAAACAAAAACAAAAACCCCAAAGTCCATTTATTAAGAAAATTAGGCACCTTCTCTCTCATTTAGCTTAAACTTTAATGAACCACATGAAATCATTGCCTAAACCTGGTTTGTTTAATTGCTGGGGGGTTTTTTAACTTCCTGATGACTTCTGAATAGAAAACTTTGTTGCAATGTAACCTCTTAAATTTTAGACTAAAATAAAATTGTCTCTAAAGAAAGGGCAAACCCTAGAGAACAATGTTCCAGGATTAATTCCTGAAAGCATTAGAAAATATAATGTAATCCCTTTAACAATACTGGAGTCATTTCCTTGTTCCATTATTCAAGAGGAAGGAATTGTGCAAAAGGTGGTAAAATTGTGTTTACAAAAAGATCAACTCAGATTGAGTTTGGCTTCCAAGCACAGGGGATTTAAGCACACCCATTTGAGGGAAGTTGTTGAGGTGGGAGGAGAAAGTTAGAAGTGTATGTGGGTAGGGAAAGAAATTCCTTTAGATAGTTGATATCTAAATAAAAAATGAACCTAGCTATCCCTTATAAGAAAATAGAGACCGGTGCTATATAGCAGATAAAATACTAGATTGTGTCAGAAACACTGGATTTTACTTGCAATACTGTCCATTCTTCTCTCCCACTAATGACCTCCCAGACTTTCTCTAAGTACCAGTTAAAATTCCACCTCCTATAGGAAGCCTTCCCCAGCCCCTCTTGATTCCATTGCCTTCCCCCTGATATTTCCTAGTCATCCTGAAATTTTTATTGAACTGAATAGTCCTTTGACTAAAATCACTTCTTTTCTGGGGCTCAATTTGTATATATACATAAACAAAGAGATTTAATCAGGTTATTTATAAAGCCATCATTATACCTAATCTCTCCCCTGGCAATATTGATTGCTATTTGAATAATATCTCAATTTCAGTTGTTCATCTCCCTCAGAATGAATGGGTCATTCTGAATATATTTCACAGTAAAAGTTGACTTGAGGAAAAAAAAGGAAAGAAATTCCTGTCCATATATATATTCCCCCCTCCCCCCAAAGCATGATGCACCTACATTTCTTCCTTTGTTTGTTTGTTTATTTTTTGTTTTTTGCAAGACAATAAGGTTAAGTGACTAGGTAATTATTAAGTGTCTGAGGCTGGATTTGAACTCAGGTCCTCCTGACTCCAGGACCTGTGCTCTATCCATTGCACATCTAACCACCCCTACTGTGCCACCTAGCCACACCACATTTTTTCTTTAGAGTGAACACTGTTCATTGTGATTTCACAACATCCATTTTCAACCATTTTGTGGTTATAGGGTTTTTCTTCCACATCATTGTAGTTACTTTTGTATATTATTTTTCTGGTTCTTTCCATGTTCTTTTGTATTCATTGTGTTCATTGATTCTTATAGTACAAGGATATTCCTCAAATTCATGTACCACAATTTAAGCCATTCCCCAATCAATGGGCATCCGTATGTGTTTTGTATATAGTATAAAAGTGTGAGTATGTGTGTATATGTGTCTATTTACGCATCTACACAGTCAGAAAAGTCTTAGAGTTACAATAAAATCAGATATCCCCAATATTCTTTGAAGACCTATGAAGTCCATGTGACTTATAGTACCATTAAATGGTATGGTCCATCTTTGCTCTTCCATTATATGACTCCACTTTATTGCTGCCATTCTATTTCTGTAGCGCTTTCTGCTAACTGATGACCTTGCCACACGGAAATGACCATTAAGCCTTTGAAATGAGATTTGTGTTGACTAATATAATTAGGAACATTTAGTACACTTCCAGCTCTTTTCTTGGTCTGAAAAAGAGCCCTTCTGAGGTGGCTTTCATTTTTTTTTTTTTTGCAAGGCAATGGGGCTAAGTGGCTTGCCCAAGTCCACACAACTAGGTAATTATTCAGTGTCTGAGGCTGGATTTGAACTCAGGTACTCTTGACTTCAGGGCTGGTGCTCTATCCACTGCGCCACCTAGCTGCCCCAGCTTTTACTTTTAAACTCACCATTTTCTACCTCAGGTGCCTGACTCTTATTCCAGGTATCAGAATTTTATTCACTTCTTATTGGACTTCAAACAATATACTCTCCATGCAGTCAGTATATCCAGCTGAGTCATTTTGTAGCTGGCTAAAAACATGTATATCTCTTTCCATTTGTTTTTTTTTTTTTGACATTTATCCTCCTCACAACCACTCCTACTCTACCTTACCAAACATCAGATCATCCAAATTACCTTGATCCTCAGATGTCTTTAGAAGGCACCAGAAACACTGGATGGGAGTGACATAGCTTGGAACACTAAAGAGGAAGGAAGAAAACTAGTAGAACTGCCAGCATTTCCTGAAACAAAGATCTATGTCCCCATAGTTACTGTATTAAGTGTGATTTTATTACATGTTGTTTCTTGTTGTCTCAGTCATTTCAGTTGTGTCTGATTCTTCCTGACCTCATTTGGGTTTTCTTGGCAAAGATAGTGGAGTAGTTTGCCATTTCCTTCTCCAGCTCATTTTTCACAAGAGGAAACTGAAGCAAACAAGGTAGAATGACTTACCCAAGTTCACAGAGTTAGAAATTATACAAGGCTGGATTTGAACTCAGGAAGATGAGTCTTTTTGATTCCCCAGTGCTCTCTCTACTTTGTCATCTAGCTGCCCCTCATATTGTATCTTATACCACCCCCCAAGGAACATATTCCTTACTTTATTTTTCCCCACATTTCTGATTGTAAAGTAATGTTAATGAAAAAATTATATCCAAACACAGCACCTTATAGAATATCTATAATAAGATACAAAAGACTGATGACATTTTTCCTTGGAAAGAGTAACTACATGGGCAAGTATTAGAGATAGATGACGTATCTACTTTTCTCAGTTTCATCCTGCTCTTACTTATTGTTCTATAGGGATTTTTGGCCTTAAAATCTCACATGGCCTCATTTTCAATTGAGAAATGAGTTTAAACTCATTCAATGAATTTACAGAAGGGCCTTGTTCCTTCTGGCATATGTATTTTGTCTGTTTCTCTGCCCTTTCTGACATTTGTTGGTGTGTTGGTGGTACCTTCCCTGGAGTGGAGTAGGTAGGGCAGAGAAGGCTCTTTCTGGCAGCATTACTGCTATTATTGCAAGGATCAGCTGCTTGAGAAAAGGAGTGCCAGCACCCCCCAAGGACAGAACACCTCACCTCTAGAGTGCATTTGGACTAGTGCCTGAGAGGCCAGCTCGGCTGGTCGGTTTGAGTTCTCAGTTTCAGCTTGTACTTTTGGTAGTTGTTCCTGTTTGTGACTCAGGCTTGGATAGATTTGTAAATGCTACTTAAATCCAAAGGTGTGTATTAAGAAAGAGTTTACATCCACTTAGGATGGAAAGGGAGGAGGGTAGGTTGTCCTGCTGTCCAGTAGACTCTGGAAGAATGATCTGGCTCAGTTCCTACAAATCAAAGGAGTTGAATAATATTTCTGACCCTTCTGCTATTTAGAAATATGGTCTTTTGCTTCCTACTTCAGAGTTCTCTTAATAGGCAGAAAGAGAGAGGGGGAGGGGAGGAAAATGGAGAGGGAGAGGGGAAGGGGGAAGAGGGAGAAAGAAACTCAGGCAAAGTAGACACCAATAGTCCTTGGCCTAAGAGCTTCAGAGAAATTCTAAGGAATTGCTAATAGTAGCAATAGTCAATTTAGTCTCAGTACAAGATAGAAGAATGCACGGCAGTATAACATTCTGTTTATTTTTTTAATGACATTTTAGTTGACTTCAAGCTCCATGAGTCAATATCTTAACACAATGGCCAGGAAATATACCATAACATGATCTTAGAGAATTATAATATCTAAGACCAGGCATGCGATAATCCCATTTTATTTTTCCTCAATCAGACTACATACATCAGGATTGTTGTGTTCAGTTCTGGGCACTTTTAGGCAGAAAACTGGAAAGTTGAAGGAATATGTAGTGGATGGAGATCAGGATGGTAATGGGATATGAGACAAACTTGAGACAATGAAATACAAGAATCCATTGAAAGAATGATGTTAGTGATGGAGGGTGGAGGGCAGTAGTGTCTGCTTATTTAGGGGTGTGGCAGGGCATGATAATTTTCAAATATTTGAAAGAACTTCAATGGAAGATAAGTTAGACTTATTCTGCTTGGTCCTAAAAAAATAGAATTAGGATTGGTGGGTGGAAGTTGCAGGGTGGTGGTTCCTTTTTAGGGATAACTTCTTAATCATCAAAGAAGTCCAAAAAAGTGGATTGAGCTGGATCTGGGAGGTAGTAGGTTCCCTTTTGGTTGAGATCTACAGGTGAAGATCTGCTTGGCCATTTTGTAGAAGGCGTCAGGAAAGGTTGATTAGCTTCTGAGGTATCTACTTGTTCACCCTTCTTAGGATGATCAATCTTCTCATGTCCTTTAATCTTTTGCCGTTGTCACCATGAATATGTTCCAAGCTTAGCCGGGTGAAATGAATATTTGAAATATTTGAATTTGAATGAATATTTCAATTTTTAAAAATGAATATCTTTTGAGCTAGTGCATTATTTCACAATATTTAGGCTTATTTCTCACTATTTCTTCTCAGGTAATCTAGTTGGAATCAGATTGAGCTATTGGTTTTTGACCTTGATCTGAATTCTCCCAATTCCATTCATTTGTGTAGCCTATTCCCTCTGCACACCCTCATTCCTCTCATTTCTGTCTGTATCCTTCTTTTCCCTCAAGGCCCTGCTTAACCTGCTTAGATAAAGCTTAGCTTCTCATGGAAGCCTCCCTCTATTTTCCCAGTGGAAACATTTCACTTTATTCACATTTCCTAAAGCTGTTCATGTTAATCTCTTCTCTGACCCTCTCCATTCTACCTTATATCACATTTAGTTGTATACATGTGTCCTTGTTGGATTGTAAGGTTCTTGAAGGCAAAAAATATGTCATAATTCATTCCAGTTCTGCCACTTGCTACCTGTGAAGACTTGAACAAGTCACTTAAGGAGAAGCTTTCAGTTTTCTCATCATGCAAAATGTTTGAATTGGATTGGATAACCTCTGATTTTCCTTCCAACTCCAAATCAACAATGAGCCAATGGTGCCAAGTATTGTCCTTTATACTTAGTAAGCATTTAATAAAAAACAATGGGCTTAAATTAAATTTACATAGAAAAGAAACTAGATCACGGTCTTCCAAAATGCTGGCACCAATTTCCCCTTGGGCTACCAAGCAAACAATGACCTTTGCTTCTGTTTGCCAGTCCTTCAGGTTCTGAAATGATATTTCTGACTTGAATAAACATTCAGTGATTGTGATTGGCAGAATCTACCACTGTGGAAATGATGATGTGCTTCTGGTATTTGCTAAGATCTGAAAAGAGTGACTATCATAGGCCACCATAAGAAGCTCAGGTTTGCCAGAAGACACTGACAATGAAATACTATTGAGCCCTGAGTTTACAAACAAGATGTCCTGTCTTTCATTGTACAAGACCATAAGACCGAACATTTTCTCCCTCAGATAGTCCCAATCCTTGAAGTTGCTCCTGCTGTTCTATACATTCAGTAACAAAGCATTCTTGCTGTGATTTCCAGTAGTACAGTGTTTAATTAACACTGGTATAATGAAGAGTTCCTTAGGCTGGTATTACAGATTTAGGTGGCAGGTCTGTAAGCTCAATGAGGCCAAAGAGTGAGTGTTTACTTTGCATCCTCCATTGGGTTTCTAGCACAAGGCTATGAACACAGACAATAAATATTTGTTGAGTGAATTAATGTAGTTTCTGGGGAAAGGGTTAATAACTTCTCATTAATGTACCCAATGTGAAATATTTCCATGAGAACTTGGGCTTTGAAGAAATTCTCCACTGTGGAAGAATAGCAGTGATTTGGAAGATTAAGAAATAGGTGGATTTTGTATGAATGTTAGATGGTATCGTCACAATTTTAGCTACCCAGTTGATGACTGGAGTTTGGATTTGTTTGTTTGTTTTGTCTATATCAGTTCTTAAAGACTGTCAGCTGAAGCATGAAGTCTGATGAAAGGAATACTTAGTTGATGAAATCACAGATCTTTTGAAGGAGTTAGAAGAGACTTTTCTGTCAGTGGATTTCATTTAGAAATAAAGAAACTCATTGTAATAAAGGAAAAAACTTATTATATGAGATATCTTGGCCTAGTCCCCCTTTCCTTTTTCTTTCTCCCATTACATTTCCCTTTTTTTTCTATTGACTCCATTTTTACACCATATTTTTCTTCAAATCAGCTTTCTCCTGTGCTTCAACTATAAAAGCTCTCTCTACCTGCTCTATTAACTGAAAAGGTTCATATGAGTATTAACAGTGTCATTTTTCTATGCAGGAATACACACAGTTCATCATCAAGTCCCTCATATTTTCCCCTTCTCCTTCAATCTCCATGCTTCACCTGAGTCCTGTATCTGAAGATCAAACCTTCTGTTCAGCTCTGGCCATTCTAACAGGAACATTTGAAATTCCCCTGGTTCATTGAAAGTCCATCTTTTTCCCTGGAAGAGGACATTCAGCCTTGCTGGGTAGTTGATTCTTAGCTGCATTCTAAGCTCTTTTGTCTTCCAGTATATTATATTCCAAGCCCTACGAGCTTCCAATGTAGTTGCTGCTAAGTCCTGTGTGATCCTGACTGCAGCTCCACAATATTTGAACTGTCCTTCTGGCTGCTTGTAATATTTTCTCTTTGACTTGGGAGTTCTGAAACTTGGCTATAATATTCCTAGGGGTTGATTTTTTGGGATCTCTTTCTCGGGGGGATCAGTGGATTCTCTCCATTTCTATTTTGCCCTCTGCTTCTAGAATATCAGGGCAATTTTCCTGTAGTAATTCTTTGAAAATGATGTCAAGGTTCTTTTCCTGATCATGACTTTCAGGTATTCCAATAATTTTTAAATTATCTTTCCCAAGTCTGTTTTCCATATCAGTTGCTTTTTCAAACTGTGGCATAAAGAAGGCCATTAATAGACAGAGCTAGGTCAAGTTTTTCCATCCCCATTTTAATATACCATGCCAACATGTCTGAACTTAGATTTTAAGGTGCAACTTAAGGGTGGGAACTACAGAAAAATGAAGATAAGGTTTTGTTAGCCATGAGGGCAGGAGAGACAGCTAGTTAGGAGACTACTTTGTCATCTAAGGAATATCACCTGATAAGTATAATGCTGATTCTTTTCAGGACTGCTGTTTCTGGTAGCTAGGTGAGAGGAGATAGAGAAGATGATACAAGAAAGAGAACATAATACTTCCTATGAAAGAGGGATTAGATTTGATTCTATCTGACTCCAGAAGGCAGGACAAAGATTAATGGATTGAAGTTCCAAGGAGGAAGATTTTTCCTTTGTATTTTGAAAAAAATTCTTCTTGATGAGAACGATTCCAAGATTGGAAAGGACTGCTTTGAGGATTAGAGAGATTCCTGTCACTTGTTGTTGTTGTTGTTATTGGTTCTTCGTTTTGAAGAAGACCAGTGACATCATGGGATAATGTCTTGACTCCTCTGTGAATTGAATATAAGTGAGGCAGAGTTCCAAAAAGTCACGTCTCATACTCTCTTTTAGAATCATTGAAATCCTGTGGCAAGACAAAAGACAAGACACTGAATGAACTTGTCATCTTCTGCTAAAAATTTTAAAAGAGAGGGTGGATAACCACTTGATGGAGATACATATGAAAGGTTTTCTCTTCATAGGGGTTGAATTAGATGATTTCAGAGATGATTTCCCTGCTCTGAAATTCTTTTATTCACTAAATAGAGGAGTAAGAAATGTTTGGGGAATGTAAATCATTTATTTGATTTGATTCCTTCTCCACAGTTTTGAACTACAGGGTTTCAGTATGTGTGTTTATTGGTAACTTCCAGAGCCTCAATATTGCAATAAAAATGGCAAACATTATTTATCCTCTGAATTTGTATTTGTGTTTGAGAATACATTGTTGTCGGGTTTTTAAATTCCAGTGGGGAATATTAGTGAAGATCATTGTAAGAAAGAGAGATTAATATCAATTTATCTAGGAAGTTTTAAGCATCTCCTATTTGATTGATTGACTATGTTGAGTTTGGGATGCCAATGGGACATCCAGTTCAAAATGTTCATTAGATAGTTGATGATGCAATACTGGAACTCAAATGGAGTTGAGAATAGGACTGGTTAGATACAAATTGGGAATTATTTGAAGAGATCTGATAAAATTTGATAATTTGATAATGAGGTCAGTGAGTGAAAAAAAGGTAGAGCAAGAAGAGAAGAGGACCCAAGACAGAACCTTGGGAACATAGCCATAGTAATCCAGCAAAGGATACTGTAAACAAGTCAGATAGATAGAACCAAGAGAGAACTATCAGGAAAACTCAGAGAGTATGCAGAAGATTCAGGAGAATAATCTGGCAAAGTCTAGATGCCATAGATATGTTGAGAAGGATGAGGATCAAGGAATACCTAGCAGATTTGGCAATTAAAGGACCATCAGTAACTTTTTAAGGAAGCAGTTTCAGTTGAGTGAAAAGATCAGAAGCCTGATTGCTAAGGAATGCAAAGGTGCAAAGGGTTATATTCGCTCTCTCTCCTTTCTTTTCCCCTCCCCAAACTCAGAGAATGAAATGTAATGATGACCTATTTTGATCTAGGATAATAGCCCAACACCCAATATGTTCACAAGGGCATAGTCTAATCATCTGCTTGAAAAGGACTGGTCAAAAGAAGGAATAAAAACTAAAAGATTAAGAAGTCAGTGATGGAAATTTCCAAAGTAAACTGAAGCTGAAGGTTGAAAAGCCAATTGCATTAAGGAAGAATATTCTGGCTCCCTGAAATAAAATGGCAGTATCTTTAAATAAGAAGATACAGAGTTTCAAGGGAAACTTGAAATTGTTACATCAACTTGGCGATATTTTAGATAAAATGTGCAGTAGACAGTGGAATAAAGGATTAAACTTTCCAGAGCAGGCACATGTTTTGTAGGTGTTTATCCTGCCTTCCTAACTTCTGATGACAGCAGAATCCATTTAGAGTTTGTATCTCTATGTGTGTGGAACCAACTGACCTTGAGACAGGGTATTTGATTGGCACTGGTAAATTGCCTTCATGAATGTCTGCTGAAGATAATTGTTGAAAAACTTTATTTTTGCAGTAACATGTATGATAGTGACATATGTGGAATTCAGTAAAAAAATGCAAAGTATCACCATATAGATCATTTTTATTTAATCTAAAAATTTGCTCTAATTACAGTGAGCAATTTCTTTATTTCATAGTAATTTATTCTTTTCATTCACATAACGAGGCTTTCTCAGCATTATGGCAAGCCTGAAATTGATTTGTATCAAAAACATCACTAAAGAGACTTTTTACAGCGAGCAACCTCAGCTCACTGTAATTGATGGGGACAGCTGATATGAGAGAGGTAGGGGATATGAGTGATAGGAGGGAAAGAAAATGGGGGAAAGGCATTTCAAAATTCAACAAGGTTAAATTGTTGAGAGAATATATCTTGTGTTATGGCCTATATAATGAGTGCCAAATTCTGGCAATTGACTTATTTCCTGCTAATTTGAAAAAGTTCATAAGACTTATAGAGTTGGTTTTGGTGAGTTGGGGATAGCTTTGACTCTGGAAGACTGAACTTTATATTTTTTTTATATATTTTTTTTCAAGGCAATGGGATTAAGTGGCTTGCCCAAGGCCACACATCTAGGTCATTATCAAGTGTCTGAGGTCGGATTTGAACCCAGGTACTCCTGACTCCGGTGCTCTATTCACTGTGCCACCTAGCCGCCCCAAGACTGAACTTTAAAGGGTTATGCTAGTACCCTGTGTAGGTCAGCATTAGTTAGGAATGTTCTGGGAATCCTAGTCTAAATGAGCAGACTGACCTTCCTTGTACTCTTCCTCAAATTTTCTAGGAACCTCTACTTTCTCATCTGTTATAATCCTCTTATAAATGTATTAAGAAACCTTAATTAGAATAGCAAGTTCCCTGGAATCTAGAATCATCTCAAGTCATCCCATTTTAGGAAAAAAAAAGAATATTGAAAAAAAGGAAAACTTCATTACTCCTACTATTGTATGGGTAGGGTCTACATTATTTCTTCTTCTTGATCAAACATAGATATAGCTCCTAACCTAGCTAATAAATATCTATATTCATATTATTTCTCTGAACAAATTTCTTATATTTTATAAATACTACTTTTTAAAAACATTTTCATTTGATCTTCTCCAAATTCCTGTGATGTAACCAAGACAAATATCTATCAGACTTGGAAATAAAGATAGAGAGAAACTCTTGTGGTTTCCTCACTCAGTCACATTTATAACTTAGGTGTCCTAGCATCTTCAGAATGTCAAACTTTGTTTTTTCCTAGAAAATAGTTCCAACTTTTCTCATTAAGAGAGTCCCTTTCTATTAAAGTAGCATATTGTAAAGGGAAGAATGCCTGGGATTTGAATTCAGGAGAAATCTGAGCTCACATCCCATCTTCAATACTTAGAATCTCTATTATCTCAAAACAGTTTATTTAACTTTCCTAAATCTTTGTTTCCTCATCTATAAAATGGAAATCATATCTATAGTATTTATCTCATAATGAAGTCAATAAGCATTTATAAGACTGTTTCAAGGATCACATGAGATGATATCATATTAAATGATATATATATGTGTAATCATATAGATATATAAATGTAATTATCTAAATTTATATATATATATATATACTATTAACATTCACTATTCTGTTTTAAACAAGCTCTAACTAAATCTTCAACTTTCCACCGCTGTGCACAGAAAAATCATTAAAGAAAGTGGTACAGTAATGTCAGCTATGATAATAATGATCAGGATGATGTTTCTGACAATGGTACAAATGATCATTTGGATAATGGAGAAGCTAGAGGGAGAAATGCCTTTTGGAGGGCAGTTATGGTAATCCAGGTAGTTTGCAATAGTTATAATTGTTATAATAATAATAATAATTCCCTTTAACTTAGCTGTTTCTTCAAGGAATGTCTATTTTCATACAGTTTTTAATCTTGTTTTCTCAGGAAGTTAGGGAATAATTTCATTCTGCATCTTGTAGGAGTACTATCAAGACAATGAGCTAACTTCTTGGGAATAATTTCATTCTGCATCTTGTAGGAGTACTATCAAGACAATGAGCTAACTTCTTGGGAATAATTTCATTCTGCATCTTGTAGGAGTACTACCAAGACAATGAGCTAACTTCTTTAAAGCAATGAAGCATGGGAGAAGGAAAATCTGCCTTATCTAGCAATCTCCTTTTTTTACATAATCTGTTAGGGTACAGTGGCACTTTACAATATAGTTAAACCATAGTTATATATGTGGAGGTTCTCATGAGAACAGAACTCTATATGGATTTTTATTCTTTTGACTTTGACATATGTGGAATGTCACCTCATATTATCCTATTCTGTCTCTTCAAAAGACAGTCTGGGAAATTTTGGCAGAATCCTAACTTACTTTGCTTTCATATTAGGCATTTATATCCCAGGCTGCTGTAAAATTCTTAACAATATTTCATATAGGGAAATAACTTCGACTAACAAAGAGCTATTAAATGGAACTATGCAGCTATTGACTTGAGGATAATATATGAAATCTAACTATAGTACTAGATATTAGAGTTAATCTATTAATTTTATAACTAATGAGTAAATCACTTAATCTCTATCTACCTCAGTTTCTTCAATTGTAAAATGGAGATAATAACAGCACCATCTCTCCAGGGCTGTCATTTTTGTAAAGTGCTTAGCTCAGTTTCTAGTAGATAAATATCTTTATTTCTTTCCTATTAAATAACTTTCATTAATTTATTCTTTGTCATAGAACTATTGTCAAGTAGAGGAACTCTGAAGCAATGTAATTGTATAAGGACTTATTTTGAACTAATATAAATGATTAGACATCATGTTACAGAAATAGTTGAACCATTTCTAGATTTAGTCCATCAGAAGTGCCCAAATCCTTAAAGATTCAGAATATTACAGTCATGTTAATTTCTCAAGAGTGATCACTCTAGCAAATCACTTTGTGATAATACATAATATTTTTTCAAGGAATTATATTGTATTTACCACAAAATACCATTGAAGTAGAAGTTTCAGGGAAATAAAATAAAATTCTCCATGCCATCTTTCTATATCTTCTTGTTTACCATTGAATGAAAATGTAACTAGCAATTTAATTTTTGGTGGTTTTTTTTCCCCCCTCAACAGACCTATTCTTCTCAGTGTTCAAATTCACTTCTAGTTTCTGTCTCTTCTATTTAGTCTGAAGGATGAAGTCAGTTTAATATAATAAATGTTTATTAATCCCTTACTGGGTATAGTACTTCTCTATATTTTGACATATATTTGTTTGACATATTTTAACATATAGTACCTGTGCTTTCAGAACTCAAAGTATCTATGGAAAAGGAACTTTGAAAAAATAGAAAACTTATCAAGGAAATGTATAGGCATATTCTCTTTAAAAGGGGTGGCTAGGTGGCTCAGTGGTAGAGCACTGGCCCTGGAGCCAGGAATACCTGAGTTCAAATCCAGACTCAGACACTTAATAATTACCTAGGTGTGTGGCCACTTAACCCCATCGCCTTGCAAAAACCTAAAAAAAAAAGTGGATTATATACCTCATAAGAATGTGGGATAATGAGTTGACAGTTCAGATACTCTACTGATATCCCTACAAATGTCAGAAGAAAATGAGGTAGGAAGACCCAACATATTGGGTAGACTCCTAGTAATGAAATGCCCAGTTATGAATGGTTTGCAGTCTGTATTGTTGGAAGAATTATCAATTTTTTTTACTATTATTTTATTTTATTTGGGGTTTTTTTTGGTAAGGCAATGGGGTTAAGTGACTTGCCCAAGGTCACATTAAGTATTAAGTGTCTGAAGTTGAATTTAACTCAGATCCTCCTGACTCTAAAGCTAGTGCTCTATCCACTGCACTACATAGCTGCTCTGGGATTATCAAAATTGATGAGATCACAAAGTCATTTTAGAATTTGAGACACATCTTAGATATTATTCCATATCATTCCTCTCTTTGATGGCTGAACTCCTTGAGATTATGGTCTGCACTGAGTGCCATTACTTCCTCTATTTTCACTCTCTCCCAAACCCTTCTGCAGTTTGGCTTCCAAAATCATGAATCAACTTAAACTACTCTCTCTAAACTTTCCAGGGTCCTCCTAATTGCTAAATATTTATGGTCTATTGATTTAATCATCTTCCCTCTTGATCTCTCTACAACCTTTTAAAATAGTTAGAAATTTGGTTCTTGAAAGTTAGAGATATAGATACAGGCATCATCTAAAAAGAAGTGATAGTTGATACATAGGTAGGAAGGAGATTAATAATTGAAATAAAGTAGGACAGTGAATCTTTTGGTCCCAGTGTCCCTTTACATTCACAAATCATTAAGGACCCTCTAAAAAGTGTTTATGTGAGTTAAATCAATCAATAATTCCTCTATTGGAAATGACAGCACCTTGGTATTATTATGAAAATAGTTTTGATCTCATGACACCTCTACAAGGGGAGAGACTGTGGGCAAGTGACTCAACCTTCTTAGGCTTCAGTTTCCTCATCTATAACTGAGGTAATCAGAAGTTTTTGTATCATGGACCCATTTAATAGTCAAGCCTACAGATTCTTCAGAATAATGTTTGTAATGTACATTCATAATTGAAAGAAATACTAAATTTAAGTTAAAGGATAATAAAAATAAAGATAAAATTTATTTTCAGTCAAGTCTGCAGACCTTCTAAAATTTTGGTGTCCATGAACTCTCAGTTTAGGGGGTCCTTAAATTCTCTTCCAGCTGCAAGTTCTACGATCTTTTCATTCTCCTGGAGAAGTTTGGATCAAAAGGAGAAGCCAAGAATCTAGTGAATACATTAATGTTGTTGCTATTCCTCCCAAAATCTGTTAATAAAATCTCTCCCAGGAAGTTCCTATAATAATCGAGAAAAAATGAGAACTTTACAATTTTCTCTTAACAGAATTTCTTGCAAGAATTTTTGTTTTCAAAAGATCACAAAAATGTCTAAATGATTACTAGAGTAATGGAGATACAGGAATCTTAATTCAAAATAAAAGATAGTGCTGACAACATTGTGAAGTCTGTTATTCTAATTATAAAACAAATTGTTGTTACACTGTGAAAGGTACTTTCAGATCACACCATCCTATGAAACAAATTCAAATATGAAATTCATAATTAAAAAAGATATCTTTAGGGGTAATTAATTTAACAAAATTATTTCTAAGATTAGATTTGGAAAAGTTCAATTTATACAGAATTTATCTTTGGCATAAATTGAGGCATGCATGGAGAAGCAAAGTGGACATGATTGTCTTACTATTTTTGACATTATAAAAATCTCACTTGCAATTTGATTAATAATTGTAATAATTATAATAGCTCATTTGTATATCATTGTGGAGTTTAAGAAGCACTTTCTTTACAACAGTCCTCTAAGACAGGTAGCATTAGCTTTATTATCTACATTTTATAGTTGAGTCTTGCTCATAGTCACCTGATGAACAAGAGTAAGATCTAACACAAAAACCAGCTCTCTTTCCACTAGGTTTTTGTTTTTTTTAAACAATGGATATCTCAACCCCACTAAACACACTCACCCAGATTGGCACATGATAAAGCTAATTAAGGTAAATATGAATGCTACAAAAAAGCATAATATTTTGATTAATATTTTTAAAAAGTTAAAGTTTCAACAATAAAACTTAAGGTTCTGTGATTTTTATCAGAATAAGGAACTCTTTCCACCAACATAGAACCTCTCTGATGGTAATTAAATCCTTGGTAGGAAAAAAAGGTTAAATGACTTGCCCAGGGTCACATAGTATGAATTCAGTTCTTAAGTCTAACACCAATACATTCTATCATACTGCCTCCTTGATAAAATGGGACTTGTACCTTAACAAAATATCAGAAGACCTTCTGATCTTTTCTTTAAGTTTATTTATTTATTTTTCCAAGTACATGCAAAGATAATTTTTTCAACAATCATTTTTGATAAGGATTTGAGTTTCCCAGTTTTCTCCCTCTCTCTCTTTTCCCTCCCCACTCCCCCTAACAGAAAGTTAAACATGTATAACTATGTTAAGCACACCCATATTAAACATGTTGTGAAAGAAGAATCAAATCAAAATGGGAAAAAAGAGAGAAAACTTAATACATAAGACAACTTTTAAAAATTGAAGATAGTAAGTTTTGGTCTATATTTAAATTCCATAGCTCCTTCTCTAGATATGGATGATATTTTCCATCACAAGTTATTTAGAATTATTTTGATTGATATACTGCTGAAATGAAAAAGTCTGTCATAATTGATCATACAATGCTGCTGTTAGTGTATATAATGTTCTAGTTCTGCTTACTTCACTCAGCATGAATTCATGCAAATCTTTCCAGGCTATTTTGAAGTCCCTCGTGATTTCTTATTCAACAAAAGTGTTCCATTGCATTCATATACCACATTTTGTTCAGTCATTTCCCAATTGTTGATATCCCCTCAATTTCCAATTCTTTACCACTGTGAAAATAGTTGCAATAAATACTTTTGTACATGTGGATTTTTTATGCTTTTTTGTGATCTCTTTGGGATGCAGACCTAGTAGTGGTATTTACTGGATCAGAGTATGAACAGTTTTATTATACTTTGGGCATAATTCCAAATTGACCTTCAGAAAGATTAGATCGGTTCACAATTCCACCAACAATGCATTAGTATGACCTTTCATTCTTAAATATATATCTTAGATCACTAATCTAGTCTCTGAAAAATAGCAGCTACTTAAGATTTTTCTGCCCTTTCAAAACCAATCGGAGAAGATAAAGGGAGAATAAAGGGAGGAGTAAAACAGATTCAGAACATTTCTTAATGTCTATTGATGAGAATGAGAAACAGCTGTAAAAGTCATCTTGGTTTCTGTCTTTCCATCCCCTTAGTAAAAATGTGATAGTGCTGCCTTCCTAAGTAATACTTCAGAAGGGGAAAAAAATTGAACTGTGGAAACAACATGACAAGGAGAAAATTATACACAAGTCTTAATGAGGAGATTTTAATAAATTCCACTTTCTGGTTGGCAGCAACCAATATATGACAGCCAGATGAATGCCAAGTTTTTATCAGTATGTAACCCGTTTGTGATCCTTTGCCTGGCGCCTGGTACTTGAGCCAAGTCAGGAGGAAGTTATCAGCAGCGCAGAGTTCCCAGGCTGTGTCCTGAGGCACAATGAGAAAGTGTAGTGAGAGCAATTTAGGCAGCACCACAGAGCAATTCTTACAAGTTGTAGAATTTTTTGGTGGGGGTCCAGGAAAAAAAAAACTAGTTTCTTGATTAGTTTTCCAAATGTCAAAACTCAGCAGTGATTGGAAAGTCTTTCTTTAGTCAGTTGATTGGGCCTACTATTTTAGCAGAATATTAAAATGGGAAGCTTTAATGAACATTATCAAGGAGAAACGTTTGTCAAATTGTAGTTTGATTATGATGGAATGCTATTCTGCTATAAGAAATGATGAGCAGGATACTCTCAGAAAAACCTGGAAAGACTTACATGACCAGATGCAAAGTACAATGTGTTCTCTGCAAAGTAAAATATATTCTCTACAAAATAACACAATATTATAGGGTATTCACCTATGAATGACTTAGTTTTTCTCCACCATTCTGTGTCCCAAGACAACTTTGAAGGACTTATGATAAAGAATTCTTTCCATTCCCAGAGAAAGAGTTAATGGTGCCTGAATGCAATTGAAGCATATTTTCTTTTTATTTTATTTTTCTTGACGTTTCTTTGGTGGGGGGAGTGTCTATGTTTTCTTTCATGACATGACTATTATGGAAATGTTTTGCATGACTACACATTTTTAACCTATATTAAATTGCTTATTTTATCAATGGGGGAGGGGCAGGAAGAAGGGAGAGAATTTGGAACTCAAAGTTTTAGAAAACAAATGCTAAAAATAGTTTTTACATGTAACTGGGTAAAAATACTAAATAATCATTTTAAAAAAGAAAACTTTATCAATCCTTGCCTACCTATTGATCAATGTATCTAAGGTTGAACTAAGATAACTTTTCCTTCATGAGCACTACTTAGATCTACAGTCTTTGTGTATATTTGTTAGTAGTAGAGAGAAGCGCAGAGTTGTGGGGTGGGGGACTGAAGAGCAGAGCATTACTCACATAAGGAAAATATTCCCTTTTTTCCTGAGACTTTCCTGATGAGGTAATTGTTTTTAGACAGTCATGTGACTAGGGGACAAAGGCTCAAAGTTAGTGCCTTGTCTCACCTTCTGATGTTAACACTGCCAGAAAACCAGGTTGAATAATGCCAGTCTGACAATAGTAAAAGGCAGCTGTTCCAAAATGAGTTTTTAATTTAAAAAATTAATACCCATCTGGTTGAGAGAGTAGTTTATTGAAAAGAGGAAAAATGAAACAGAAGTCTTAGGAAAATAAAACAATTTCTCTTAGTCTTACGTATGCTTGAATTACACCGCTAACTACCACTGAACAAAATCTGGATTCCAGTTTATGGAGAAGAAAGTTGGGGGAATATATTTTCACACCTTTTAGAAGCCAATTAATTAGAAATTATAACATTTGGAATATCATGACAGTAAAGGAGATTTGAACTAAGTAGCAAGAGAATTTTGCAGTGGTGTGGGGCTAAGGAGGAGGCAAATATTTTAGATCAGAGATGCTCATCCACAGTAAAACTGAGCAATGAACTAGAAATGGTACAGGAAAATCATCATTCTTCCTGAGCTGGCTATGGCTAAAACTGTGGCACACCCTCTGTGATGGCACCACTCCCTCACTTCCAAGTCAGCCCACAAAATAGTGGGAAAAGAGCCAGAATCTGAAACTCCTCTTGGAGGCATTGGTTTCAGTCCTTCAGTATGTTAACCATCTAGTAAGGAAAGGCTGTATACTTGAAGATTTGGAAATATTAATGAGCTTATTATGATTGCACTGATGGATCCCCACTATACTATTGAAGACTTCAAAGGTTTGTACTTTTATTATATGTAGCAAAAGTTAACACTCGGGATGCTTTTAGATGGGTTAGGCATTATTTCTCTTTAAAGATAAAAGGAAGAAAAGGGAATTTCTACTAACTCATAATAAACTAATTTAATTTGTGGCTATATAATATAATATGTTGCATGTTATATTTATATAGATTTTGTACAAAATATGCTTCATATATATATATATATAATTGGCAAGCATGTGTATTATTTATACACAATACATTTAGTCATTGAGTAGAAAATCTTTCTTATTCTTTTCTTTGTTGCAAAAACCTCCAAGAGTTTGTTTTATGATGTATTCTCCTTCTCTTGAAGGATTTGTTTAGAATTGTCAGAGATGCTTGTTGGACTCCTATTAACTATATTTCTGCAGGTTTCTTCTCTATCATGCCACACCAACATTCTAGTTCCATTTCTGACCATTAGAATTAGCTTTTTCTTGTCTTCCCACTTTCTTTAAGTGGGAGATGATTTGGGATCAGATATTCTCTTTGGATTATTTTAAAAATGTTTTGTTTTACTAAAAGTACTCTTAACTTGGCTAGCCATAGGAGAAACAAGGCTTGTTCTCATAAGTGTCTCAAGGGATGGCTGCTAGCATTGCCTCCATCAGACCTTCCAAATCATGCTAACACAAACATGCTGGATGGTCCATGAAAGTCCACAGATTACATTGAGCAGTAGGGAGCCTAACTCCTTTGACACTGGAGCCCTCGAGATAGTATGGAATAATTTATCTTGGTGTTTAGAGACTAGAATAATGTGACTTAAGGCAGAAAGAACATATACTCCCCGCTCTTTACTTTCTATTTCTCTGTTGTCTTTCCTTCACCCATATTAATTTGGGGAGTTACAGGTTTCCTGAATGTTTGTCATAGGAGCTATACATTTTTTTCCCTTCTTGCCCAGTGAAGAATGAACAGACTAGGTAACATGCACCAACATGTGTCTGTGTTAAGAATGAATAGACTTATGGGCTGACATCCTCAGTTTCTAATCAAGGTATGATGTATAATTCATTAATGTCTGTGTTAGAAATCACCATCACCCCCACATATAACATTAGCAAACATTATTTACCTAGGAAATGAAGATGTAAAGACCTGATAATGCACTTTGATTTTCTTTATTGACTCAAATAGTAGTACATTTACTGGAAAAACGGGAAGCTGACAAACCCTAGACTTACAAAATTTAAAGCTGACAATAAACCAGTGAAGGGGAATAAGCCAAGAACCATCTCCCAGATTTATTCCTCTCTCTCAACTCCTTCCAAATCCCTGTAATCACCTGAATTCTGCAATTGGCCTGCAGCCAAAGAGGATCTGTTCTGAGAGTAAGATCTGTTGGTTTTTCTTTGGCATTGTAGGCTATGATATAAAATTATGAATTTTGATAATTGTATTAATATCTATCCAGAAGAATTAGTTAATTTTGTCCTTGATTCTTATGCCTACATGTAAAATAATATCCTTTTATAGTGTATATATATATATATATGTATGTGTATAAATATGTGCATACATGTGAGTATGTATAGATAGAAAAAATACATTGACATTTAAATGTTCTGCATTCCTTGTTATCCTAAGTATACTGGACTATTCATATCAAGGGAGATTTATTATTGGTAAAAAAAATGATAATTGCATTTTCATAGTGCTTTAAAGTTCACAAAGTGCTTTTCTTCTAACAAAGTTGTGAAATAAGTAGTGCAAGCTTCAATGCCCACTACTATTTTACAGAGGAGGAAACTAAGGTTAAAATAAGTAAGCAACTTACTCAAGGTCATATAGTTTGTTAAGTGACAAAAATGGTACTGAAATCCAGATCTGAAGCAACTTGAAAGGGACTGTGATGAAAATATATAGTAGATTATAAATCTCAATGTTTTTAAGAGTCAAACTAAAAACATGTAGACTTTATTTTTTTGTTCCTTCTTCCCCACCCTTCCCCATGACATATTTTTTAAAGTATTTGGAATCATTGCTTACTGCCAGCTGGAGTCTCCAGAAAGCATATCTGCAGAAGTCTAAACAGTTGACTGGAATCATGGTCATAATTTTAAAGGGAAAGCTGGCAAACCTGACAGGGGAAAAAAGCATACCTTATACATAGAAAATAAGAGGTTTCACTTCTATAAATTAACTCTAAAGATTCCTGATAAAAATCTTAAAATTTATTTTCATTATATTTTTTAATTATAGGCTTTGTAGTGAACAAAATCCATCAAGCTGTACTGATTTGCTATACTCTGTAATCAAGGCCCTAAATATTAAAAAAATAAATTTCTATCTTGTCTTCCCACCTTGCTAACGAAAATTAAATGAAATCTTACTCCTATTCTTTATCTTTTTCTCTCCTAAGGAATGAAAGAATAAAAGAACCAGGAGTTAAACATACAATTCTTAGATCAATTTCCCCATTGGTAACATAGGGAGTATTATGCTTGCATTATTGACTTCACATTGTAGTGTCAGGAAAACACTTTTAACCTCAAAGAATTGTCTATTCTTATTATTATACTTCCCTTCAAATATACTAGTCAAACTGGATTATCTATCACCTGCCACCTGCTACCTTTATCAATATTGATATCAATATTTTGGAGGGATTAAGCTTGTGATTTCACTGGTATAAAATGCCCTACCAATGCAGATTTGCAGCTACTTCACAAATGATGTTCTTAGAAATAACTTGAATATTGACTTACCTAGAATCGCATAAATGGTATATGGCAGATGTAAGACTTGTACCCAGATCTTCCTGATTCCAGAGCTTCCTCTCTATCTACTACATTCCTGAACTTGGTGATTCAGTGAATAAAGTGCTGGAACTGAGATCAAGAGTAATTGATTTAATTCATTAAATTAAGAATTAATTGATTTAAAATCCAGCTTTAGACATTTACTAGTTGTGTGACCATGGCAAGTCACTTAACCTCTATTTGCTTCAGTCTCTTCTGTTGTGAAATGGGGATGATAAGAACAAATAAGATAATATTTGTAAAGCACCTAACCTGGGGCCTGGAATCCATGGGTGCAATAGAAATGATTGTTCCTTTTCCTTCTCCCCAAATTTACTACATACAGAATAGCCTCAGACCTTTTGCTCACTCACCCTTTTCACCTTTAAATGGAATGCCCTACCTACCACATTCTGTAACATTACCTGCTCAATTTCCACTTATCTTATAAAACCGAACTTAGTCATTCTTCCATGAAGCTTTCCCTGAAGCCTTCCCTTGTTCTAGGCAGTGATAATCTGATTTTCTCTAGCCTTTCATGCTTCTGCTTTGTATTATAGGCATTTGTAGGCATGCCTTATCTCCCCTCTATGAGATTGGAGGTTGACCTGCATTATTTATTTTTGTACCATCTTCAGTAACAAGCATATAGTAATAGATACTCTATAAACAGCTGTTTAACTGAATTACAGATAATGAATGACAATTTAGCAATATGCATCTTTAACCTCTTCTATATGCCAAATTAAACATCTTGTCTGTCAGATATATATAGAACTTTTATTGAAAAAAAGCATTTATTGAAGGGCAGTTAGGATTCAAATTCAGGATGTTGAGAATTGGAGGAATTTTCATTGGATTCCATTTGTGTTTCTAACATGAATACCTATATTTTAAGTAGATATATGTCATGTTAAATAGATATATAAATATCATGTTTCTAACAATATAAATATATATTTTAAGTAGACACATATATGAATTATATATACACAGATATATACATATGTTATAAATACACAGATATAGAATATAGAAATACATATAGAAATGTGTCATACATATATTATATGTATATCTATGTATACACATATAAATGTGTATCTATACATAGATATGCATATAATATATACAATATATACATCATACATACATGCACACACAATGATTGTGTTCCTTAATGGTTCCTTTATATCCCCAGAGCTTAGTACCAGCATATTATAGGTGTTTAATAGATGCTTGTTGACTTGACAACACACAGAGATCAGATCTGTGGGAAAGAAACCTGAGAAAAGCAGACAATAACATTCATTTTTTTAATTTTTTTTTGGTACCATATGAAATAGTGAAAGCACCTAGGCAGATTTTTCATTTTAAAGGTGCAGGAGCAGCAGCCACTGCAAATGAATTCTGCCATTGTGTGTGAATGGCACGTTAATCAAAGAATGGAATGAATTCGTTCCCTGGAGCATGTCAGAAGAGCAAGAGTGGTAAACCAAACCAAGTAAGATAGGAGAAGCTCAGTGGAATTTAGAGACATTAGAAAAGCCAAAGAAGAGAATGAAACTTCATTGAGAATTTTAAAATCTGATCTTGATTTTGTGAGGCACACCTCCAGCACTTCCCATTTCTGATGACACTGAAGAAACTTTGAAGGCTTTATAAGTTTGGAAGCTCTTATTACCTGTTATTCTTTTTGATGCTCTGTGTGTTAACCACACATTAGTTAGACATAAAGTGTGAAGTGTCAAAAAGAATTCAAAATGCAAAGTATGTAGGATGAACAATTTCCACAATGAGGGATTAACAGTTCAGTTGAGCGTATTTATTGTTGGGGAGGCCCATAGCTCTTTAATTTTTTAAAGCAACAAAATGAACCAACCATTTCCCCCACTTTCAACCATCTGAATGGTTGATGTTACCACCAGTGTGTGTGTGTGTATAAAATACTCAATGTCTTATATATTTAAGCAGTTAGTTTTACTTTTGAACTCAACCTTACCCTCAGTTTAATCATCCTTTTCTGATTAGAATCTCCTGTTATGGTTTATCTTCAAGGCAACCCTTTCTGCACCCTACTAAAAACTCACATGTCTATGACATCCTGAATTGTAGGATGTCATTGGAAAATCTGATTTTCTCAGAGCTCAGTTTATGACCCACTGCTTTCTTGAAGTTCATTCTAACCCACACTGATCTTCCTTACTTTGAACTATCATATTAACTTGGAGCAGTTCGGCTTGGTTTGAACTCTAAGAAATCTAATGCTTCACCCACCTGAGAGCTCATCGTCATACTGATTAACTCAGCTTTGGTTAGTCAAGATCTTTTTTTAAGATTTTATTTATTTTGAGTTTTACAGTCTTCCCCCTAATCTTACTTCCCTCCCCTCCACCCCACACAGAAGTCTTTAGTCTTTACATTGTTTCCATTGATACAAACTGAATGTGATGAGAGAGAAATCATATCCTTAAGGAATAAACATAAAGTAAAAGAGAAAGCAAGATCAGACAATAAGATATCAGCTTTTTTCCTAAATTAAAGGTAATGGTCCTTGGTCTTTGTTCAAACTCCACAGTTCTTTCTTTGGATATAGATGGTACTCTCCAATGCAGACAGCCCCAAATTGTCCCTGATTGTTGCACTGATGGAATGAGCAAGTCCATCAAGGTTGATGATCATCACCCCCATGTTGCTGTTAGGGTGTACATGTTTTTCTGGTTCTTCTCATCTTGCTCAGCATCAGTTCATGCAAATCCCTCCAGGCTTCTCTGAATTCCCATTCCTCCTGGTTTCTAATAGAACAACAGTGTTCCATGACATACATATACCACAGTTTGCTAAGCCATTCCCCAATTGAAGGACATTTACTTGATTTCCAATTCTTTGCCACCACAAACAGGGCTGCTATGAATACTTTTGCACAAGTGATGTTTTTACTCCTTTTCATCATCTCTTCAGGGTACAGGCCCAGTAGTGGTACTGTTGGATCAAAGGGTATGCACATTTTTGTTGCCCTTTGGGCATAGTTCCAGACTGCTCTCCAGAAATGTTGGATGAGTACATATGGCTAGTCAAGATCTTGCCAATCCTTTCAGACCTGACTATAGGATTGCAGGATGGACCAAAATAACTTTCCTTTATTGAGAAGTTGGACTCTCCACTTGCCATTTGCAACCATGCTTGGTTTTGACTCCATGAAATATCATGGTAAGGAACTCTTGATGTCCCCCTTCTCCCAGTTTTCAGCTTCCTTTTATATATATTGCCTTCCTTCATTAAACTGTAGCCCCCTTGAAAATAGAGATTGTCTTTCTTTTTTTTCTTATTTGTATCTCTAAAATTCAGCACAGTTCTTGAAAAATAGTAGGCATTTAATAAATGTTTATCAAATTGAATTTACCATAAAAATTTAGCAATTGATTATAGACTACCTTTTATTCTCTTTTTAAAAGACTATCCAACTAGACATTCTACTCCTATTAAAGCAATGTGATAGGGGCAGCTAGGTGGAGTAGTGGATAAAGCACCAGCCTTGGAGTCAGGAGTACCTGGGTTCAAATCCAGTCTCAGACACTTAATAATTACCTAGCTGTGTGGCCTTGGGCAAGCCACTTAATCCCATTTGCTTTGCAAAAAAAACTAAAAAAAAGCAATGTGATGAAATAAGAAAAAATACTATTGGAGTCAGAGGACTTGAATTTAAATGTGACCTTACTAGAATATTAATACCAAATAACACTACTAACTAGCAGCAACTGAGTAATACAATAAGGGACCTGGATTCAGGAAGACCTGAGTTAAAATTTGACCTCTGGTATTTATTAGTCACATGACCTGAACAAGTAACTTAACCATTGCCTGCCTCAGTTTCCCCAATTGTAAAATGGGGATGATAGCATCTCTCATGGTTGTTATGATTATGGAATGAGTTAAAAATCTGAAAAGTACTCAATACAGTGCCTGGCTTTTATAAATAATGAATGCTTTGGCTGATGTAGAAATACATTTTGCCTGACTTGATGGGCATAATTGATATAATTGTTTGCCTCCTCAATGGGTGGGGGAGGATCTGCAGAGAGAGAGAGAGAGACAATTTGGAACTCAAAAAAATTTTAAAAATAAATAAAATGTAAAATGTAATTAAAATAAAATTCTATGACACTTAATTTTAAAAATTAGTATATGTTATTAAATAGTTAATGCTCTTTTCTTTCCCTTTTCCCCTCTCCATACTACCTGTTTGACCTCAAACAATTCTCTTAATCTCTATGGGTCTCAGTTTTATTATCTGTATTAGACTATGTTATGGTTTGACTATGCCAATTCCTTCTTTCATTGCTGAGCTGGATTCCCAGAGTGTGGCTACAAAGTTCTTTCAAGAGTCAAGCCAGAGAATGTCTCCTTTAATAGTGTAGTTCACAAGTTCTGATCAGGGTGTTTGCCTCTACCCTGTTGATTATCAGTGTTATTAGTCAGGCTGTTAGTATTTTAGAAATTAGTATTTATGAGAATAGGATGGGTGGTACCAAATTCTTCCATGTCCCCCCACCCCACAAAGTCTAGGTAACATTCTCTACCTAGTGAATCCATGAAAAAATGAACCCAAGTCTTGAGCATGCTTATGACAGAGATGACTCATTCAAAAGTAAAGGGTTAGGGTTCCTGGTGGGCTCTTGTTTAAAGTGCCTTGAATCTTCATAAGAAATTGAATTAGGATAACTGATTTACACAGTGGCAACACAACTAGGACTTACACTTAAGTTTTTTAATTGATGTCTGCATTTTTTCCACTCTGTTGTTGTTGCTGCTGTTATTTTGTTGTTTCAAACATGTTTGACTCTTCATGATCCCATTTAGGGTTTTCGTGGTAGATTCTGGAGTGGTTTGCCATTTCCTTTTCCAACTCATTTTACAGATGAGAAAACTGAGGCAAAGAGATTAAGTAACTTGTCCAGGGTCACACAATTCTGAAGTATCTGAGACCAGAGTTGAATTTAGGCAGATAAGTTTTCCTGACTTCATACCCAGAGTGCTATCTGATGAACCACCTAACTACCCCTTTCCACTGAATGAGGCAGCAAAATAAAATGCCTGGATGGCTTCTTCTTAGCTTTCTAGGTTTTCTTACATCTTACTCCCCTCCACACATCTATAGTTTAGTTTACACTAAACACAACTTTGTCTCCCACCTCATTGGCACCAGCTGTACCCTATGACTAGAATGCTCTGCCCACTCACCTATACTTCCTTGAAGCAGCTCAAATTCTGCCTTCTGCAGGAGATCTATCCTGTTCTCCCTAGCTGTTAATGCCTCCCTCTTTTGGATTGCTTTCATACGCTCTCTGTATATATCTTGTGTGTACCTATTTACATATTGTTTCCCCCATTAGAATGTTGTTTCTGGAAAGAAGAGACTGTGGAGTTATTGATGTTGTTTTGCTTGAACCCCAACCCTTAGTACAGTGTCTGGCATCTCATAAGCATTTAATAGATGCTTATTGACTGGTGACATTGGGCAAAGTCAAACATGGATCATGACATATCTTAGTATGACCTGAATTGTATTAAAATATGATTTGGAAAACATTTAGCAAAATTAATGAAAATATAGTAAAATGTAGATAAAGTTTTAAAATTTTAAAAATTAAAACTAAGTAAATATGTAGCCCATAGGAATCCTTATATATAGTTTAGTGACCCTCATTTCTATTTGAGTTTGACACCACTGACTTAAGGAACCTCAAAGTTTCTGTGATTCTAGTAAATATTTTCAAAATATTTTTTGATTGCTGATTAATTAGTAACACATAAACAGCCTGGTACAATGTACAGGTTTCTCATCAAACCCAGGGTACTTGAACAATGCCCCTGCAAAGGTTGCAAAGATATGCAGTGGTTAAAAGTAAATATTTTCACACATGAATAAATACTACCTGTTATGTCACTTAAACTCATTAGTAACTTTGTTAGTATGAATGAACTGGCATTTGCATTTTTGAGACTCTTTGAACTGAACTCTCTTGCCAAGTTTACCTGATGGTTTATTGTCCTAATGGTCAATCAACAACATTTATTGATTGCCAGGTCTTTGCAGAGCATTAGCCTAGGTACTATGGGCCGAATGCAAAGGGAATAGAAAGCAATCTTTTCTTCTAGAACCTTATAATATACTAGGATACAAAAAAATATGAAACAATTGACAAAAGTTTTAGACGTAAAATTCCTCATTTTAACATTATTAGCATTATTCCCAAAGGCATTCTAACCTGTTTTAACCCTGAAAAATTCTGGACCAAGCTAATTGGAGCCATTACCTATTTTGTATTGTCTAAATTAAAAATGTCCTAATGTCAAATCCAGCCTCAGACACTTAATAATTACCTAACTGTGTGACCTTGGGCAAGCCACTTAACCCCATTGCCTTGCAAAAAATAAAAATAAAAAATGTCCTAATGAACAAACTTGATATGCTGTCCATCTAATAGTATATGATAGACCACATTGTACACAAATTCATACACATCTATTAGATTGTCTGTGTACATTATTAGGCTGAAGGCTTTTGAGAAATCATAACTCTCCATTAAAAGAAATTCTGCAGTGTTATGGGGTTTGCAAACCATGAAAAACTATGTATATGTGAACACTTATTATTTTATTATTGATTAACCTTCCTCTATAGGAAGTTCTCAGAATGTAGGTTGGAGGATCCCTAGGAGTCCCTGAAATCCTTTTAAGGAATTTATGAGATTTAAACTTTGTTTTCATAATGATCCTGACATTTTCATTTTTAATAAAAGAAACATCAATATAATTCACAAGCAAAAGATCTTTTGAGGTTATTCAATAATTTTTAAGAGTGTAAAGGGGTATTGGGACAGAAAAGTTTAAGAACCACTACTCTATGCCAGTACAAATCCTATCTTCTGATTTGAAAAATCATAGGTATTGCACCCCCCCACACTCCATACCAGTATGAGGTAGACACTAAATTTCAAGAGTACCATAAGAAACTATTTTTCAGGCTTTTAGTTACTTAAAAAAATAAAGCTAAAAAGCTTTTAAGCTACTTTTTTACTTTTTAGCTTGCTAATCTTGTTTTTGGGCATCCCACCCCCAAAGTTAATAGGTACTTTTTCCCTTTGCTTAAGAAGCTTTCTACTACTACTATTTATGATTTAAATAAAGGTCCTTAAAAATAAAAGGACACAAAGAACTCTTTATACTAGTCATTATACCCAAGGGTGGCAGTAAAATTAGAAAGGCTCTTGAAAAGTTTAGAGAAAACAGTAATTTAAAATTCATTGAATTACTTAACTTGAATAGTTCCTTAACATAATCAAAGAAATAGCTCTAATTTGAGAATGTGCATTTAGTTTCTTTTCATTTGGTTTGGGACTTTTTAGTGGGGAGATAATAATAATTAATAATAATAATAATTAAGCATTATTTCTATATATTAACTAATTTTCCTATCTAGTAATTTCTTCCACAATTTTAGAGTTCCTTTACTATTTGAAGAATCACAATTGAAGAAATACAGAATTTGAAAGTTGAAGGAAACTTTAGAAATTATGTACTAACCATCTTAATATTTTTTAGATCAGAAGTCTGACGCCCAAAGAGAAAATGAGTTGTCTGAGGTCACAAAATTATTTAATAACTTAGCTGAGTTAAAAATTAAAATATCCTGACTGCAGATCCAGTGCTTTACCACTACACTACATTAGAGACATATATGCTCACATACATATTCGTCTTTTTCTGTGTATGTATATGTGTATATATGTATATATTTATCTTTTTCTCTGTGTGTATGTATGTATATATATATATATGGAAATTGCATTTTTGTGTGGGTATTTATGCTTATTTGAATGAATGATTGGATAGATTGGTAGAAGGATAGATGAATGAAAAGGAGTTTTTTATGTGCTGAGTATGTGACCAGAAGTGTGCTGTAATACAAATGCAAGGACTAGACAGACATTCTCAAAGAGCTTGAATTCTAATAGGGAGAAAGTTGAGAGAGGGAACAATCATTTATTAAGTGCCTATTATGTGCCATACACTATGCTAAGTGCTTTACAAATGGTTATCTCATTTGATCCTCAAACAATTTGGGGAAATAGGTTCTGTTATTTAGCACAGTGGATGCTGTGTCTGAAGTCAGGAAGACTCACTTTTCCGACTTCAACTCTAGTCTCATTCTCTCACTAGTTGTGTGACCCTGGGCAAGTCACTTAATCCTATTTTCATCTGTTTCTCATCTCATTTTAATGAACTGGAGAAGGAAATGACAAATCACTACAGTAAATTTGCCAGGAACCCCCAAATGGGATCACAAAGTATCAGACACAACTGAAATAACTGAATATCATCAAGATTCTATTATTAGCCCCTTATTATATTTTAGGAAAGTAAGCAGATAGAGGTTAAATGATTTAACCCAGGGCTACACAATTAAAAGATCTGAGGCTGGATTTGAACTCAGATCTTCCTGACTCCAAGTTTAGCCTTCTATCCGCTGTAACACCTTGCTCTAACACATATAAGCAGGGGTATAGTGGTGAATATTTAGCAACTGATTCTCTGAAAATACCCTTTGACATTTAATCTACATATTAACATTTCTTCTATCACTTCTTAATCTAGAAAATTAAGTCAACAAATAAAGCCCTATCACCTTTACTGATTTTAGAAGTATTAACTCTCACTCTGAAAATTTAACCATTGTCTGAGCCAGTATAAATTTATCTTCAGTACACCCTGTAAACATGGGGAATGGTGACTAGAAAAAAACTTGTCTTGGTCTGAGGGCCATCACAGGAATAGTGATTGGATCCAAAGGGCATTTTATTGATGTTCCTTTTCAATAGCGTTAATTGTTCTTCTCATAGTGAAGGATGAGGGATAGAGAAGGAGCAGCAGATTGGAAAGAAGATGACCAGGGTGGAGCATATTTGTAGCTGCTTGTCTTATCATTCCCCCATTTTGATCAAATAAGAATTGCTTAAATGAAATTCCCAGACCTGTGGGGAATGAACAAGAAGAGCCCATAATCCCTGCCTCTTAAACACTTAAAATGTAGCTGAGTGGCTAGCTGCATAACAAAAAGCAAGCAACCAACAATCAGAAGCAATGTAGAATACAGATTGTAATTATAACTATCTGTATCAAATCAGGGAAGAAAAGGATCTTCATGGAGGTGGAGTTAGTCAGCAAAGGCTTCATGGAAGAGGTTGTTCTTAAGTCTGATGAGAAGGAAATATATAATCTTCCCTGGCCTAAGATCTTACATTGCATATGCCATGTATTATTTTGTAATTCAGTGTGTATAAACTGTATGCTCCCCATCCCCTCATGAGCTATCTGTTTCATGAGGGTGTTAACTATCAGTCCCTACTGCCCAGTACAGTATCCTTCAAAAAAGAAGTTAAATTTGTTGATTTGATTTGATTTTAAATTGAGGAACAAGATTCAAGATGGGAAGAAAAATAGTGGAGGGAAGGGACACATCATGAATAAATCATGGCAGTAGGAAAAGATTTCTACATTCCTAAAGATGGTGACCTGTCTCCTTATTAATTTTCTCTTCTAGAGTCTGAGTAATCTTTGTTCATTTTCCCCTTTGGAAGCTGCTTTTCTTCCTACCAATCCCATGTATTCCATTCTCCTATCAGTGATTCCCTAATATTCACCTTCTGTCATATTGTGTCTTACAAGTCCTTTACAGTCCTCATCCATTCTGGTTTTCTACTTTTTTGCCCTTCCTTTTTAAAGATGAGGCCATTGATGATCATTGATGATTGCCATGTTGGTGTTGCCTGCTCCTTACACAGGGGTTTTTTTTTTCTGCTTCTCCACATACCAGAGTGAATCTGAAAACTAATTTGTTCAAAGCCTTAATTTTTAAAAAAAGACTCAGAACAGCATTATACGTGTGAAATTCCTAATAATCCATCTGTTTCTTTGACGTTATCCAGTTTTAGTGACTACCACCCTTTCTTTCACAGTGTAGCATATTGTTGTTTTCTGTCTTGTTGTTAGAGCTTCTATATTAGAAAGAAGGTAAAACAGTGTTTTATATTCCACTTTTCTGTTTGATCCTTTAGGAGGATTTTCTTGGCTAAGATACTGGAATGGTGTGCCATTTCCTTATCTAACTCATTTTACAGATGAGGAAACTGAGACAAACAGAATTTAAATGACTTGCCCATGGTCATACAGTTAGCATCTGAGGTCAGATTTGAACATAGAAAGATGAGTCTTCCAGAATTTATGATCAAATAAGAAATAGAGAACATTATAAAATGCAAAGTGGATAATTGTGATTCCATTCAGTTAAAAAGGTTTCACACAACGTAAATGCAATCAAAACTATAAGGAAAGTAGAAAGCTGAGAAATAATTTTTATATTTAGTGTTTCTGAATTAAATTTATAAAAATATAAGTCATTCCTCAAGTGATAAATGAACAGGCAGTTTTTAGAGAAGAAATTAAAACTATCTATAGTCATATGAAAAAGCTCTAATGTTGATTAGAAAAATGCAAATTAGATACCTCTGGGGTACCACCTCATACCTATCAAAATGTCTAATAAGCCAGAAAAGGAAAATGAGAAATGTTGGAGGGGATGTGGGAAAATTGGGGTACTAAGGCACTGCTAGTGGAGTTGTGAACTAATCCAAACATTATGGAGAGCAATTTGGAACTATGCCGAAAAGATTATAAAACTGTGCATACCCTTTGATCCAGTAAATGCCACTCCTAAGTCTGTATACTAAAAAGATCATTAAAAAAGGGGAAAGGACACACACACACACACGCACACGCACGCACACATGACCCATCAATTGGG
Source organism: Macrotis lagotis (assembly GCF_037893015.1). NCBI lineage: Eukaryota > Metazoa > Chordata > Mammalia > Peramelemorphia > Peramelidae > Macrotis > Macrotis lagotis. The sequence goes on from NC_133661.1 coordinate 99,229,676, forward strand.
GAATGGTTGAATAAGTATAAAAATGTAATGGAATATTATTGTGCTATGAGAAATGAGGAACAGGTAGATTTCAGAAAACCTGGAAAGACTTAGATGAACTGATGCTGAGTGAAATAAGCAAAATCATAAGAACATTGTAGACATTAAGGGCAATATTAGGTAATGATAGCTATTATAGACTTAGCTCTTCTCAGCAATTCAGTGATCTGAGACAGTTCCAATGGATTTGGGGTTTTTTTTTGGTTGTTTTTTGCTTTTAGGTTTTTGCAAGGCAAATGGGGTTAAGTGGCTTGCCCAAGGCCACATGGCTAGGTAATTATTAAGTGTCTGAGGCTGGATTTGAACCCAAGTACTCCTGACTCCAAGGCCAGTACTCTATCCACTGTGCCACCTAGCTGCCCCTATTTCCAATGGATTTGTGATGGAAAATGCCATCTACATCCAAAGAAAGAACTAATATGAATGCAGATTGAAGCACAATATTTTCACTTTTTTTAAAATTAGATTTTTTTCTTTCTTGTGGTTTTTCTTACAAGTATAAAAGTGTGGGATTCTTCTTTCATAGCATGACTAATATGGAAGTATGATTGAGTGATTGTACATGTTTAACTTATATCAGATTGCTTACTGTCTTGGAGGTGGGGAGAGAATGAAGGGAAGAAGAAAAATGTGAAACTCAAATCTTAGAACTCTATCCACTGTACTACCTAGTTCCCCAATTCCTCAGTTTGTTCAATTGATCACATATGACTTGGTCTATGATCGATTCACCATTCTGCTCACTCTCTTCTAGATAGTTCCAGTTTGTTTTTGACCTTCATAAAATGTGGTACCCAGAACTGAACACAGTACCACGGGTATGGTCTGACCAGAGTAAATAACAGTCAAAATTTTTACTTAGGATAACAACTTAGTTTAAAGGAGGAGACAGAATTTGAACATAGGTTTCCTAATTCCAAGTCTAGTGTACATTTCATCAAGTCACAGCAATACACATGGTAAATACTCAACAAATTCTGGTTGACTGGATTTTATGTGTGACATGCTATATGCTTTGCATAGGTCTTGGTATAAAAATATTTGTAGTTAAGTGATTATTCGAATTTCCTATGGCTTCCAGAGAGACAAGTCCTGAGGTCTACTGTGAATTTTTTTTTTTTGGCTTTGTGTACAGTTAGCTTCTCTCCTCTACTTAGGCAAGGGAGGTTATAGCATTGCACTGTGTTATTGAACTTTTTGATCAATAAATGTAAGTGTCTTTACTTAGATTGCCAGGAAGTATTGCTGAGTTGGATCATTTAGTTAATGTGATGAGTTGATAGGTCATGCATTAATGCAAACTGTCAATTTGTGATTAAATGTGTTTTAGGATAAAATTAACTTTTTTCTGAAAGAAGACACAGAAGACTATTTTAAGTTATAAGAATAAAAATGCAAACTACCTAAAACAATAATGCAAAGTCTTATTTATTTATTAGTCCTACTATTAACTATTTTCTATTCAACTAATTACCTATTTAATACATTTCCCCCAAGAAAGAATAATTCAGTATTTGGAAGAGTGATGTTAATTATATTTGTTGACTGTCAAAAAATTTATACAAATGCTAAGGAATTAAAGGAGTGAATTATCTGAGTTTATTAAGCAAATGGCCTGACATAGCTTTCCTAGCATTTGCTGCATCATTCAGGTGTCAACAAAGTATTGTAGAGAAGAGTTTTCTATTTTGTGTTCTTATTCAAATAGATCTGTGATCTCATCCTTGTGAAAATTTCCTCTAATCACACAAATTGTCATAACCCATCCATGTCCTACCATCCTGAGAACTCCGAATCTCTTGAATTCACCACAGGCACTCAATCTCTAGCACTGGGAGCCTTCCTTCATTACTTAACATTATGAGGATACCAGAGAAGTACATATATATATATATATATATATATATATATATAGTTTCCCATTATCTTCCATTCTTTCCAAGTGATTCATGTCTTTTTTAGGGTATCAAAAAGGAGTAATCATGTCTAGCTTTATTGAAAAAGTGGGAGTCAGAACTTCCCCTTAGGTCTGGGATCCCTCTACACTGTCCATAATCATTAATACTTTGACAATGCTAATGCATCTGGTATAAATACTTCTGTAGGTACCTATGGACTCCACAAAGATAAAAGTTTGGAAAGAGTAGTGATGTTGGCATGCCCTTGCACCTGGATCAAATTCATTTCTGCATCATGATTACCAGAGTTGTTATCTGTTTTTATCAGACCTCCCTGATTTTACACTTTGCTTCTTTCCACTCTGCACTAATTCATTTCCCAGATCCTTGGCTTCTTTCTTCTGGCAAATGATATTTCAGATTCTTTTGCCTTTGCTCTGTCTCAATCTACTGGCTCTCAGATTTGGGAATTACTTTGAAATACTGAAGATTCCCTAGGTGTTGTTTTCAACCCAATTTAATTCAGTAAGCATTTATGAAGGGCCCATTTTGTGTAAGGTATTTTACAAAGTTCTAACTTTACTGAGAGCCATAACATATAGACATCTACACACTAAGTACTTTGAGGAGTAGAGAACTCTAATAACTGAGAGGAATTAGTAACTTCCCCTTGACACAGTTTCTAACGCACATTTCTTCTTTTTTTTAAACATTTTTTGTTTTGCCAACAACATGCAACAGTAGTTGTCACCAATCTTTTTTTTTGCAAGGTTTTGAGTTTCACATTTTTCTCCTTCCTTCTCTTTTCCCCCTCCCCTGACAGAAAGCAATCTAATATACTAATATCTATATCTATATCTCTATATATCTAATATATAACCATCTTAAATATAGATCATATTAATTATGTTGTGAAAGAATCAAATCCAAACAGAAGAAAAAACATTAGAGAAAAAAATGGCATAATACACAAGACAACTTCTAAAAATTGAAGATAGTAAGCTTTGGTCGGTATTTAATCTCCACAGTTGCTTCTCTTGATACGGATGATATTTTCCATCACAAGTCTTTTAGAATTGTCTTTGATTACTACTGCTGAAATGAACAAGTCCATCATAGTTGATCATCACCTAATGTTGTTGTTAGTGCTAACACAAATTTCTTAACAAATGTTTACTGATTGATTGATAAGAGATGACTTCCAAGAGGTGGAGGTGAACATGGAGAGAATTCCAGGCATGGTGAACAACCATTGCAAAGGAGGTGAGAGATGTGATGTCATCAAAGGCCATTTTTGAGTGTCCCATTTGGTTTAGTGACCCTTAGTTTCCTCCTGATAAAATGTATGGTAAAGACCAAGATATTTTACTCCATCCAGGGCCATCTCTAATCATCCTGATCTATATTTTGCCACTGAATCAGATGACTCTGGAGAAAAGAGTGAGCCTGGTGACTTTACATCACCCTGTCTTACTTCAGTCTAATTCACTAGCAAGTCATGATATCATCTTCCCAATGTCATGATCCTCCCTTTCAAACAAAGAACAAACAACAATTTTGAATTGCTTCATTGTTGCTTCAATTTGTTAATCTTGAACCTAGACCCCTGTTTGCCTAGGATTAGTTTATTCTTGATGTTGTTGCTGGTGATTTGTTGTTAAATGGGAAGCAGGATAATTTTTTATGGGAAGTTTGCTCCTTCTATATGTTTAGGATGGATATATACATGTGATCTCAGTGGGAATTAAGAAATCACAGGTCCAGGAGTAACTAGGAGTGGTTCCAGTTGCTATTAGATCCTGAAAGATGAAGATTGTTCAGATTATTGCTTCTAGGAGGTTCTCAATAAATATGAATTGCAATTAATTAGTACTATAGATGATAGGATTTAGAACTGAAAGGATCCTTAGAGATCAGCTACTATGACTTTCTTTTAACTTGGAGGAAGCAGGTCCAAAGAGCTTTTGAATTGCCTGAGGTCATACAAGTTTTACTTAAATAGTAGAAACTTATTTGAACCAGATTCTTTGAATGCAAATCAATCTTGCCCCTTCCCTTGTGCTAAACTGTTAGAGGTATACATATTCCCTAGTTTCTTGTGATCTAATCACAACTGTTGCTTAATCATCTTTATCCCCACTTTTACCATTATCTAATATCCCTCAGAGATATACTTTGTCATAGTTCCAAATTGTCATGCTTTCTGTGATCAAAAATATAGATATTGATCCCAGTGTTGCTGTTAACTTAGATCACTGTCAACTTGAGTTTTGTTTTTCATTCTTGCTTATACATATGTATACATATATGTATATATTGTGTGTGCGTGCATGTGTCCTTGCATGTGTGTGTGTGTATGTATTTGTTTGTTTTCTCCATCTCCAGGTAACACTGTAATTCTAATGCTGTCAAGTCTCCTTTGAAGGAGGCTTTAATTTCTGGGTTTGGGGAAATGTTCCGGGTGAAAAAGAAAATATCATGTTCTTGAAATTACTAGGAGAAGAAAGGTAGAAGTTAAAAACTAAAAGCAAATGCAAAAAACTGCAGAAATCTTGCTAGAAATGTAGGCACAATCACTTGTGAATTTATTGCCTGTGCTGTGGTAGGTCCTAGCTAAAATAATTCAAACCTGTTTTCACATATAGACAGTGATGAACCCTCTCAAAATTCCTGGGGCCTCCTGGTATGAGAGGCCTTTAACAAGTGAAAATTGAAATCTATGCCTTACTAATATGGAAATGCATTTTGTAGGATTTATATGTATAATTGATTCCCTGCCTTCTCAAGAGATGAAGGAGGGGAGGGGGAAGAAGAGAATGTAGAACTCAAATTATTTGAAAATGGATGTTAAAAATTTTTTAAAATGCAATTTGGAAATATTTAGCAAAATATATACATTTTTTAAAAAAAAGAAATTTAGGGCCAGCTGGGTGGTGCAGTGGATAGAGTACTTGCCCTGGAGTCAGGAGGACCTGAGTTCAAATCCGGCCTCAGACACTTTATAATTACCTAGCTGTGTGGCCTTGGGCAAGCCACTGAACTCCATTGCCTTGCAAAAATCTAAAAAATAAAAAAGAAATTTATACCCTACAGATACATTTTAAGAGTGAAGCAACAGGGGTTGTGATTTTTCCTTGGCCTCATAGCTAGTAATTGACAAAGGCAGGATTTGAATCTATGTCTTTCTGACTCCTAAGCTTATCTGCTATACCCTGATGCCTCTTCTTTAGAAATTTGACAGAATATTTTCATAACTCATTTTCTTCTATTCCAATTGGGTTTGTAATACTGTGTTTGTTTAGTGTTATTTCAAAGTGTTGTAGGTGATATAGTGTGTGTATGTGTGTGTGTGCATATCTGTGAGTGAGCATGAGCATAATTTTGTTTCCGTTTATGGTTCAGAACAAAATAATAGTTCATATCTGATTAGTTAGGTCCTAGTTAACTAAAGTTCTTTTGTTTTTAGTTTCATACATAGGGTCATAGATTTAAAACTGGAAAAATCTTAGAAGTCATCTAGTCCATTTTATAACTGAAGAAACTGAGTCTCAGAAAAGTTAAGTGATGTGCCCATGCTCATGCAGATGGCAAGCAGAAATGCCAGCCAGCACTGTTTGCCACAGTACTGACTCAATGATATTACTTGTTAGCCTCCTGCATCCTAAGTGGCTCCTTCCCATTGGAATTAAGAAGGGAATCAGAAGAACTGCTGCAAGTTCAGGTGACATCTGTGAATTCTACCTTGCTTAGAGGAAATGCTGCATACATTATAATTGCCAGTGACCTTCGGAACAGTCAAAGTTGATTTTCATTATGGAGAGATCTTGTGTTTATCTCTGGGAAGGTCAAGATTTTCTCCTCAAATAGTGTGGTGCAAAGTAGTTCAATCCCTCATAGATCTCCATTTCACCATTTATAAAATAGAGATTGAATATTCTTCCTCTTAGAGGACCGTTGTCATGATTAACGAATTAGTGGTTGTAGAACCCTCAGGTAAAAAATAGCAAAGCTTCAGAGTGGCTATTAATAATAAATCAGTGCAAGATATATTTGTGAATATGTGCGGGCAGATTTCCCAGAGCTCTAACACTCTCAAAGGGAAGAATGACAAGTGGAGTTTTTCTTTTGAGGTATATGCTCTTGCTCAAAGATGTGACTTTATTGTGTCCCTTAATAGAGTTAATTATGTGTAGATAGATAGTTTAGCTTCTTTCTGAAGTCACCATAACCTTCCTGTTCATGTTCCATGAGCACATTTCCCTATTATTTCTCAATGTCTGAATGATGGCTCATTTAAATGGATTTCATGGAAAAATACATCTAAATGAGCTTCTGGTTACAGTTTCTTATCCATGGAAGTCATTACCTGTTAGACACAAACTGCATGAAATTTCTCTGGAATAACAAATTTTAAACTCAAAGGTAAGGAAAGAAAGAAAGAAGTTATATGTACTTTTTTTTGGTGGTAACAAAGAACTGGAAACAAAATGGGTACTCATTGATAGAGAAATGGCCAAACATATTGTGCTCCATACATTTAATGGAACATTATTATGTCATAAAAAAATAAGGACTATTAAAAATTCAGGGAGATTTGGGAAAGCTTGTGTGAACTGATCCAGAGTGAAGAAAACAGGACAAGAAGAATAATTTATGCAATAAACATAATGATGTAAATGAAAACAACAGAAGAGATATTAGAACTGTGATCAATGCTGTCCCCAATTGTGACTTCAGAGGACTGACAGTCAAGTATGCCTCCTTGCAGGTGCAGAATGAAGGCAAGCATTGTCTGACATAATCAATATGCATATTTATTTTGATTAAATAATTTTTGTTTTGTTATTAGATAAATTATTGGAAATTAGGAAAGAAATTGGGACATGATGACAGTATTAAAAATACAATTTTTTTTGTTTTTTTGTTTTTTGCAAGGCAATGGAGTTAAGTGATTTACCTAAGGTTACACAGCTAGGTAATTATTAAGTGTCTGAGGCCAGATTTGAACTTCGATCTTCCTGACTCCAGATATATATATATATACACATATACTTTTTTGGCAAAACAATAGGGTTAACTGACTTACCCAGGGTCACACAGCTAAGCAAGTATTAAGAAATTGAGGTCACATTTGAACTTAGGGCCTCTTGACTTCAGGGTTGATGTCTATCCTCTGTGCTACCTAGTTGCCCCAACAGTTTTTAGTTAAAAGAAAGAAGCTACAATGAATGAGAAGAGAAGTAGTAGAATGTTTAGGAACTTTAGCATTTTACATTAGTTGATAAATTTAGGGCTTCTCTTTATGTTCGAGTGGACTGACAGTAAAAGGCGGTTGATAAGGGAGAATGTGAATCATTGACCTTCAAAGTGATAAATCCTTCAGCCAGTGCTATCTGATTTATTGCTTTTCTCTGTACTTTCCTTCTCTGGGGTTTGATGGAAGTTAGGCTGTAGCATCCAGGGCTAGAGCAGGTGCACCATGTCTCCTGCCCAGACTTTAGCACCTTAGCTCCCGGGAGGTGCTCAGGGGAAGTGCTGACGCTTTGCTTCTCTTTCCATCCTCAGCTCTTTCTCCCACCTTCAAGAACAGACTGTACCCTAATTACCTACTACTAGAGTAAGATTCCTCTGACCACAGCTGGCCCTGACCTTTCTTTGTTTCTGTCTCTCAGAGTAAAATGCCTTCCATTTTTGTGGTGGCTAGACAAGCTTTCAACTATGATGAAAAGAATCAGCTGTCCTAGTTCACTGCACGGGCATAGGGAAGAAGGGAAGTAGTAGATGTGAAGGATGTAAAAAATTATTTTTCCCTATTAATGCAGTTTCTGGTTGCTCAGGTGTGTTGGGTCCTTGATTCTGAATCTTCTTACCTGGTGTTCCCTTTAGCTCTGAGTCAATGGTAGTTGGACCTGGGTACCATGGAATGCATCAAAACTTCACTGGGATAAGATACTTGGTAACCCGATAGGTAACTGATATTTATTGAGTTGTGGCAGTCACTGCTTTTGATTTTAGAGCAACTGAATCTTGCAAAAGTCACTATTCAGTATGTTGGGCTAGAGGTTCAACTTGCATGGATTCCATAGAATTAGCTTTATTCCTTTTGTTTCCTTTAAAGTTCCCTGAACCTGTATCTTATTGGGAGATCTTGCTTAAGGTCTGCTGTCAGATAGAAATTTGAGATATTTGCTGTCTGCTAAACTAATTATGTTTTAGCTCTGAGTGGCTTGGTGCAATCAATCCTGAATGCTCAGCAGATTTTATGTAGTATCTGAATTATTAATGGAGATGAACTGGAAGAGAATGCTTGGCTGTCTTATTCTGTCCCGAAGAAGCCTTTGGCCAGTCTGGCTACAGGAGAGAGGCCACTACTTGCAGAGGGATGATGGAGGAATCAGGCCTTTATGTGGAGCAGTACCCTGATGGGAGTTTATGCCAATATGCCCAGAAAATTACAGCCTGCTTTGGAGGGATAGGTAAGACCCCTGTGTAAATTGGGTTCCACTGAGACCTGAGACTAAGAATGTAGATGAGTTGTTTGATATGACCAACCAAGTGCCCCAGATCTGCATTTAGTTTGTTCTTTGCACACTGACAAGAATGGGAAACACATTTGGAAAGACTGAATATAGCAAAACTTAAAATGACTGAGGTAGTCACCATAGCCTGAACATTGGATCAAGACTCTCAACTATAGTGACTGTCCTGGGTGCTCCTATTTTAAAGAATGTTTCTCTGCCTTGATCTCTTCCTCTTTAGCTGCGTAACTAGAGGTGTTGAGTAAAGAGATAATAGGGAATCTTCATTCTTTTGCTCAGTCAGTTAAGATTTAGAAATTCATAGTTTAAAAAATTTCCCCTTATCATTGATAGAGCTGTAATATATGGCTTTGAACCATTTGCTCAGAAAATAAAATGGGCATATTTCATTTATTAAGAAAGATCAATTTTTTAAATGTGATTTTCCTCATATAAAGTAATAAATCTTATGATTTAAGGTGAGGATATTTCTGTTGGGAGGGAGAATATAATTATTAAATATGATAAGAATATTTAGAGAAAAAGCAGAGTTCAAATATGAAGCAATTCAAGCTGAGATTTGAGAAGTAGGTGATACAGAACAGACATTTAATTGTACATGTGGTCTTAAAGGTGGTCTGGTTTAGTGGAATGCTCTGGATTTGAAGTCAAAGGAGACATGGGTTCAGATCCCATTTCCAACATATTTCAGCTATTTGACCTTGAATGTGCCTACTAACTTTTCTGACTCTTAACTGATTCATCTGTAAAATAAGAATAATAAGATCTGTAACCCTTACTTTTCTGGGTCGTTGTAACATTCAAAAGAAGTAATATCTAAACAAATCAGTGTTAAGTATTATTAACACCATGTAATGCGATCATAAGATTCTATTAGAATCACCTTGAGATTTATCTGTTGCCCATTTTTCACTTTCTCCCTAAAGTTTGGATCTAGGCTATGTTCTTCGTTTTCCTGATAGGATCAGGAACCAAATACATTGGATTAAGATTTACATGCCAACCAAAATTTAAGCCTTTACTTACGTGGACTATTTTGCCTGGAAGTTTTTTGCACACACCTGCCTGCCACTAAAATGAGTCTCCTGCACTGACTCCCTTGCTTCAGTCCCACCCTCTATCTCTGCATGGGTTCTGCAGTGTTTTCCAAGCTGCTTTCAGTATAGTGATGCCTGGATAAAAAAACTGGGAATATTGGAAGATCTTTAAGTGTTCGTTGCCAAATGCGTTCCTGGGAGTCTAGAAAAGTGACTCCCTGGGAGGGCCAACAGAATCTAGTCTTTCAGAATTAAATCTTAGCATCTGTTGGGTTCCCAAAGAAAATCATGCAGAAGGATATGAGTTTAGAAGGTGATCTGCAATAGAAGGTGAGAAAACAAAAACTCAATCTCAAAATGGCCCATCTTTGGAATTTTAACAATACACTTTCTGTGATGACATCTTTGACTCTATTTTCAGTCTAGTTATAGTCACCATGTGTCTCTACATTTCCCTCTGAGTTATCCTTGTTTTTAATTCTTTGAAGACTGTAGTATTGTTTTGCAATTCATTGTGTAGGAATTACTTTATCCATTCATGAAATGCTACTGTCTTGAGGGTCCATAAGTCGAGAGATTTTCCATGGTTTTGTCCTCAGACTCTGGGACATGGCGGTAGGGAAAAGGTTTGGGGGCACAGCAGTGAACATAATAACAGTATTGTGTCTTTACCCTCTGCCTTATTGTCATCCATTGCACAGTCCCTTCTTTGCTGCCTAGAGTATAGTATACTATACTATATTCTAGAGTGAGGGAAATTACTATTTTCCTTTCACCCCACACAACTTCTTCATTGCAAATGGACCTAGGATTGTAGTGACCTCATAGCAAATGTAGTTAATCCACAGGAAGTCCTTAGTCAATCTCTAACTTATGTAATAGAAATAAATTTTAGCTGGGAAATACATTTAGAGTAAAGAAAACTGACTTCCTTAGTTTGGATACTTCTATTTACAAGCTTCAGGAACTTGTTCTAATTCCTCTACCTCTCACTTTACATGACTTCTGTCATCTTTAAACTGAAAATACTTGGACTAGAAGATTTCTAAGGTCCCTTTCAAGATATGAAGTGACATTTTATAATTCTTCAATAAAGGTTTTTTAAATTTAAAAATCATAATAGGGAAAAAACCAGTGCTAGAAGCTAAGACATAATTTTATTTACTTGTGACTATTACACAGCTATACATTATTGTTCATTATTACATTTAACCTTATCTAGGTGGGTATGTAAGAAAAGTAAATGTTTGTTTTCTAGTCTATTCTTTTATGTATTAGCAAACATTATTGTCATACTCTAATATCATATTACTTTGTAAACATTTTAAAACTATATTAGAATCATTTGACCTTTGTTTCTGCCTGAGTTTGATTTTTACAAAGGTGTTAAAAGAGAAACTAGCTTAAATTTACATAAGAAATGCAATAATTTTCAGTGTAAGACACACTGGGCATGCAAGTATAACAATCTGCATTTGATCTCAGTGATTGGATTTGACTATATCCATTCACTTCTATCCACATTGCTGCCCCCACCACCACCACCTCCCATGGCTGGGGGGTGGGGGTAGGGTTAGATTGTATTAAAGATATTATTAGCATTGGATTAACAAAGGTGAGACATGAAGAAAAACCAAGAACAAAATCATCTTTGTATACCAGACTTTCTCTGGAATTTTGAAAAGTGTAGGATGTTTCTTGCTATAGCTTCAATTGAATCTGCTTTATAGATCTAGCGAGATTACCCAGTCAGACCTATTCATTTTAAAGATGAGGAAATTAAGGTAGTGGCACAGCTGGATTTCAAACTTAGATCCTTTTGACTTCAGGTCAGTGTTCTTTTCACTTTACAATACTTTCTCTGTCTCATTTTCCTATTTCTGAGGAAAAATTAATTCACTATATTTTGAGATTAAGGAAAAAGTGAAGAAATGGTCTTTGCAGGAAATATAACATCTAAGAACTTTGACTTTTTATCTTATAATATTTTCTCTTTCACATTTATTTATCTTACTTTTAATTTGTGGAATAAAATATTTCTATAACACAGTATAATAAAATATGACTGCATATTTTTGTACATTATGCACAACTTGCTATTCCCTTTAAATGTATAATAAGGTTATCATATAGATTTTCTTTTTTCTTCCTTCCCCAAATTACCCTAGAGATGTCTACCATATACTATATGTATATGTAAAAGTATACATATATATTACACATATATAATTATTAAGATTCAATTCATCACTTCTTTCTCTGAAGTAGATAGCATCTTTCTTCATATGTCCTTTAAAATTAATTTGGGCATTTATAATAGTCAAAATGACTTATTTGCTCAATGCCATTCATAGAACAATATTGCAATTACTATTTACAATGTTCTTTTGGTTCTACTCATTTCTCTTGTCATTATTTGTCAAGTCTTTTCATGTTTTTCTAAGATCACTGAGATCATTCTTTCTTTTTTCCAATTTTTGTGTTTGAAAGGCAATGGGGATAAAAGATTTTCTCAAGGTTACAAAGCTAAGTAAGTATCAAGTGTTTGAGGCTGAATTTGAACTCAGGTCCTCCTGACTCCAGGGCTGGTGCTTTATTCACTGACCCACCTAGCTGCCACTGAGAGCTCAGTATTCCTTATATTACAGTAAGATTCCATCACATCTACCACAACTTGTTCAGTTTATTGGATGAATCAAATGGATCAAGCTACCATATAGATGTAGGTTGTTGTAAAACAAAAATATGAGGATAAAAAGATACATAATTTTGTCATGTGTATGTGGTTATATCAACATGTCATATATGTAATTAATATATACATATGTATATATACATATGTAAGGAGTTAGTCACTGGAGAAACTTGTTCTCCAAACCAGGCACAGGACTGTCATAATCATGGTGAGATTATGATTGGGACTTCATATCTTCTTAAAGAGCATGTTATAGTGAGTTTAAATTTCTGTTGGTGTAGAAAATGATATGTATTTCTAATATATACATTGTTATCTTCTTTACTCTTTTACCGCCATATGTAGATGTGACTCTATAAGCTAAGATTTTTCCAGAGTAAACCCCGGGCGGGAACATAATGAACTAAAGGGAATCATAGATAAGATATGATTCTTTTGAACTCAGTATGTGTAAATCCATAGCATCTGATGCTGGGCTATATTTTATATAAACATATATATATATATATATTTATATATGTGTGTGTGTGTGTGTGTTCTCTACATATGTTTTATATATACATATAAATATACATATGGTCATTTTATCTTATCAGTAGAAATACAAAGATCATTTGCCATTGAATTCTCATATCTCAGCTCCATTCTTCCAGTTACATTTACCCCAGATATTAATCTGGTTGTATAAGCATACAAATATAAGACAGATTGCTTCAGTCTGAGTTTTTGGTAGCAACCCAGCTCCAATATTGGTCACCTGACCAAATGTGAGAGGAATCCTAAGCCCTTGAAGGTAATCCCTTAAGAACATATCCTTCCTAATCTTCTTTGTTAGACAATGAAAAAGAGAAAGAGGAGGCATAAAAGCCAAGTACTGTGAGGAAGCCCCATTTTCTTAGACTCTTGAATCTTATTTTCCTCCCTTTGACTTTGCACTTTGTAAAGATGCCTTCCTTCCCTCCTTTAAAATGCTTAGCAAAATTGTGTAGCTTGGGGAAAAGCAAAAATTTGTCATCTGACAGAGCCAGCCTCAGGAGCTCATTCAGGAGCAGATTGGTGATCGAGGACATGAGTATCACCAGGGTTCCATACCCTTTTCCCAGAAGGGCTACCATCACTCATTTGCTTTATCTGAATCCTGAAGATTACTGCTTATGTGCTCATTTATTCAACAACTTCAACACTCTAGGTAAGCATTAAAGAACCTAGGTTGGAATCTGGTTCTTTGCTGTTATGTCTGGTGCAGGTCAGAATATAGTCATACACTCATCTGCTGAAACTTGTTCTCCAAACCAGCCACAGGACTGTCAGATGTCCTGAACTGCTGATCCTAGAGGGCAAAGGAAAAGTCCACAGTCAGCTAGATATAGGCTGAAAGCAGGAATTTATTTTCTATTCATATTCTGTAATCTCAGCAATGAGCATTTCTCTGTTTAAACTTAATGTTAATGATTGTGTTTCTATTATAAGAGTTGTGATGGGAAAGAAAAGGTTTAGCTCAGAGAAAGTGCTTTTTCATCTCATATTAAAGGATGAATGGAGAAGAAATATGCAAGGCAGCATATTGATACCCGATGAATTATGGCCTAGGTAAAGTCAAAAGACAAGTAACGAAGCAAAGAATATATCCAAGGATATTTAGGAGCCCAAACAATGAGGGTTCTTGTCCTGATGTGGGAGGAGGGAGAGGAAGAAGAGAGAAGCCAGTCTTCCTGGCTTTTAGAGCAACTTTCCATCCACAGTACCTTGTCTCTCATAGATGGTATTATTTCTCACAATGACAAGATGGATTCTAGGGTAATTCTTAGTAACATTATAGTAGAAATAGAAATAATATATAAAACTAAGGATACTTTTTTAGGATATTAGGTGAAGTGAGGATAATACTTTTAATGAAAGAATTATTTAATGGTGGAGAATTTTATTAATTTATGTTAAAATTTATATTAAATTATTGATTTATGTTATTATATTAATTAAAATTTGCTATTATATTATAATGGTAAAATATGGTGGATAGGAGTGTTAGTATAGAGGACAGGGAGAAGAGTTAAAGTAGGATTTCCTAGAACTGGGAAAGGTTTAGAAGAAGGAAAAGTTTCCAACCTATTTTAATACAGGTAAACTTCAGAACCTAGATGGCTGATATCAAGAAGTAAATTTGAGTCAGTTTTTGCTTAACTCCTGTGTGATGGTGAACAAATCATTTGCTTTCCACTGCCATAAAATGATAAGGCCAAGTTTGTTATGATGGTGGGGCTGTGATTATAAATGTTGGAGAGCAGTTATTTGTTTTTCACCATAAGAAAGAAATTACTAACAAGGCATTGTTTTATACAGACATCCTGTTTGAGGACAGGTTCTCAAAGGAAGTACATCCTCTTACTCTTACAAATAAAAGCTAGCAGAGCCACTGGGTACCCTGGAAACATCTGGCTAAGTGCTCTAGGATCTACGCAAGACCTCCAGCTGCTTTTGACTTTAAAGATGATGGTAGCTTCTTGTATAATGACTTTTATTCATTAAAATCATATTCTTTATTCATATAGCATTGAAAACTTTTCAAAGTGCTCTTCCCCAGATATCCTTCATCTAACAAATATCTATTAGGCACCAACTGTGTAGAAATGAATTGTGCTAGATCATGGTTTAGGAGATTAGGTGTGGTTCTTGTGATTTAGGAGTTTGAACTAGAGTGATATTTAGCAATTTTCTCAGGTGAGCAAAGCAGATATATTTGTATCTATTTTTAAATTAGGTGAGAGATTGACAATAGATCCTAGAAAGCAGAAAAAGGAAATAGTAGTAATTTTAAAAATAGTTAATACATGTTCCTGTCAGTTTATATCTGTCTATCTGTCTGTCTGTCTCTATCCTTCTGTATCCATTTTTATATATTTCTCTATATATATTTATACTCATCTTTATTCATCTATCCATCTACCTCTATTTATCTGTCTGTCTGTCTATATCTTTCATTCTGAATCCATTTTTATTCATCTATAAACTATCTCTATGTCCATCTTTATCCATCTATCTGTCTTTATCCATATTTAACTCTCATATCTGTATCCATCTCTTGGGCAATTTACTTAACACCCTATGGTCCTGTTTTCTCATCTTTAAAATGAAGAGGTTGTATTAGCATCAAAAATCAATTTCAACTCTAGATCTCTGATACTTTGTTATAATATTTGTCCCTAAATTTACTAATGATGCATTTTAGCCAGTCATGAAAACTGTCCTTTAAAAATCATTGCTTACTTAACAGGGGAAGTTCAGCAAATAAATATTTCCTTATCCATACTGAGTACATACAAGGCTTGACCAGCTATAGGATTTCCTTTTCCTCAAAATAAACGATCTCCTCTTCAGAAAGCTGAATGCATGTTTTGTTTTGTTTTTTAGGGGGGAGGGAGAGGGCACTGATCTTCCCTTTTGAGGCCTAAAGTTCATCTCTATTGAAGAATATACAAAGTAAGTGAAGGAGCCCGTGTTGGCAATTGTCTTTGTATTGACCATATTGAAGAACTGTACTCCTTGTTCCATTCTGTGATTCTAATTTTTAGAGGCATTAGAAAATGTTTGAATGTGGTCCTGGCGCTGGACTGTCATATCACAAGATATTTTGAACCAAGGATTATTCTGGGATGAAAACAGATATAGCATTGTCATCCCTTAGAAAAAGCCATTCACATTCCAGAAGGTTTTTCTGAGTAATCCCATGAATGGAATGGTAGTCTTGTTTTAATGAAGGCAGGTGCTTAGTGTTTTTTCCAGACATTCATTCATTAAAATCTTCAGCAATGACCTATGCTTGGACATTATCCCTGAGGACCACATATTCAGATATTTAACAGATAGTTTTTAGGGTACGTGTTAGCTGTTCCATAGAACATTTATTCTGTGTAAAGATATCCATTAATTATGCCAGGACTGGAAAAGACGTCACCACCAAAAGTTGTAGTTGGTTGTTTTTTAATTCACCTAAAAATTGTTAGATACATCACTGAACTCTACATGAAGCTTCAAGAAAACCACCTAGATAAACTAAATTCATCCTGGGGGTATGGAAAAGACAAGTCTTTTATCTTAATTTCTCCTCTCCTCTTTTAATTAATGACAGTTTTTAAAAGAGAGAATAGAAAAGCCTGTAATGACAGATGGAAGCATATGCTACTCCCTGGGGGAAAATATTACCTGGTGACAGAATGTTCCTTTGGTGTCCCAGACAGCTCCATTCACTGTTATGTTTTGGTTACCTACAGTTTGTTTGTTTATGGGATCTTGGCCTTAAAACCAAAAGTTTAGTTGCAGATGGAATTAAAGACAGGTGAAAGCTAATTTCTCTTCAATCTCAAGAGTTGGAAAGAGTGAGACTTGAAATTATAGTTGTATTTGAAATCAAATTATAAATTATTTTTAAAAAATCATTATGCTTGAAAGTTAGAATTAGATATTCTGTTTCAAATTTATGGGTCTTATTCTCTTAGCTATTAATATAGTCCGCTGTCTCCCATCTCAGAAATCTGAAAACTTGGCATCTGCCTGCCAATCTGTATCAACTAGTTAGTCAACCCATCAAAAATACCTGTGCACATCACTGTATCAGAGCTAACGAAGTATAAGGCACTAGTTGTTCCTCCCAAAGAGTTTAAAGGTTTTGTGGAATTACACTGGGGCTGATAGAACCTAAATATACAATAGGAATGTGATGCCTAAGTGAGGAAAGAGAACTATCTGCTCAAAATGTGAAAATCCTCCTACAGAAATGAAGAATGGTAAATAGTGTCCTTGATTTTAAGTGATAGAGTAGCACCTACAAAATACTTTGATTCCTATTACAGTTCAAAAATGTAGGTGGTTTTGGTTTTTTATTTTTAATTTAACAAAAGAAAAAACTAAACCCTTTTAATAAATATGTATAGTCAAGCAAAACTTAACATTAACTCTGTCTGAAACTATATCTTGGTCTGTATTTTGAGTCCATAGCTTCATCATCCAACCTGTATAATCTTAGTTGGTCAATCATTGATCAGTATTTTCAAGTTTTTCAAAGTTGTCATTATTATATAAATCGTACTTAAATATTGCTCATTTTACTCTGCCTCTTCATGCAGATTTTCCTAGTTCATGCAGATCTCTGACACCTTTCCTTTTGTCTTCTCTTATAGTGCAATAAATTGATAAACCATAATTTGCTTATCTTATCTCCTAACAGATGAGCATTTTTTTAGTTTCCAGTTCTTTACTACTACAAAGGAGCTGCCAGAGATATTTTTGTATTTTTGAGTCCTTTTCATTTATCTGTGATCTCCTTGGGTATAAGCCTAAAAGTATCATTTGGATTAGAGTTCTAAATTACTTTCCAGAATGACTAGACCAACTCACAGCTCCACTAGAAATGCATTTGGGTTTCTATCTTCTAATAGCCCCTCCAACAATTGTAATTTTCACGTTTTGACATCTTTGCCTTTATAATTGATATGAGATAGAAACTCAAAGTTACTTTAGTTAGCATTTTTCTAATTTTTAGGGATTTGGAAACTTTATTTGTTATCAATAGCATGGATTTATTCCTTTGAAAACTGCCTGTTCATAATCCTTGACCATTTTTCTACTATTGTAAAAATTTGAATCTATTCTTTACTAATTTGGCTATAAGACTTTCACCAAAGAAATCTATTGCAAAGATTTCCCCCACCTCACTTTTCACCTCCATTACTCATTTTCCTTGGAATTTTACTTGAGGTCCTCCAACAAAGGGCAACCATTTATTGGGTATTTTATCACTCAGTGTCATCAAAGAATTGATCTAAGTGCTTGATCAGGTAGGGATCAGACCAAAAGGCCTCTGAGAGCCCTTCCAAATCTGAGATTCTATTGAGATAGATACTGATAAAAAAAAAAACATAATTAACAAGAGAAGGTTGTATACAATAAGTGCTAACTAAGTGACACAGTCAAAGCATTACTTTGGACTAAATATCATAGAGGTAAGAATTAGAATCTTAGAAGACATTCTAAAGGATGGATAGGATATGGATATATGGCAATCCAAGAAAGCCCAAGATTCCCCATTGGAATAAAAAAAAATAGAAAATACTAAACTCAGCTGTATTGCGTGATTCTCTTTTAAGTTCGCCTTAACCTTAGGATTCTAAATTAATGTCTCCTAAAGTCACAGGGTGAGCTAGGTCTCTTAAACTACATTTGTTTGGCATGATTCTGAATCTTGACTGAAAAATCTTTCTCTTCCCTTAGAATGGCCTATCTTCAGAAAGAGCTTATGTTTGGTATCATTTGACCCAGAAGATTCCTGTTATATACCAGTATAGTTCTAGATTATAGACTCTTTCTTAACACAGAGAGTTGTCCTGAGCCCCAAATGACATTGTCAATGTGCCCACTGCCAATAGGAAATGATTTGGGGTTCTTAGCTTATTCTGAGAGGTTAAGCTATATCTTCCTTAGGGTATATAAGGAATATTGTAAAGTATTTGCATTACATAAATTTTAAAGTATTTCAGGTTACAATATATGTTAAAATATGGCAGTTACTTCTGACCTAATTCACATAATGTGATCACTTTATGAGATTCATTATCTATACTAAGTGGGACTTAGTTGTGTCTTTTACACAGTCACACAGCTAATACCTATCTGAGCCTGGTCTTAAATTATAGTCTCCCTTTCTCCAAGAATGGTGCTGTATAACACCATAGTGACTTTTTATAGAATCGTAAATAGAATCAAGGACTAAGAACCTGAAGAGACCTTAGAGATCATCCAATTAAATTCATTCATTTTGTAGAGGAAGAAACTTGGAAGGTCAAGCTCAAGGTCCACACATGGAGACTCAGTGACAGAGCTGGAATTCAAAACACAGAACTTCCAATTCCAAATCCAATACTCATAAAATTGTGTCAAAAAATAAAAAGAATGGGAATTTTGTGACTTTTATCACAGAGATGATTTGGGTGGGTGATTCTTTCCTTTATTCCTGACAGAAGCTCTTTAACATCACCCCCAAGTTTTTGTTAGGTTGCTATCTGGAAACCTTTCATCATGCCAGGGTTTTAGCCCCAGATAGAAACTGAAATGAATCAGAGTTTGTCAGGGATACACTGACTCACAGCATCCAAAGAACCTGCTCACAAAGGTTTGTTTACTGTCCAAGTGGAAAGTGAGGAGTCTAATGACATACACTGAATACTCCAAGGGAGGAAAAATTAAACCTCTGGAATGACTGAAATAGACACAAGCTTATTTGTCTAAAAGAAGCTTATGTTGAAAGTTCAGCTCAGGGTTTTTCATAGTTCCCTTAAGTCAAAAATAATGTTCAATGAGTCAATAGTATGACATGGCGGGGGGGGGGGGGAAGCTAAAGAAATCTTTTTTTTATTGAACCTTTGATTTCATTACTGTATAGAATTTCCATAGAAGAAATTCATCATATCATCTAAGATCTCCTTCTACTGTGCATCATGAAGTCTTTTTTTTTAGGTTTTTTCAAGGCAATGGGGTTAAGTGGCTTGCCCAAGGCCACACAGTTAGGTAATTATTAAGTGTCTGAGGCCAGATTTGAACTCAAGTACTCCTGACTCCAGGGCCGATGCTCTATCCACTGCATCACCTAGCCGCCCTACATCATGAAATCTTAATCTGTTTCTAGGGGATGTGAGAGTTAAAGTGACGTGCCAAAAATTTAATGATAATAGAGGCAAGGTAGATATTTCATATTTTAAGGTTTACTCTCTAATGACATTATCATACTTTTTGAGGCTGAGATTTTAAAAGGCTAAATTTATAGACTCATAATATGTAAAATAAGGGATGTACTATACACTGCGATATCATAGAGTGGTCATGTTGCAGAGTTTTTATAGGTTTAGAGTTGTTAAGGACCTAAGAAATCATTTTACTCATGAAGTTCTCTAATTTTATACATGAAAAAACTAAGGTTAGGGAAGCTTAAGTGATTTGGCTAATGTTACACAGGAAAAAAGTGGCAGAACTGGGTCTTGAACCCAGGTCCCTTCACAGCCACTTAATTCTGGTTGCCATCTTTTAAAAAATGACATTAAATTGAGAATGTATCTGGATAAAAGAAGCCAGAATGGCAAGAGGAATTTAGTTCATACTATATATCATACTCTCTCTCTCTCTCTCTCTCTCTCTCTCTCTCTCTCTCTCTATATATATATATATATATATATATATATATATATATATATATATATATATATATATGTGATTCAGTTGAAGAAACTGAGGAAAGAGAAGACTTTGGAAAGGGGAAGCCTGATACTTATCTCAAAGTATTTGAAGTATTATGTGGAAGAAGGACTAAGTGAAATTTATGGAAATTGCAGAGGAAGAGTTCTGCTAGATATAAGGAAAAGTATCAAACAACTGTCTGACACATTAATGCTTTGTTAGTGGAGTTGTGAATTGACCCTACCATTCCAGAAAGTTATTTAGAATTTTGCTAAGAAATTGAATTAGAATAACAGTACTTTTTGTCCTAGAGATTCCATGGCCAGGCATCTATTGTAAAGAGGTTCAAGAGTCAAAGAAGGGCAGAAAATACTCCAAAAATATTTAAGTAGCATCATGATAGTAGCAAAGAACTGCAAAATATATGTTTGATAATCATGAGATGACTAAATAAAATCAGGTACTTATGTAAAAGAATATTATCATGGCATAAGAAACCATGAATATGAAGGATACATAGAAGAGTGGGTGGGAAGTCATGTAATCTAATACAAAATTAAATAAACAAACAAGGGAAACAATGTTCACCATCACTCTAATGGAAATGGAAAGACCAAGGATGACAACCACAACAAAATTAAAACTGAATGTGGTTTAATTACATTGACCAGAAGAAGAAATATGAGAATATACTTCCTTCCATTTTCAGAAGTTGAGAAATAAAAATGTGGAGCATTAATATTATGCTGTAGAATTTGAGATATGAATTGATTATTTTTCCTGATATTTTTCTCATTTTTCTTTATAAGAGTTGGCTCTCTAGGTAGGCAAATAGGCAGGATCTACTGGGAAATGAACTTAATTGAAAATTAAAAAGGTCAATAAAGGGGGCAGCTAGGTGGCATAGTGGATAAAGCACTGGCCCTGGAGTCAGGAGTACCTGGGTTCAAATCCAGTCTCAGACACTTAATAATTACCTAGCTGTGTGGCCTTGGGCAAGCCACTTAACCCCATTGCCTTGCAAAAACCTGAAAAAAAAAGACTTCATGATGCAGAGTAGAAGGAGATCTTATAAAAAAACAACCCTAAAAAAAAGGTCAATAACTAAATTTATTTAAAAAGTTGATAAACTGCCTTAAAAAAGTAGTGAGTTTCCATCACTGGAAAACTTCAAGAATAAATAAGGAAGTTAAGAAGCATTTATTTAGCACCTTCTACATTTCAGAAACTGTGCCGGGTGTTTGACAAATATTTCATTTCATCCTCACATCAAATCTGGGAGATAGGTATTATTCTTTTCCCCATTTTACATTTAAGGAAACTGAGGCAGACAGAGGTTAAATGATTTGCCCAGGGTAAGGCAACTAATAAAATCCTGAGACAGAATTTGAATTTATATCTTTTTGACTGTAGACCTAGTGCTCTGTCTATTGTACCACCTATCATAAGAGGCATGATAATTGAGGTTGTTATAAAAAGGAATTCCTCCTTCTAATTTTAATATTCTGCAATTCTACAGTTTGCACTTGATTTATAATGATTTCATTCCATTGCAGATGATCTGACTGTCTCCAAAAGAGAGCGGGGGAGGAATGATTCAGTGTAATTTACTGTGGCCATTAGTGCTATTTCTAAAAGAGGATTTTATCATGAGAAAAATCTATGGGTACTTTCTACATAAGAAAAACAAACTTTTGCAAAGGTATTGGCCAGCTTTTTAAAGAAAATGTGGCTACCCAAAAAAGAGAAAACATTTACAGTCTTATAATGGGCACCTTATTTTATAGTTATCATGACTTAGTGAGCGAGAATGATATAATAGCAAGAGCTTCAGGATTGATTTCAGAAGACCAGATTCTAATTCTAGTTCCAACAGTTATTACCTGTTCTATGAACCTCAGTTTTCTTATATATAAAATGAGAACAATACTATCTTTTCTACTTAAAAGGGTGTTAAGTGATTCAAGGAAGAGAATGTATATAAAAATATTTTGTAAACTATAATCACATCTCTAAGTTGTGAGCAATTGTCTTCAAATTGTCTTAGGGAATCAGAAGAAGATGTGAGTTATAATCTTATGACCTTAAACAAGTCACCATACTTTATTAGCTGTCTGTTCTCTCATCTGTAAAATAAAAGCATTAATTATATAATCACTAAGGTCTCTTCCAACCACAAATTTTACAGCACTCATAACCTTAATAAAAGAAATGAAACTTTGCCCTTTAAAATCCAGTGGTGGCATTTTTCTCAATCTCTAATCAAATATGGCATTCAGGTAGCTCTGTTGTTGAAGGTGAATTGGGGCTGAATTATATTATAGTCTATAATGTGGTTATATCGTGTCTAAATTGTGGATTTGCATCTTAGAATTCTCTGTGTAGGCTTTTATCCTTTGACCTTGACTAAGGGCTATAGATTTATCTTTCTAACCTGTTTTCAGTCCAGTTAATTCAGTAAACAATTACTAAATTCCTACAGTGCTCAAGATACTGGCCAAGTGCTGAGGGGGGACTATATAAGGCAGGGCAGGAAAATCCTCCTACCCACTCTGGTGTTAGTATGATCCCATTTCCATCCCATTCAGTTAGGAAACAAAGGCAACTGCAAAGTAAACCCAGGACTATGCTATTAGGAGCTTTGCAAATTGGAATCATGCAATTATAGTCATGAGAAACCTACGGTTAACTCAATATACAGTTAACACATACCTAATCATCACTGATATTCACATAGCACTTTAAATTTTAGAGCACTTTATGTACATTATTATCTCTTTTAGAGATGAGGATACTAAAGTTAAATGATTACACATCTAAAACACAGAGTTAAGAGTAAGAGAACCCAGACCTGTCAGTTTCTCATTTAGCCCTTTTTCTCAGAAGCACTTTGCTGGCTGAAGAGACTGGATTGTGTAACTGAAAGCATCATTGTTGGAAAGTTTACCCTGATTGTTGTTAAGTGGATGGGTAAAATATGGAAGGAGCAGTCTTCATACCTGAAGATTAGGCATTGAAAGACCTGACTTTGAAATAACTGTGCAATCTTGGATAAGATACTTCTTCCCCCTCTAATTCTCACTTAACCCATCTATAAAATAAAGAAGTTCTATTAAATTTTCTCTAAAGCTCTTTCTCAATCTAAACAATACTAGGATTGGTTATTCTTTTTGATGAAAGTGCCTTCTGCAAAGTGCCAGCTGGTGACAGATGTAAAGATCCTCTTCATGTCACAGGGGAGACTGTTATGTGTCTGCACAAATACCTCTTAGAGCAGCTGAAGTATTACTTGGGGTTTCCCTTATTTCTAGCTGCTGTAGACCAAATAAATACATCTAAACATTTTTAGATGGCACCACTGCCCTCTAACAGTGGGGGAACACTACTTACTATTCTGGGTGACCTGCTTTTGCTTCTGCAGGAGGTGCATACCATGAGGACAGTGTGTGTATCTGTGTTTTATTGGGCCTGTCCTCTCAAATCATAATTGTAATACTTGAAGAGAATGGAAGTGTATAGTTAGCAAAGAGTTAGTTCTTTGCTATGTAGTTTGCCAAGACATAACTAAGAGGGGTGGAGGTCAAATGAAAGAGAAAAATTAGGCCAAGTGAATGTTGGGAAAAGTTTTCTTTGACAATGAGAAATATTCTATTAAGAAATAGTGTCTCCATGGAAACAGCAGACATTCCATTTTTCGCAATGGTTAGCTAGGGTGGCTGGCTTATTAGAACTTTTAGGCTTCATTTTTTTAGCATTTGAAAAAATATGATATTTAGGGCCCATTTAAACAATTTTTCAGGAAGAGGTAAATGGGTTGTAATGCTTTTCAGCTTGTAAAATCTGACACATGAAGACTGAGACAGAAATGAAAGATAAACCAGAATGTGGATTAAAACAAGTTTTATCATAGAAAGAACATGTAGCATGCAAAATCATGTTGAAATTAGACATCAGTAATCTGTATGCTAAACCTGAGAACATTGAGTAAATCAAAGCAGATTTTTTGGAGTGACCTTAGCTACAAGATAAGGGTGATTCACAAAAAAATAATTGTCTCTAGGACATGCTGAGCTGACCTTACTCTACAAGGTCCGAGTTGTTGCAGAAATTCTAGGCTGTTGCGGTGTGGTCCAGTTCCTAAAAGATGGGACCTTCTTTTAGTCTCTGTGTATTGAAGTTAAGTCAAACCTGGTTGATCTGAGAGGAGATACTCTACTAAATCATACTACCACATACTCAACATATGTTTATGTCACTGATGGCAAAGCTGTTTTCCTTTTAATACCACTCTTAAGATTTCTATTTTTGTATCACTTGGAAAGACTACAAAGCTGACCATTATCATATGTATATCCACACACACATATCCACACATACATATATTTTAAATTTTTTATTTTTGGAAGACTCAAGCTATTATAGTATTTCTCAGTAGTGTTTGACATGCCTAAAATTAGACCACAGACTGTGAAATTTCCTTTATTATCTTGGAATCCCTCAAATTCCACTAATAAGCACCTTTGCTCTGTGGCAAATTGCTTATTTTATACTTACATTGTAGTTTGTATTTAAGTAGTATTAACCTTCCAAATGAGGGTATTTATAGATAGTAAGCTTTTAGTGGTACTTATAAATTTTGTTATTTTTTTAATTGAAAGCCATTTCTTGGTAAAAATATCTAGCCCACTTTCTGCTAAAGAGTTTTGGGGCATTTGGTATATGAATATAGAATAATTCCGGGTTAGACATAAAGGAGTAAACTGACAGGAATTCAGAGATAAAAAAGTCTTAAAATTAGTCATTTGAATAATAGGTAATAAGAAAATTCAAGAAGATCAAATATTTGGAAATTCAAAGGAATTTTAGGATCAAAGAATTTTTAGAAATTTGTTCAGAATTTAATGAGCACCAAGGAAAGTTAACATTTATGTAGAGTGAAACAGAAAATTATATGTGAAACCACAAATCTTTACTTTGTGCAACTTGTGTTTTTTTTAAAAGAGCATAAAATATACTCAACATGTTACTTCCAGGGATGTTTTACTTATCTGTGTTTCCCTCTGAATTTCTTTCTGTTCCCTTCTTTGCATTTTTCAAAATGCTTCAGAAACTATTTTTCTTTTTCATTATGACAATACTATCAAGTAGTTCCACTCTTTCCGAATAAAAGATGGAAAAACAGTCCTTTTAGCAGATATAGTGAAAAGAAAAGCAAATTCACATCTTTGCCATGTCCAAACATGCATTTCACATTCTGCACCTTGGATTCATCCTCCCTCTGCCAGAAGTAGGATAGTATGCTTCATCATCAATCCTCTATAATTGTGATGGGATGCTAAATTGATCAGAACTCTGAATTTTTCTAAAATATTTTTTCTTTACAATGATGCTACCATATACATTATTTTCCTGGTTCTGACCACTTGACTCCACCAATTTATACAAGTTTTCTCAGGTTTCTCTGGAATCATCTCTTTTGTCATTCCTTTCAGCATAATTATAGTTCATTACATTTGCTTATCAAAATTTGACTATATATTTCTCCAGTTGATTGCTTTCTATTTGTTTTTTCTTTCTACAACAAAGACAGTAGCTATAACTTTATGTCCTTTCCCCCCCCCCCCTTTCAAATCAAAGACTTTTACAACTGAAAAGGTATGTTAAAAATTTCTTAATCCAGTTTCTTCATGCTTCAGATGAGGAAAAATGGGAACAAAAGAGATTAATGTCTTATCTAAAGCTTCCTGAATAAATCTTAGATTGTAGGGAGCTTTGGAATCATCTTTATTCTTCCTTCTTTTCCCCTCCATGACCCAGCCATTGCAGATAGGTGCTGTATCACCTTTGTCATCATGGTCATCATCATCAATCAAAATACGGACCAGACTCATGCTTATATTGATATAAGACACTTCCATGATGAGGAAACAATAGTAATGATGTTGATGATGAAGATAATCACTCATTTACATAGTGTTTTGCAATATAAAAGTGGGGACAGGGAGGTGACACAGCGGATAAAACACAAGATCTGGAATTAAACAAGAAGCCTTAAACACAATAACTGTGTGACCCTGAACAAGTTACTTAACCTTGTTTGCCTCAGTTTCCTCATCTATAAAATGAGCTGGAGGAAGAAATGGCAAACCTCTCCAGCTGTCTTTGCCAAGAAAACCCCAAATGGAGTCACAAAGAGTCATATACAGCTGAAATGATGGAAGAACAACAGTAACAACAATATCATTTGCTATTTCATTTGATTCTCACCTCCATAAAAAGCAAGTAGGGAATTAGTATTTTACACAGTAGGAAACTGAGAATCATAAAGTTTAAAAAAGCAACTTACACAAAGTCACATAGTTTATTAAAATCTCAACAATTTAAATAGTTTTGCTCAATTATTCAGCATTTATTGAGTGAATCTTTCAAGCCTAATTCTGTGTTTATGTGCTATAAAGGATACAGAAGAAGCATATGACCTGTTCCCTGCCTTTGAAGCATCTATTTTTTTGTCAAGGCAAAATGAAAACATAAAAAACAGGGAACAATTAAGTCCTAAAAGATAATAATTTAAACTTAAGTGGTAGTAATTTAAAGTTAAGATTCATCTTTGCAGGTAATAATTTAAAGTGAAAATTCATCTTTGTGGGTAATAATTTAAAGTGAAGATTCATCTTTGGGTTACAGCAATCAGAGAAGTCTTCATGGAGGAGGTGGTACTTGAATTAGAAGATTCATAGGATTAGGGCAGTTAAAAGGAAGCAAGTAGGTGCACAGATGTTTCTAATTACATGTTTAATAATTACATAATTTTCTAATTAAATCACAGAGAGTAGAAATGATTATGGTATACATTGGAAAAGATAAGATGAGAATAAAATAGGTAAAACAGGTAGTTGATAATATGGGTTGGCATTGCTACTTTCCCATTGTGGTTTCCATGTATCAAAGCTCTGCATAAAAAAATTAAATGTGCTCTTTGGGGAATTTTATGGAAACTACAGATGGCACATAAAAGCCAGTAGATGACACAGAAAAAGTTCTTTTTCACACAGAATTTGTACTTAACATTGAGCTACATATAACCTATGACCAGCTACTTAACTCAAATTTTATAAGGTACTGTAAACACTCCATAAAAGAAAAAGAAAAAATTCTAACTTCTTCTTTGGTATGAAGGGAGGACCAAAAGAATTTAGATAGATTTTCCAAATTGCCAGGGTGCTGTACTCCTCACCCTCATGATATTGAAGGGATAACTTGTATAGTGGAATCTAATTATAGCGATCCTCAGAAATCAGGCAGAGGTGCCTAAACTTGTTGAATTATTTTAGGTTTTTGACCTCTTTCTTAGAGCTAAATAGGAGATAGAAGATAAATTTATAACTCATCCTTTGTTTAAATAGAACTGGGGTGGGGAAACTCCAGTCCACACTATATAAGAGTTGCAGTCAGGTTACCATGGCCCCTGCTGGTGGCACTCAAAATTCAATAAATCTAGGAGATTTGGGGGGGTGAATTAATTAAATCAGGACTGTCCAAAAGGCCTGCAGCCTGCAGTGCAGATTTTATGTGGCCCACCTGTGAGTTTACTAAATGCTTTAGTAAATGAAGCTGAGGTAGCACAGAGCTCTCACTAAAATGGCAAATCAAACTATATTGTCTATTGTTTCAATAAAAACTTTTAAAAGTAGGGTTGGACAACCCTGAATTAAATGTTTGCCCAAATATAGCTGACATATGATGTTATAAATGTTCATATGGCCTTTGGCAGGAAAAAAAGTTCCCCACCTGTGGAATAGAGAAAAGAATTCTGTGCTTGGGAAGAAGGGAATAAGAATTCTAATGCTAGCTTTGTCACTTCTCTTCAAGTTGACTTTAAACAGTTTATTTAAATTAAGAAACATTTATTTCAAATGGATATACCAAGGCAAAAAACAAAACAACTTGTCCTCTGGTTTTTACTTTCTACTTAATTGAGTCACTTTAGTTCTCTAAGCTATGGTTTCTTATTTTGTGAAATGAAGGATTAGACTAGATTATTTCTAAGTTTCTTCCAGCTCTAAAATTCTATAATTATTTGGTTTTCCTATAGAATTAATTATTTCAAGTGTCAGTGATAACAGTGTTTTCTATGTCTGGGAAAAGGTAAAAATGTCATGAAATGAGGTGGGAAGATGTCAGTGACTCAATGAGTGTTTGCTGTTATGTCTATTCAGAATCACAGGTTATGGTCATTTTTGGTGTCTCTTAAAAAAGCTATTTTGGGAAATGCACAGAGCAGGTTTTTTAAATGTGGGATATAACAATTGCCTTTTAATTAACTTGAACCCTGTTGAAATGATCTGCACTTGAATTTTTGCCAAAAGTGGCTGTTCATGCATGGATAGCTTTTGAGTTAAAAAAAAAAATGGTGCCCAGCTTCCAATCATATGTGGACAATTCTTTGCTTCATTTTCTGAGTGAATAAAAAGGAGGTAGTGATTCAGTTTGGAACTGGAATGGGGGTGGAGTAGGGGGATACAATCATGCATTGGTGTCTTTATTATGAAGTACTATCTCATCCCCGTGGAATTTGAATGAGATAAGTCCTTTGGAAGCCACCTCTAGAAATAAGAGGAAAATGTTTCAGCACTCGTAGACCATTTAAAATTATTTCTCCTGGTTTATTTTGCTCTCGCCTTTGCAGCATAGAATTGCAGGCTAGAAAATATTCCACTGATTCCTGATCCCAAAGCTTTTCAGGATTCTGCCTTAAGGTAAGGAGATGTAAACACAGTTGG
This sequence comes from Macrotis lagotis, assembly GCF_037893015.1. Taxonomy (NCBI): domain Eukaryota; kingdom Metazoa; phylum Chordata; class Mammalia; order Peramelemorphia; family Peramelidae; genus Macrotis; species Macrotis lagotis. The sequence continues at coordinate 99,258,887 of NC_133661.1, forward strand.
GCTTTCCTCTTCCACAGTAATATACTCTTCAGTTTATCTTACAAGTGCAGGGAATCTCTTCCAAGAGTAGTAGAGTAGTGGTGTCTGATTGTTTTGGGGACTATTTTCCTATGACTTTTATTTAGTAGCTGAACCCTGGTGACTCATTCACTTTGACTGTGCTAAAGGAAAATTTTTTTGATGAAAAATACATTAGACCTGCTGGAGTTGGGAGGTGGGGGTTGGGGAAGGTAGTCTTTAAACCATCAGTTTTCCCCTAAAAAGGGCTGCTCTATGAATGAATAAGCACCAGCTATTTCTTCATTATCAGACTTTCCTGAGATATCCATGAAAAGACATCCTAAAATCATGGTTTTTGTATCCTTCAGTACCTTAGTGGTGGATTCCAATCCTAAGCAGTGATGATAATGATGGATTTAAAACTGAAGATGGAAAACCTGATGGAAAAAGACTAGGTTTGCAGTGTGGTCCACTTCTTTTAGAGGTACTTTTTTCCAGTGATACTCTGCATTAGATCTATTTTAGGCATGTTAAAAGCTAGCAGTACTGGATCCTTTGCTTTGGGTTGTGTAATGTGAGGGAAAGCCTTCAAGGAGCCATGGAGAGAGGTGTTTAAGTGTGTTGCTAATCTCCTTACACAACTAGGTGAACTCGGGCCACCTAAGTCCAGACATCTGCACTCAGCTTTGGTTATCAGCAGCTCCTAAAGGGAGTGGCTGGAAGGGGAAGGCATCTGAAAAACAATTTGTATTCATAATAATTGGCCATTAAACTTGGTAGGGGTCTAAAGGGTTAATCCCAGGAGTGCTTTTAAATAATAGCCATATGGTTTGCTGTGTGCTTGTCTCTTTGAGCTAGCTTGGTTCTGCTAGCCTCATATTTATGAACAGTGACTGTGTAAGCCCCCTTAAGGGTCTTTCCATGCTTGCACCAGGGGGCAGGCTGCTGATTTAATGTGGAGGAAAATCTTAACAGAGCCTGGGCTGTCCTAGGTGGAGTGTGGGTGAGTGATGGCCATGTCATAATGATAGATACCCAGGAGTTGGAGGGGACTTAGTCCTTGCTTACAGGCTCCGCCACCAAAGCTATTCATAGTAACACATTGAGTCATAGATAAAAGAATGTCACCACTGCTACAGCACTGCTCAGAAAACCAACAATAGCAACCCATCCAAAAATGATGGAGCTTTTTCCCTCTCTTCCTAGCCCACCAAAAGCAGGTTATTTGAACTACAAACATATATGGGGGCAGAAGATGAGGAAGGGTGATTTACTTCATTCTTTTCTGCCACTCTGGCTCTCGTAGACCCAACACGTTACAATATTTGCAGTAAATAAAATCTAATAGTGACTGTGCATTCTGGTTCTGAAAGATGGATTGACCATCTGCTAATTCTCTTTCTCTGAACAGCGCTTGTCTCTCATTGCTTCTTCCCATATGGTTGGGGAGAGATGAAACTTGATGTGGAAAGCAGGTGAATTTGAAAGCTGGGTCCTGGAATTTGAGTTGGGACCCATTATTAAATCTTCTGCTCAATGGGAATATGAGCAATTCCTGCTTTTAAAATCAATAGCATAAAAGTTCCTTGGGGGAAGGGACCATCTCCTTTTTCTTTGTATCCTCAATATGCCTGGTACCTAGTAAGTGTTTAATAAAAAGCTTTTTTTTTGATTGATCGCTTGATGGTCATGACCTGAATGAGATGTTCTTAAGTACAATGTAGCCCCCCCCATTTCCCCCCAATAAAAACATGGGACTCAGAGTCAGAAATTCCTGGATTTGAGTCCCACCCTCCCCATTTATTAGCTTTGGGACATCATTTCTGGACAGCATTTTCTGTATTTGGAAAATATTCTGTTTCACATGATTGTTACAAGGATTGCTTAAATTAAATAACAATGAATGTGAAAGCATTTCATATAATGGAAAACATTTTGTAAATATGCATATAGGTATATATACAAACATAAAATACACACCACATTACATATATTGGAATGGGGGTGGTCCTCAACCTATGATTTCATTTACTAGGGAACTCCTGACTAAGATACATCTATTACCAAAGCAGTTTCTGATTTGTGATCTTTGGAACCTGCTAGGGCACTGAGAGATTAAGTGTGACCAGACCTACAACCAGAAAGGATCACAGAGGTCATCTTCTAGTCCAATTCTCTTATTTTATTAGGGAAATATAAATGAGTTGCCCAAGGTCACAGGGCAGTCGGGCAGAATTTGAATTCAAAACTTCTTTTGAGTCTGTCTAAGAACTTCACTGCCCCAGCCCAGTAGCTTACTTATTTATTGCTGTGCCACAAGTGCCTTCCCAAGCATTAAAAAATGTCTCTAGAAACACCAGATTCGAGTAAATGAAAGCCTAAAAATGAGTATATAATGCCTGTCATTTAGGCGTAGTCCCTGGAAGAACCAGGAAATTTGCCTGGACTCAATTATGGGGTTCCAATGCCTTACTCAAGGTGATGATGATGTTTGTCTTCAGTTCTTGAAGAAGACCATGACATCAGGGAGGTGGTGCTATGACATGCAAGGAATCGAATTTGAGTGTGGGGGGCCTGTGCTAAGTCACCCTGGCCAGACATGAATCAGGATGACTGGAGATGACCCTGGCTATAAGGCAGTCAGGGTTAAATGACTTACCCAAGGTCACACAGCGAATATCAAGTGTCTGAGGCTAGATTTTGAACTCAGGTCTTCCTGACTCCAGAGCTGCTGCTCTATCCATTGCACTGCTTAGCTGCCCCCTTTACTCAAGATAGAGCAATAAGAGATACATTCTCTAAACTCTGGCCCCAGAAGAGGAGGATTCCAAAAAGTTGGACTTTTCTAACCTCATTCACCCTGAAAAAAATGTCTAGGGGAAGGGGTGAACTTGTATTTGGCCTGGCAGATGCTAGCAAAATGGAGAGGAAGGGCTAGGAAGGGGAAGGGGTGACTCCCCTCTCCCTTGCAGTCTCCCCATTCCCCAGTCCAGATGTAGAAGTCCAGGGCCACGAATACCGAAGAACTAGCCCCAGTCACAGCCTTCCCTAGTCGCTGCAGGATCAATTGTAGGTGATTGAGCTGGTTTCTCGGCTCAGTCATTTGAAAACAAGCAAGCTAAGGTGCTAAGGTGCCCAGCTCCCCCCTCCCTCCCGGAATTCTGGGGCTCAGTTTCCCCAGGCTGGTCATTTATCTCTCCGTCACTAGGAGGCACCCTTGCCAGCAGCGCGGGGGCAATGTAAGGTGGTGAGTCGCCACCGGCTCAGGGACGGTGGAACCTCGGCGGCCGTGGCAGGGGGCAGAGTCCAGGGGCGGGCGGGCCGGCGCTGCCACCCTGAGGAGGAGGAGGGGAGGGGGAATCTGGCAGAGACAGAAGCTCCCACCCCTGGCAGCGCGGCGAGCGTGAGGAGCATCCCCCCTCCCCAAACACACATACACACCCCCGTCGGGCGGGAGACCCCTGCCCAGCTCGCTGCGGGCGGCCGCCCTGGGGCAGAAGGGGGAGGAGGAGGAGGAGGAGGAGGAGGAGGAGGGGAGGGGGGAGGGGGAGGGCTTCCCTCCCCACCTCACCCGGTGGCTCTCCAGCCTCTGCCCTGCGGCTGCCAGGGCGCAGTTCACCTTGGTGAGCTAGCCCGCATTCTCGCTCCCCCTCCGCGCTTCCTCGCAGCAGCTCCTAAAAGGATTTGGTTGCCATGGTGAAGGAGAAAGGTAATTATAAATATTGATCTCTGTGCATGGTTGGTGAAGCTGAAACGACACAGCAGGCTTCGACCATCTCGTGGGGAAATGATCCATCAGACCCCGGGCGGACATTTTTGATGAGAGAGGCCGGGCGGGTTTCCTACGGAGAAGTCGCGATGGCCATGTACTCGAGGCGACTTCGTTAAGTGACTTCAGTGTAGCGGCGCGGCGCGGCGTGGAGCCCAGCTCAGGGGTGTGGGGCTCTCCCACTTGGCGTGTTCTCTTCCCCGGGTGATAGGGCTCCCCCACCCCCCTTAGCGGAGCTCATTAAGAATGTAAATGAAAGAGTAATAGCTTCTCAGGCAGGTTTGTGACTTGATGACATTTGTCCTGTATCATTCATTCAGAGGGAAAACTTGAGTGGTTTTAAAGGTTTCAGGGGTGTCTGGTACCATTATTCTTAATGACTGCTAAAGCATTCTTTTTTTTTTAAAGCAAGGAAATTGGGGTTAAGTGACTTACCCAGAGTCACACGGCTAGGAGCGTTGTGTCTAAGGTCGGTTTGGAACTCAGGTCTTCCTGACTCAAGGGTCAGTGCACTATCCATTGTGCCATCTAGATGCCCCTAAATTATTCTTTAAAAGGCTCCTGATAAAATTATGCCTTGAGAGAAAGCAGAGAGAGGACAGGGAGGGCCAGTGGCTAGAGGATCAGCACAGGTATGTTATGAATGTGTTCCTGAAAAACTGAGAGGAAATCAAATTTGCAAAATTTTCGATTACTTTTTTAAACAAATGATTGCTTCCTCCCCCCCCCCCCCCCAGGCTTTCTTTTAGACAGTATAGTGAAAAGACTGGCGGGTGAGTTTAAGAAACTATGACTTTAGTTCTGACTCCTGCATTTCCCAGCTCTAGACTTCTCAGTTTTCTGGGCTATTAAAAGAGGAGATTGGACTAGATGTCTGAAGTTGCTCCCAGCTCCAGTTTTTTATATCTTATGATGGACCCCACCTATACTTCAGAAATGAGGCTGCCTGCTGGTTCTATAACAATTTGTACCATTTCAATGACTTAAGTACAGGTATATTTTTTCTCTTAGAGCTCCCAGGGGACTGAAAAAATGAGTATGCTGGACTGGAATTGATTCTTGTTTGCTGGAAACAGGTTTTTTTTTATTTTAATAGATGGATTCAGTAATGGGATCATGAAAGCTAACAGCCATGCAAGGGCAAGACAAGGGGAGGGGAAGGGAGGGGAAGGAGAAAGTGTCTGAATCTCTGAATCAGTTGCAATTCTTATCACATTCTTTAGCTAATATATGGGGTTTGTCTTGAAAGCTTTTCCAAAGACTAAATGCAAATTATGAATTTAATGAACTAGATAGCTTCTGCTTAATATGTCGGCTTCACTCCTGTTATAAAATTAAAACTGGTTTCTTCATCAGGACCTCTAAGAGACCCTGCCATGGAGTTGAAGGAAAGCAGAGTTTGATTGGCATATGTCAGAATTGCTCTCTTGGCAGTCATATTCAATGTTCTTTCCCAGCAACCTCTCACCAATTTCTATGAATTGGTAATTGAAGAGACTTTGTTTCCTTAAGATGAATGAGTTAGGTTGCAGCTGTAGGGGTTGATACAAACCTACCTCTATTTTGCTATAATAGAGTCCATGGTAGTCTAGAGATTGTATACATGGCTAGTCTGATTCTCTCAAAGACAGCAGATTTTGAAACTTTTTGTATTATACCTCAGTTTATCTTCCTAAACATATGAAAAGCTGTCTATCT